>NC_036870.1:25483779-25489819 GCF_002910315.2 Salvelinus sp. IW2-2015
AAGCTCGCTAAAGCTTGATTCTTCTCCATAACCATGTATAAGAGCCTGTCTCTCTCCTCAATCCTACGAACGAGGAGAGCGAGAGAAGGATCATCTGACCAAAAAATGAGCAGCCCATTCGAGAAAAGATAAGCAATCTTCTTCCACCAACCCATTACAAGCTTACCACGTACGAGCTGATTATCGCGCACCCACCACGTAAAACAACAACCACTATCTGACCAGCAGATGTAGTAATACAGCGAAAAGCAGAGGAGCCCCACCGCGGAACCCCCGAGGCGGCTCTGAGCGTAATAAATACAGCTTGACCACTCATCTAAACACTATATGTCACGAATAACGTACCGAACAGCACAAACTCTATATATCACCTCGCCCGACACCACAGCCACAACAACAGCGTGAAACACAAAAGAACGCCCACGAACACACCACGCCTGCCCACGTAACAGCCACACGCGAGCCATATGAAACACACCGTCGTGCACATAAGTACTGTCTAAATACAACCAAACACATGGAGACAACCATCCAGGCAAACAGCGCAGTAACATCGAGAACCACCGCAGCCCCGGACCTCCCTTAGAAACTCAGACTCTCCAGACTCCTAACGCAAAGGACGACAGCCACGCCAACGCCCACCGTCGACTCCATACCTCAAACGACACATACCCCAGCGCAACCCACAACAAAAATAGAACAATCAGACTAAACCAATCAACGAGCGAACTGCCCCACCCCACACCAACAACACACCACATCGCCCTCGACACCTAAACACACACCTACCAACAACACACCATAACCAACAGGTACGCCGGGCGGTAACCTACACCAACCCTACCACAACCACCGCAGCCACACGTTACTGCCCAGACTCAGGCTCCTGCGTCAAAAGACTCACTCTATCATTAAATTCAACTTAAACCACCTCCACACCCACATAACGAAATCTTAGCACTACTTATCGGACTTAGTGGAAAATGCCCATCTGTGACATGGTTTACACACCTTACATAATATCCCACGTTCTGTAAAAACGTCTTCTCATCCAGATCCTAGATTTTCAAGTCCAACGATAATCAACGCCAATCCTATGTCCTCGCATCACGCGCAATCCCCGCTCAGCGTTATGACACCCAACACAATCCTCTCCTCTAGTGTGTTCTGCGTGTGCACGTATAGATCGTGTGGCATGATGATCGATACCCCACCTATGACTCTAATAGGATGTCCGCCGGCCACTCTTGGCCCACCAACCCACGTCGCCCTGCGCGCGACGCGACGTCAACACCATTGGCTCTCCTACTCATCTCCTGATTGGATCTCTCCTATGAGATAGACAACTGTTGTGCTCCATACGAACCACCCATCCCCTCGTTCTTCACCCCCTCTGGTCACCTAAGAACACAATCCCCTGCGCCTCTCTACACACACCCTCACCAACACACCCACAAGCCTTCACTAGACACACACCCTTGCCGCTTACTCCACACCCCCTCTTGCCATAGAACACCCACATCCACTACTACTCGCTACGTTCACCTCCTCGCTCCACCCCTGTAACCGAACAATCCCCTCGCTCTCATTCACCCCTCCTCGTCGTACAACAATCCCTCGCACCTCTCACCACCCTCGATCTATAAAACAACATCCCTCTCCACGCCCGCACTCCTTCCCCCCTCTGTCGTATTACTATCCCATACTAGCCGAGACAGCCTCACCTCAGAGGGGAGAGAGGGGGCCAGAGGGGGAGAGAGGTGAGAGAGGGGGAAGAGAGGGGAGAGAGGGGAGAGGCGTTGATGTGGTTACTAAAACAGCTGTATCGTTTGATTAGTAAAGATATTCTTGATTTCAGTTCGATAGCAAAGAAGTTGCCATTGTCACTTGGCTATAAAGCATTTACAATTTGAGAGAAGAGAGAGAGAGAGAGAGAGAGAGGAGAGAGCTTACTTTTAGGAAATACAATGGAAACCTGGAGTGCCAATCTTTCAGCCTTAACAAAGTTCCCTCTTCCTTTCTTGTCTGAAACATCAGAGGAATACATCTTAGACTATCATGAACAAGATATAACTTCAAACCCACACACACATGCACACACACACACTCCATTCTCGCTCTGTCTGTCTGTCGCGACTGTGTGTGGCGAGAATAACCTGGCGGTATGGGACGGCTATAGTGCGATTGCTAGGCATGGAGATGAAATGAGTATATTATCAAACATTTTCCGTCAATACGTTTGCTCAGCAACTATTCCATCGTTTCTCTCTTGACTGTCTTTCTCTATAAGTGTATTTACTAAAGAATTGACAAAGTAACACCATGGTAGTGCCCAGCAGCCGTTATCACCCTGTTCCATACCAACTGCTGGCTTGGTCTTCTGAAGCTAAGCAGTAGTCGTGGGTACATAGTCATTCCTCGGTATATGTGACCGGCAAGAGCCATTGTAGCCCGTGCTGAGAAGAACTTAGGCGCAGCTCTGGAGGAATCCTCCTCCTTACGAAGGCACGGCAATATCGAGGAAAGCACGACTCCTGCTACATCATCCTCTGGTACGTGAACAGAACACAATGAAGAATAACACTCACAAGCCCCTCTAGGCGGCACAATTAAGTAGGGGACAACCGCATCCGTATGCTACGCGTGTGGAAAACACGCTCCTTTATCCAGGACTTGTGACACAATCGCAAACTCTGGGTTTGTCCTATCTGTGCGTCCTATGTGAGAGAGTGCGACTAGTATTGACCAGTCGCAACATGCCATCTATCATTCGTAAAGCGAGCTGCAAAACTGAAGTTTTTCAACGCGCCGGTGTCCCTGCTAAATTCCCATGATCTGTCCCGTCATACGAGTCACATACTTGCGATCGATCTATATTAGTCAGCGCCACGTGCTTCTACAATTGTGACTCCTACACAACCGGTTACTGCCCAACTAGGCTCTGTGTAAAGATGTTTTCATAAATTTCATAAACATACATCACATACGAAATCTGATATTATAGGGACTTGTGGAAATGTGTGTGTGTGTTACACACTTACTAATATCAGTCTGTAATAAACGTTTTCTTCTGTTTCAGTCCAAGATAAGCATTGTCTCCATAGGCATCCCTGTCAGTGAACACCATCCTCTCTTTCTGTGTGTTTGTGTGAGTGTGTGTGTCTGTGTGTACCTGACTCTTGGATGCGGCCATCTTGGCAAACATGGCCTGAGAAACCTTGGCTCTCTTCATCTCCTGTTGGATCTCCTCATAGATAGAACTGTTGATGTCTAGAACACATCCCTCGTTCTTCACCCCTCTGTCTAGAACACATCCCTCGCTCTTCACCCCTCTGTCTAGAACACATCCCTCGCTCTTCACCCCTCTGTCTAGAACACATCCCNAACACATCCCTCGCTCTTCACCCCTCTGTCTAGAACACATCCCTCGCTCTTCACCCCTCTGTCTAGAACACATCCCTCGCTCTTCACCCCTCTGTTTACTACTGCTACTGGAGACAGCCTCACCTGCAGAGGGGAGAGAGGGGGCGAGAGGGGGAGAGAGGTGAGAGAGGGGAGAGAGGGGGAGAGAGGGGAGAGGCGTTGATGTGGTTACTAAAACAGCTGTATCGTTTGATTAGTAAAGATATTTCTGATTTCAGTTCGATTAGCAAAGAAGTTGCCATTGTCACTTTGGCTATAAAGCATTTACAATTTGAGAGAGAGAGAGAGAGAGAGAGAGAGAGAGAGAGCTTACTTTAGGAAATACAATGGAAACCTGGGAGTGCCAATCTTCAGCCTTAACAAAGTTTCCCTCTTCCTTTCTGGTCTGAAACATCAGAGGAATACATCTTAGACTATCATGAACAAGATATAACTTCAACCCACACACACATGCACACACACACACTCCATCTCGCTCTGTCTGTCTGTCCGACCTGTGTGTGGCATGGTGGGGTAGTGTTGTTGGGTGAATGGTTGATAATGGTCGACGTGGTCAGACTCCTCTCCCTCTCTTCCTGGTAGATACGGTCGCGGTCACCTTCCGGTATCTGGAGGAAACTCTGCATGGACCGCAGGTTGACCAGGAGAGACTGAGACGCACTCTTAGGATCCTCCTCCTTACGAAGGATCTCAGACAGCAGGCCCTGACACACAGGATAGAAAGACACATGAAGATAAGATACACACCATGGAAATAGAATCACTACGTCGTGAAAACAGCTGCTACACTGGACATGCAACTTTTGTTGGCATGAGCAGAGCAGGAATTTACCTGACGACTCAAACTGAATTCTCCCGCAGCTCTGTCGTTCGCTACATACTTCAGTTTGAGACTGCCATCATTGAAGTAATTTATGGTGACGAGGGGCACTGTACAAACCAAAGCCATCAGCGATTGGTTCAATCAGAGTATCAAAGCCAATGACAATTTTTCTCCACGCCGCTTTACCCACGTGTGTTCTGGCTCTGGCCCAACCCATCAGTTTCTGGGACCAATCAGACGGTCTAGAAATCGTTGGGAGGTACTCAGATCCAAACTCATTGTGGAGAATAAACTAATGTCCATGGGCGTGTTGTAGAGTTTGGCCGGAGCAAGGAGTTTGTGTAGCCAGGCAAAGCATGAATCACTTTATCAACCTGGGTGAGGGCTCCTGGGCAAGAGAAAGATGAAGACTCCTGATTTAAAGGAATGAGAGTGTCACACTTGGCAAGTTATGCTTCCAGGGTTGCAGCCCTGTKATGTTGACCAGGCCAAGAGAAACGTATAGACAATGTTTGATAAAGATAAATTATTAACACCATCAAACAAAACCCTAATGGAAAGTTTTGTGCAGGTTAGCATTTTGGTCATGAATGTTGTTCTGCAGGCAGCTCTGTAGAGTGGTCAATAGCTGGCACAGCCACAATGTCATAAAGTCTGATTTTAAACCTAACCCTAACCTTAACTCTAAACTTAACCACACTGCTAACCCTAATGTCTAACTCTAACATTAAAAAAGCAAATAAACGTCAACCTGCAAGTTTCATACTAAAACAGGCTGAAGGCCATTAGTCTAGACTAGGTTAACCTCTGAACATAGAGACTCACACCCACCCAGAAAGCTCACGTCCTCACGGGTAGTGTTTTCCCTTTACAGTGCTAGAGTCAACATAGCAGATGACCAACTCCAGACACCTTCTAAAGCACTGCTAATAAACGGATTATTAAGTTATTATCTGTCAGCTCCTGTTCGTATAGCAGTCACTCACTCTTCCATTCAATGGGACTCTAATAGGGGGTTGCTCTGCCCTCCCTCCCACCCAAAATGTATGTCATTTTGTTAGGACTATATCCCTCTAATGTAGACCCCCCCTCACTCCTCACACACACACACACACCCTAGCTATTAAGCGTTCACACTCGAATAGGGTCTTCACACTCCAAGCCAAGCCCCGTCCACTCTATTCCTTGGCACCTTGCCCAGGTGAGACATTCCTTCCTCTGCCCCACTCCCTTTTACCTGTTCGCAGAGCCCAGTTGTCACAGCGACAGAGAAATGCGGGGCAGGTGGCTATAATGATCATTATAATGACACCCATGATGATGCTGGTGATAATGACGGTAATAGTAACAGTGGGCTAGGTCTCTCTAGAAGCCATTAATGTGAGTGCCTTCTAACTGCAGGAGCAGACAGGATAGACAGAGGGAGGGAGGGAGGAAGGGAGGGAGGGAGAGAGGGAGAGAGGTATGAAATGGGGAAAGGAGAAAGATTTAAATGAAATTAGAAAAACAAGGGATAGACCTGTCACATGGAGACGTCATGAAGTTGGATACAGAGAAAGGGTGGAAATACATATAGGAAATATTAAAAGAAAGGAAGATAGTAAGTGATGGACAGAGAAAAGAAGATAGAGGGAGGTAGATATAGAGAGATGGACAGAGAGTGATAGAGAGATGAGAAAGAGAAAGCATAATGGAGGGATGGAGAGAAACAGAGGGAGAGGTAGAGACTCTGGGGAAGTGTGATTAGAGAGGTAGAGGTAGAGACTCTGGGGAAGTGTGATTAGAGAGGTAGAG
>NC_036870.1:25489923-25505606 GCF_002910315.2 Salvelinus sp. IW2-2015
AAGTGTGATGTAGAGAGGTTTAGAAGGTAGAGACCTCTGTCGGAAGTGTGGAGGAGAGGTCGGAAAGTGTGATTGGCAGAGGGAGAGGTAGAGACTCTGGCGAAAGTGTGATTAGAAGGGAGAGGTAGGAGACTCTGGCAGTGAAGTGTGAGTTAAGAGAGGAAGAGGTTAAGAGACTCTGGTGGAAGTGTGGATTAGAGAGGGGAGAGGTAGAGACTCTGGTGAAGTGTGATTAGAGAGGGAGAAGGTAAGACTCTGGGGAAGGTAGTTGATAGAGAGGAGAGGTAGATACTCTGGGGAAAGTGTGGATTAGAGAGGTAGAGGTAGAGACATCTGGGGGTAAGTTATAGAGAGGGAGAGGAGAGCAAAAACATTCTGGGAAAAAAAGTGTGATTAGAAGAGGTACGAGGTAGAGAATCTGGGCGAAGTGTGATTAGAGAGAGGTAGAGGTAGAAGACCTCTGGGAAGTTGATTAGAGAGGGAGAAGGTAGCAGACTCTCGGAAGTTGTGGACTTAAGAGTAGGTTAGGAACTGTGGGAAGTTTTCTAGAGACGTTAGACTCATGGCGGAGTGTGCATTAGAGGAGGAGAAGGTCAGAGACTCTCTGGGGAAGTGTGAAGTAGAGAGGTAGAGTAGTAGACTCTGGGGAAGTCTGTGATTAAGAGAGTGGTAAGCGGTTGAGACTCCTGGGGAAAGTCGTGGACTAAGAGAGGTAGAGGGTAGAGACTGCTCGGGAGAATTTGTGATTTAGAGGATGTAGAGACTCTATTCGGGAGTGTGATTAGATACGGGAGACGGTAGAGACTCTCTGAGGGAAGAACCGTGACTAGCTGGCCCAGCAGCTGCTTCACCGCTGGCATGAGTTCCTACTGCAGAGAAGAGCTGGCACACACACGCACACACACACACATTCACCAGCACACGTATTCACACACACGCACACACACAGAACAGACAATGCAGCAAAGGCCATGCCAAGAGCTAATCACCATGCACACGCGCACACACTCAATCCGATAACACCAGCACACAGTTTACACACACCATAACACTCTGTCCTTCACTAACCCCACCCCCTAATTAATCCCTAACCCTTAGTTTACAGCACAGTCCCATACATACAGTACCCCTATCTCCCTGTCTGTCTCCTACCTGGGTCCTGTTGAAGGCCACACGGGCGAACACAGCCTGGGAGATGCCTGCTCTCTTCAGCTCCTCTCTCACCCACTGGTAGATCTCACATGAGATGTCTGATGGTCCACACACCTGGCTCTGGGACCCAGACCCGGGTCCTGGTGGTCCAGCCTGGGGCAGGGTGTCGAGGCCCTTGGCTAGGGCCAGGGAGGGGGGAGGCCTCCCCACAGGGGGGTGGTTGAGGAATTGCTGGGGGGAGGTGGAGACAGATACAGACAGGCTTTGCTGGGCTAGCATATGGCTGACTGCATACTGCTGGTTGAGGAACTGGGCCATGACTATCTGTTGGGGGCTGACTAGCTGGGGGCTGAGGGGGGCGGTCACCAGCCTCGGGGGGCAGAGACTTGGGGCCAGACAACTACGCCCAGAAATGTGGGTGGCACCCCCGTGAGGAAAGGGGAGGGGCGAGGAGCAGACCTGCTCGGCTGTGCTGCCTTGGAATGGTTGTTTGGTTGATGGGTGTGTGGAGCTCGTTTGGGATTGGTCAGAGAAGCTGTCAATCTCTGAGGAAGAGAATAGTGGAGAGAGGGATGAAGGAAGAGAAACGGAAATGAGAGGGGGAGTAAATATCAATAGTCAAAGCTACTATTTGCTAACATTAGCATTGAGGATCAATATAAGTGAACTACCCCTTTAAGTCCCCCTGTAGTCTTACCCATGATGCCTTTTGTATTCATGAAGTGCTTATACCAACGGCCAAACTCGTGGCACTTGGAGGCCGATACATTTGCATAGTAGGTGCTGTTAACAATGGAGGAGATCATACTCTGAGAGAGAGTGACAAAAGACACAAAAAATAGAAGAAGATGGAGTCGTAACAGTGGCAGGGAAAAGCATTATGAATACTAAACCACAGCAGATCAATGCAACATTTAGTACTATTAAATAGAACGCATGTTATATACTGTACATGCGCTAGCCTGAGGCCCAGTCTGTTAAATATAATGCATGTTATATACTGACATTACGCTAGCCGTGAGGCCCAGTCTATTAAAAAATGCATGTTATATACTGTACTACGGACAAGCCTTAACCTGAGGACCAGTCTATTTAATAATGCAGCATTTATACGTATGGAACAAACGCTAGCCTCGAGCCCGAGAAGAGAATGAGCCCACCAGTAGTTCTAAATAAATTATTATAATGCATGTTATGCTCTTGCCCATGACGCATTAGACGCTTAGCCGAGGTATGAGGCCATGACGAGTAAATATAAACATGCCCATTAGATCTAATTAAACAAAAAAATATAAATAAGGGCCATAAAGTATTATACTGTACATACGCTAAAATAGCCTGATTACAGAACTGGGCTACAGGCGAGTAGCGTTTATATTGTACTTTTAGAGAGCAACTTCTGCATTACTCCATTGAAATGCAGGGGTGGATGGCGAGCCTCAGAGAGCTAGCGAGTATGCTTTATCAGTATATGAACAGGCCCAGATCGGCTATGTTCCATATTTTTTAAACTAGTAAATTAAAATAACTGCATGTTATAACTGTACATACCTAGACCCTGAAAGGCCCAGTCCAATTCTTAATTTATTGTGACTATAATGAGTGCGGCCATCTTTGGTCCACCTTAATCAGTGATGCTTGTAACATACGGCTAGCCTGCAGGGCCCTAGTCTAGTTAAATTTGAATGCTACTGTTATATGATGTAATGCAGCCTGAGAACCCAGTCTATTAATATAATGGCATTATATACTTTACAACGCCTAGCCTGAGGCCAGTCTGTTAAATATAAATGCATGTAATTATACTATATATATGCTAGCCTGAGGCCTCAGTCTGTAAATAAATGCATGTTATATACTGTACATACGCTAGCCTGAGGCCCAGTCTATTAAATTGAATSCATGTTATATACTGTACATACGCTAGCCTGAGGCCCAGTCTATTTTCCTCTTGGCAACAGAGCTCGAGAACTGAGCAATAATTGTATTTGAAGTCAGAAATAACTCATTTACAACAGTTTTTTTTTTAAGCGACAAAGAATTAACGATTCACATATTAAATAATCGCTTTGTCTCTCATTTTGTCTCAGTTTTAACAGACTCCATTTCTCTCCCTGGGTGTGTGTCTCCGTTTTAACAGACTCCATTTCTCTCCCTGGGTGTGTGTCTCCGTTTTAACAGACTCCATTTCTCTCCCTGGGTGTGTGTGTGTCTCAGCTGAACATAAAATGTTTGATGATAACGGACTCAGAACGGGGTTGTTAAAACACACCCCCAGGTAAACTCTTTAATAAAGACAGATGAGTGTGTGTGTGTGTTTGAGTGTGTGTGTATGCTACCTCATCTAGGTGCCATCTGTCATTTAAGAAATGGATGCTGAAGTTAATCCCTCAAGACAATCTGTGTCATCTTAACATCTGATTACACCTTTAATCACTTCATATTTATTCTAATCTGCTCCAATAACTGAGAGAGAGAGAGAGAGAGGGAGAGAAACTTTTCTTTATTATCTATTTCACTTCCTTTGGCAATGTAAACATATGTTTCCCATGCCAATAAAGCCCATTGAATTAAGAGGGGGGGGGGGCAGAGTCTGAGAGAGAGAAAGAGAGAGGGAGACAGTTGGAGGGAGAGAATGAGCTAGAAAGAGGGGAGGGGGAGCAAACAGTAACATAAAGAGAGAGAGAATGTCTGTTTATTAGACTGAGGCTGTAGTTGTTGCTCTCAGGGTGAGTAACAGACAGACTATTTTGATTGTTATAAATATTCACAAGACACATCCATCTGTTCTCCAACAGCAGGTGCCTCTACGCTGTGTTCCTTCACAGTAACAAGTGTGTGTGGCCGACTGGGTTCAAACTTGGGTCACCTGCCTGCCTGTTACAAGACTGTTTTAGCCCGCTGAGCTAAAGGCTGGGCATGCAACAAGTAGGAGAAACACACACAGAAAGAAAGAGAAAGACAGAGATTGACTAGGAAGAGACAGACAGTAGCAGAAGCGTACAGTGGTATAGTATGTGCCAGCAGAGCTGTAGGTAACAGGATGCAGGATGGCTCTAGGGATAGACCCCTTTTTTTCAATTTTCGCCTAAAATGACATACCCAAATCTAACTGCCTGTAGCTCAGGCCCTGAAGCAAGGATATGCATATTCTTGGTACCATTTGAAAGGAAACACTTTGAATTTGTGGAAATGTGAATTGAATGTAGGATAATATAACACAATAGATCTGGTAGAAGAAAATACAAAGAACAAATCTACAGTTTAAAAGAAAAATATTCTACCACCATCTTTGAAATGTTGTCCTATAGGATATACTACACTCCTAATGATATAGGTAAGTCTGGTTACATTCTAGGATCTCTGAGGAATAAATACGAACGTAATTTGACTGGTTGAAACAACATTAGGGTTAGATTTTCACAGATTCCTTTCTTTGCAAATTGAACGAGTGGAAATACAAAATCGATCATGCATGCTACATGGACCTTTTTAGGATATGAAAAAGGATTTTATCTAACAAAATGACACTTCATGTTATCTCTGGGACCCTTTGGATGATAAATCAGAGCAAGATTTCAGAATGTAAGTACACATTTCACCTTCAGAGTTGAATTTATCAAACCTATCGCAGTGAAAAAAGTGTTTTGTTGTTAGGAGCTCTCATCAGACAATAGCATGGCATTTTCTCTCAGTAATATCTACTGTAAATTGGACAGTGCAGTTATATTAACAAGAATTTAAGCTATCAGCCGACATAAGACACTTATATGTACCGACATTTGTTGTTTCTCTAAAATCTGCGATCGTGACAAACGGCGCTGCATGATTTACAACTGCCCCGTTGACGGGACGCCGATCCCTATTAAAAGATAAACATCCCTTATATCTCTCTCTGCCCGCAGATCTTATTTGTCCCAGCAATCCGTGTTACGTTTATTCACTGTGGTGGCTTGTTGTTGTGGTTTGGTGTTGTGGTGTGTGTGTGGTGTTAGTGTGTGTACGTGTTTGTCCTATGTAATGTGTGCGTGTATGTACGTGTTTAGCGCTGTGGAGTGAGTGTGTGCGTGTACGTGTTATGCCTGTGTGTGTTATTTCACAAAATTAAGTATTTTTTAGTTTGATTGGGGACAGTAAATTAGTAATCTCTAAAAATATACTTTAAGAATAATTTCTATTTGTATGTTAGGTCACGTAATATAATGTTAAAAGTCTCATTAAGGTTGTCTAATAGAATACATTTGTCAAAAAATGAATGTAGACTTAATAAATATATTGCTGTAGCTTCGGTGGGGGAGTGCCAAAGATGGCTAAGCTCTGGCTTCAACACAGACCACCCTATCAGTCATCTTTTGTGATAATACATTGGTGTACCTGGGACAGAGGGCACTCTTTGGCCAGTGAGCTCTGGTTCATCTCTCTCAATAGCTCCTTCAGGGCATTCTCACTGTGGATGACCTCCACTGTTCTGGAGGAGTCCTCCAACAGGACAACTAGAGAGAGAGGGAGAGAGAGAGAGAGGGTGAGAGAGAGAGAAGAGATAGAAGAAGAAGAAGAGGGTGGAAATAAGTAGATTGACAAATGAATAAAAAAAAGCTGTCTGAAATTGTGGGCCCTCCCTGTGGAGTGGCAGATTTAGACTTTGGCTTACTGCATGTTTCTCCTGTTTTGGTTGTGTGTGTGTTGTGTGTTGTTGTTGTGTGTGTTCTGTTTGTGTGTGTGTTGTGGGCTGTGTGTGTGTGTGTGTGTGTGTGTGTGTGTGTGTGTGTGTGTGTGTGTGTGTGTGTGTGTGTGTGCGTTGTCTGGGCCTGCCCTCACCTTGTAGTTATTAGTTATTACTTCACACACACACATCTGCTTGTTTTCAGATGTGATTATATATTAATCATGAACCAACGAATGCAGCCAAGCAGATTTTCACGCCAAACATTTCCTCACTAACACACCCCACTGAAAGCAGTTGATAGATGTAGCATCAAGAAGCTGTGTCCTGGTCTACCTAATCGTGGCAACCCAATACAAAAATCGAATGTAAAACTACTCGATTAGGTTTGGGTTGTATGACATACGTATCTATTGCAAGTGCCAGAACCTCTTTGGTAGCTCCACCCCCCTCTCCACATGTCTCCTGGAAGTCTAGTGCCACATCGTGCTCTCCTTCTCAGAAATTCAAAAAAGCAGCGCCTTGCAAAATTTGATTCATCCAAATAAACAGTGACACAAAACCAAGCACACCGAAATGTTCCTCGTTAGTTGTCCCATCCCATAGTCTGAGACAACGTTAAGATGCCATTTATGTTACGTATGTCTGTCCACAAGAGATAGTGTGTACCTGGTGAACTGGATCTTGAGGGTGGTCACAGGTAGATCCGGCACGCATGTCAGCCATGTGGCATCAAGCAGCCTACACAGGACAGAGGACAGGGTTCCACCTACCCACCTGGACGAACC
Source organism: Salvelinus sp. IW2-2015 (assembly GCF_002910315.2). Lineage (NCBI taxonomy): Eukaryota > Metazoa > Chordata > Actinopteri > Salmoniformes > Salmonidae > Salvelinus > Salvelinus sp. IW2-2015. The sequence goes on from NC_036870.1 coordinate 25,496,527, forward strand.
TACACACACAGACACACACACACACAAAACACACACAACACAGGCCGCTCGCTCCACACACACACATACACACACACCGCCGCACCACACCACACACCAAACACTTGTTTACAAACAACTGACTGAGGAAGAGAAGTGTGTGTGTGTGTGTGTGTGTGTGTGTGTGTGTGTGTGTGTTGTGTGTGTGTGTGTGTGGTGTGTATGTGACCATGATTTATGTCTGTGTGTGAGGGTGTGTGTGTGTTGGTGTGCATGTTGTGTACCTTTCGCCTGTGCTGCTGCTGAGGCTGTGGAGTAGCCCGGGCCAGGAAAGCCATCTCTATCAGCTGGTTAAACAGCAGGTCTCTCCTGACCAGTACAAACTCTGCATGCTCCTCTCTCCTCCTCATCCTCCACTGGCGGGACGGCGCTCTCTCTTGGCTCCACCAAACACAGCACAGCAGCAGGCTTCCTGGGATGACGGGTACATAGCACAGCCAATCATTTCACAGCATCCAAATAGAAGCAGAAGGCATTGGAAATGAAAAGCTAAAGCATCATGCAAATTCCCCAGAATTCTTGAAATTTCCCAAAATTCTAGAATTTTACCTGGAAAATTCCTCTTGTTTTACAACCCTACTATTCACCATTCCTCCCTCTATTCACCCCATTCCTCCCTCTATTCACCCATTCCTCCTCTCCCCCGCCACTCTTCTTTTTCAGTCTTACTCTTTTATGCCTAGTTTCTTGGGTTGTGGTGCTTGGGTGGAGTTTGGGGCCAAGTTCTGACCCCTGGGCTCCCCTGCTCGTCCTGCCCTGGTGTGGACCTGAGGGGCCCGCGCCACCGTTCATCTCCAGGCGACCAGTTTGGCAGGAGGGGGACGGTGGTCCCCATTACAGGGAGTTTACACCCTCTGACACAATGGCCTCCATCACACTGCTTGGGGTCCATCACATGTGGACTGAGTGATCCCCACACTAATGATGCAGCTCACAAACACCAGAAGAGAGAGAGAAGAGAAGGAGAGAGAGAGAGGCAGGAGAGGAGAGAGGGGAGAGAGGGAGAGAAGAGAGAGAGAGAGGAGAGATGGGGACGAGGGGAGAGGAGGAGAGTGAGGGAGGAGGAGAGAGAGGGAAGCGAGAATGAGAGAGAAGAGGAGAGGAGGATTAGGCGAACAGAGGAGAGGCGGAGAGAGGGGCGGGAGGTGAGAGGGGAGGAAGGAGGGAGAAGGGCGAGGGGGGGATGCGGGGGAGGCGAAAGGGGGGAGAGGGCCGGCGGCGAGGGGCCAGGGGACGGGTAGCGGAAGACGGAGAGGAGGGCGGAGCAGGGTGAGAGGGAGGAGGTCAGGAGAGAGGGAGGGAGAGAGAGAGGTGAGAGAGAAGGAGAGCCGTGGATATGAATCTGATTTGCTGGGAGAGATGAATAGAAGAGAAGATGGATAGAAGGAGGGAGAGAAGAGAGAGAGAGAGAGAGAGAGAGAGAGAGACTATTCATTAACTTTTGTTGTGGAATTGTTAGATATTACCTATTAGATACTGCTGCACTGTCAGATCTAGAAGCATAAGCATTTCGCTACACTCGCAATAACATCTGCTAACCATGTGTATGAGACCAATACAATTTGATTTGATTTGATTTGAAAGAGAGTATTTGAGTTCATTAGGGAACGTTTGCAGTTGGACCTTGGACAGTGTCTATATGAAGACGATTGATGCTGCGCGCCTTGACACACTATTCATTCCACAAAAGACGCGCGCAACAAATCGTCCCGTCACTGACTGGGGAAAGTTTTAGAGGCAAACGTTGTGTCAGTTGTCATATTTGCACGTCGTCCATGATTGACGAATTGTGAATATCAACACAAATAAACTCCCCAATCTCCATCGTATTTATCTCAGGCAGCCTACTGGTATATCCATAAAAACGTGTACATTTTCAATCGAAGTTAGTCAGACAGACCTGACATCCGCTGGCTGCTGGTTTCTGTTGAGATTCCGAGATGCCGTAGGTAGTACACGAAGAGTTCCTCGTCTTGATTTCTGTCCACACTGTCTCAGTGAGTCAGAACATCACCTCATCTCTCTCTTTTACACTATTCGTCGGTCTATTATGTCTATATCATATCAGCTGCGTAGCAACATACCCCGTCGTTTCTTGCTGGCTGCGCGCTTTCTGACCTTTTCAACCAGCAACGGAATAAAACGAGTCTATCGGTGGTCTAACCGGAATATCAGTCAAAACAATCCACAGTGACAGAGACTGTTCACGGAATTAGGCTACAGACCAGCTGGTATGCTACAAGGATTCCGTTGAAAAACTGGTGAAGCGACCAATACACGGTGAGTTCAGTTGTAGGCCAGTCAATGCAGTCATCAGCCAGTTTCAACCGTGTGAAGCAGCTCGCTCTTCTGCAGTAGGCTATTGGCAGACAAACACATGCGCACGCTGTCTCATCTCTCTCTCTCACACACACTGCATGGATCCAACGGCCACCTACCTACAGGGCACACACTGGTTGAATCAGCGTTGTTTCCACGTCATTTCAATTAAATTAAGTTGAACCAACGTGGAATAGAAGTTGAATTGACGTCTGTGCCCAGTGGGTAGTTTCTCTGGGCAACATTATGCTAATACTACACATTTATAATTTACTAATACTAATATGGGAACCAAATGTAGCCTAACTGTGTGAGCATGTGGTGTATCCATTATTATTATGAGAAGTAAATGTGAGAACGCGAATGAGACCTGAATGTGTCCGCTCTTACAGAGTTGGTTTAGTTTYTAGGCTACACAATAATGGTATGTTACCAGAGGCACACTGCATGATTTGATGGATATTTATCTTCCCCCCAATATAATTGTTGATTTCTTTTTAACCTTCAATTTCAAATCGCGATGAAACACGCGCGCGCGCGAGCATGTAGCCCATAAACAGAGGCAGTTGTATTAACATACAGTTGGTGTAATAATGAATTCACCACTACGCTCCGGTAGGTATTAAATGTGACAATTGCGCATAAATGTATTTATTATTTTCTGCCGTGCCACTGTTATATGCATGGCTTGTTTTTGTCCTAGGGATTTAATAACTCTCCATGGAAACGCTCTGGATGTGATGGGCTGCTTATCAACTTTTCTTACATATGTTTGCTGTTCAAATTATTCTCGCCCCCATCTCCATAAGCCATTATCTTCAATGTTTCCCTATTGTAGGCATATATTTTTTTATGGCGGCATGTGAAGCCGTTGAATTAGGGGAAATCATTTTTGAGGATCTTGACTTAGAAAGTGATGTTGTTRATAATGAATAGCCTGGATAGGACGTGTAGCCTATTCAAACAGTGTTTAAAGGGGAAAGTGATGTTGTTTATAATTAATAGCCTGGATAGGACGTGTAGCCTATTCAAACAGTGTTTAAAGGGGAAAGTGATGTTGTTTATAATGAATAGCCTGGATAGGARGTGTAGCCTATTCAAACAGTGTTTAAAGGGGAAAGTGAGAGATGGCCATTTCTTTCTCTACTGTCAATAGGAGCGTAGCCTACCTGCCAAAAACATTTACATAGTTGGGGAAGCTACTCTGAAAATATAGTAGGCTAGTTTACCAAGCTACCAATTACTTCACACTGGAAGAAGTTAAGCTACACTAATGCTACCCTTAAGAAAAGCCTATAGTTTACTTAACTAAAGTTACTTTWAAAAAGTAGTTCATTACATCCAACCCGCTGGGCAAAAACTGGTTGTATCAACGTTGTTTCCACGTCATTTCAACATTTAAATAAAAAATTCTGATGACGTTGAATCAACAGTTGAAAATGGATTGGATTTGCAAAAAGTCGTCAACGTAAGGGAATTTCGTATTTTTTCACCCAACTTTTAATCTATTTTTTTTTCACGTTGAGTTCACATTAGTTGACATCAATCAAATGTAAACTAGACTATGCAATGAAAACGAATTAGTCTATGATCCTATCTAAATCTGAAATGATTACAAATTGCAAGAACAGATCACAGTCAGATGTTAACAGAATATGTAATTTAGCCTTTTACACACAAAAGCTAGGCTGTTTCAAGTGTAGTTCACTGCTCCCCAACATCCCCAACACTGAACATTTATAAGACACAGAGGAAAAAATCGTGTTTCATCCCTATAAAAGTTTCAAAAAGACCTAAGCTATTTAGATAGCCTAACGTGTTATTTGCAAAATATAGGCTAACGATACAGTTGCAATAACGCATGTCAGCATCAATAAGTAAATTCCCACAAAACCTAAAGGTATAGCCTACTGGCATACGCAATGGGGGTATTTTACTTGAAGAAAAGTAGCCTATTCAAGAACCCCCCAAAAATGTCAGGTTCAGAAGCAAGCACCAAACATAGGCTAATACGAATTCCCAATGGAATGGTAAAATAAGAGAGCAGCATAGCAGGTGTTGTATAAAGTTATCGAAAAATAATAAGAAAAACATTGTATCAGAAAAAATAGCCCAAAATAGATAATTATAATTACCTTCAATAACAGCGGAATCCGTTGAATAGTTGGATATCCATTGAGATTAAACAAAGCGTCTAAGGTCCCATAAAATTATTTAGAATGTACAATTTAGAATGCGCGATAAATTCATGTACCTACATGTATTTCAGAAAGGTCACTCTGCTTCGGAGCTGCAGAACTGATGTCTGTCGTGTGTGACAGTCGGACGAGTGACGGAACCTGCCGGTGAGCTTCAAGTGTCTTTCAAAGTGGCTCGTGGCGCTTTCCCCAATTAGGCTATTGCAAAATGGGTGACGAGAGAGAGAGAGAGGAAATGAGAAAGAGGGGCAGGTAGAGAGAGAGAAAGGAGAGAGAGATTGCTGTCATCCGTATGCTCGAGCCTCTCCTGGTTTTTGTCTTTCATGCGTCAGAAGGGGACGCTGCAGCCTGGAAGCAAGCGCTGCCAGGTATGCGCTTGTTATCCGTGCACTTTCCATTTTATATACTCATATTAACCTCTGAAAAGAGATGAGCAAAATGAGGCCAGAATTGAGCTCCCCACACTGGAATAGAATTTACACTCCCTTACTGTGAGACAGGMACAACACAACTCACTTGACAAGTTRTAGATTAATCAATGTTTTATATTAAATTAACCTTACAGGCATAGCAAGGCAGAACAATATATATTGAACATTTTAGAAATTGAGATAGAGGACCTAAGAGAAAGAGAGACGGTGGGAGAGAGATAGAAGGCGAGAGAGAGACAAGGAGAGAGCTCCATTACCCTCTTGGTTAATTAGAAAAACAGAATTATCTATCTCCCTATAGCCAGAGCAAGTCAAGCCTGGTTAGACTTCATTCATTGTGACTAACTAAGAGAAAGACATGTCACTCTGATGTGTGTGTTTGTCTGCCTTTATTTATCCATCTCATATGCTTAAATTCCTCGTCAATGAAGCTGACAGTAAATAATCATTAAGACCATTAAATGGTCACAGCTGACATTGTAGTACAGCTCTCTCAATCTGCTGCTGATCAAAGGGGATTCCCTAACGGTGTCCCAGTACTGTCTCTACCCAAATTAGGTTATCTTCTATTGCATTTAATATGCTACGGTTATAACGTGGTTATAAATGACGAGGCCGTCTGCGCTCTTATAAGGCCCTTTACTAKTGAATAGTATATGTTCCAGGTGCGTAGAAGTCAAAATAACAATACTGGAAGCGATGGAGACCAGCACACTGTCGAAAAAATGAATACATCCAAAACTAAGACTTGAATGCAAAATAAAGATGTTTATTATAACATCATGGCTCCCCAAAAAAGCATAGTGCGAAAGAAAGTCCATAAAGAAAAGGTGAACAAAAAAAATAAAACGTTTTGGCCTCAGGCCATCCTCAGTGTAAAGTTGTCTGCACACACACCTGGCCTCTATTTCCAGGATAATTGCATATGTCACATCTATAAATCTWWAAATCAGTACCTAGTATAATACCTAGTAGAATGCATGATCTAGATTATATACAAAATGTACAAATGCGAACAAAGAAATATAATCAATTATTACTTTATTTTACTTATACCATGTGAAATTGTCCTCGGAATAAATAACACAGAGTCGTAGAAATACCACTAGATGGGGGTATCGTACACCAATAAGAGGCAATACACCAGTTACAGAAAACACTTCAATAACAATTATTCATTCATGCGTGATGGGTGGAGAGTTTTTAAATAGAACATCCACCTGCATTTTGTCTGGAAAAGACTCAAATCAAGATTATCACCCCCTACATTTATCATACAGGGGTGATACAGGGGTCTGGATGGGACTCCTGAGACTGATAATAACGCTTCTTACAGGAYTCAGGTATTAGCTGGGACAGCCATGGCCCCAGTGGAAGGTGTATTACTGTAGCTATTGAAGAACTCCTCAGTAGATGACATTCATAAAGGCCTATAAGCCACTGACCTCTTGGATTCCAATGTTCTACAGATTTCAGTTCAGATAGTGCTGATTGTTCAGTACTGTATGCCATCACTGTTGGTATTAGCTGGCATGAGGATTAGGCGTATGTATCTCTGTATGTATCTCTGTATGTGCTCATTTGTTTCTCTCTATCTGTGTGTGTGTGTGTGTGTAACGATATTCCTCTTCTTCTGATGAAGAGTAGTCAAGATCGGACCAAAACGCAGCGTGGTAAGTGTCCATGTTAAATSTATTTAACTCAGAACACTAAATAACAAAAACATCAAAAAGACGAACGAAACCGAAACAGTTCTGTCTGGTGCAGACACAAAGACAGAAAACAACAACCCACAAAACACAGGTGGGATGAGGCTACCTAAGTATGGTTCTCAATCAGAGACAACGATAGACAGCTGCCTCTGATTGGGAACCATACCAGGCCAAACACATAGAAATATAAACATAGAACAACATAGAACACCAGACATAGAATGCCCACCCAAACTCACGCCCTGACCAACCAAAATAGAGAGATAAAAAGGATCTCTAAGGTCAGGGCGTGACAGTGTGTGTGTGGTGGAGGGTTTTAGATCAAACAGCATGCAACGTGGCCATCTTGGGGTCGGTTTGGATTCTGCTTTATTTGATACTCGGTGCTTGTCTCTCCTGACAGATGTCTGTGGGCAAACTAGTCAAGAAAAATGTTGATTACAGTTTCACTTTGTGTGGCATGGTGTTGAAGAGAGCGAAGTTGTTTGCGTATTCATTAGAGAGAGAAAGTGTATGTGTGTGTTTCTGTCTGATTGTGTGTGTGTGTGTGTGTGCGTGTGTGTTTCTGAGAGTGTGTGTTTCATAGCTTTTGGCAGGCTATGCCAGCATGTGGGTAAAGTCCCCATCAGTGCATCTGGAGGGCCATGCCCGCTCACTGGATGGTACCAGAGGGAATAATGTAACCTCGTCGTTACCATGGCTATGCTGGAATACTGGCACACTTAGAACCTCAACATAACTGACATGCCAAAGAGGAGAGGAGAGAGTTTGGACCCAAACACATGTCTGGGTGCAACAGAGACATGGCCTACATGCTGTGTATAGCAGAGGAGGCTGGTGGGAGGAACTATAGGAGGACGGTTTCATTGTAATAACTGGAATGGAATCAATGGAATGATACCAAACACATGGGATCAACGTGTTTGACTTCATTCCATTGATTTAGTTCCAATGAGCCTGTCCTCGTATAGCTCCTCCCTCCAGCCTTCTCTGATGTATAGATACAGCTAAAGGAAATGCATGGTGTTGCAGTAAGGACAACGTAGTAGGTTCTATGAAGTCCAAGCCACAAGTGCATTTGGATAATGGAGATAACCTGGCCAAGACATGTCCATAGCCCATAGTTCTCAATGATGCCAGCACTGTCATCACACTAGCTATCTACTACATCTCCCATGATTCACCACTTCTCTGTTTTAAGGAGAGGGGGGCACTCTAAAGCTTCTTCAATCCAAGACCAAAGTAGGCCTATATAACACCATGGTCCATCTGAGATTGTTTGATTGACAGACATGTGAAAGACAGTTTACAGAAATTGTTTTAAATTATACTACTGTAAGTGATCCTAGAGAGGAAACAAACAAATTAAGTGATATATAAATTATATTACTGTAAATGATCCTAGAGAGGAAACAAACAAATTAAGTGATATTGGTCATTTTGTTATTTTATTTTTTATTTCACCTTTATTTAACCAGGTAGGCTAGTTGAGAACAAGTTCTCATTTACAACTGCGACCTGGCCAAGATAAAGCAAAGCAGTGCGACACAAACAACAACACAGAGTTACACATGGAATAAACAAACATACAGTCAATAATACAGTAGAAAAAGAAAAAAAAAAGGTCTATATACAGTGAGTGCAAATGAGGTAGAATAAGGAAAGTAAAGGCAATAAATAGGCCATGGTGGCGAAGTAATTACAATATAGCAATTAAAACACTGGAATGGTAGATGTGCAGAAGATGAATGTGCAAGTAGAGATACTGGGGTGCGAAGAAGCAAGATAATAAATAAATACAGAAGGGGGATGAGGTAGTTGGATGGGCTGTTTACAGATGGGCTATGTACAGGTGCTATTCTGTGAGCTGCTCTGACTGCTGGTGCTTAAAGCTAGTGAGGGAGATATGAGTCTCCAGCTTCAGTGATTTTTTGCAGTTCGTTCCAGTCATTGGCAGCAGAGAACTGGAAGGAAAGGCGGCCAAGGGAGGAGTTGGCTTTGGGGGTGACCAGTGAGATATACTTGCTGGAGCGCGTGCTACCGGGTGGGTGCTGGCTATGGTGACCAAGTGAGCCGAGATAAGGCGGGGCTTTACCTAACAGAGACTTGTAGATGACTGGAGCCAGTGGGTTTGGCGACGAGTAGGAAGCGAGGTGTCACGATCGTCTGAATGAATGGACCAAGGCGCAGCGTACTTAGATTTCCACATGTTTAATAAATATGAAACTCACCAAAACAATACAGAAGAAAACGAAATGTGACGTTTTGGGCTGCTCACAGGCACTACACAAAAACAAGATCCCACAAACAACAGGTGGGAAAAGGCTGCCTAACAAACAAAGAAATAGAACATAGATTGCCCACCTAGTCACACCCTGACC
>NC_036870.1:25507035-25509066 GCF_002910315.2 Salvelinus sp. IW2-2015
TACTGGGAACCATCGCCGGAGGCTTCTGGACTGGCGAACCGTCCGGAGCTCTGACTGCGAACCCTCGCTGGAGGCTCTGGACTGGGAACCCTCGCTGGAGGCTCTGGACTGGGAACCCTCGCTGGAGGCTCTGGACTGGGAACCCTCGCTGGAGGCTCTGGACTGGGGATCGTCGCAGGAAGCCTTGTGCGTGGGGCCGGCACTGGTGGTACCGGACTGGTGACACGCACTTCAGGGCGAGTGCGAGGAGCAGGCACAGGACGTACTGGACTGGGGAGGCGCACTAGAGGCCTGATGCGTGGGGGCGGTACAGGTGGCCCCTGACTGGTGACACGCACTTCAGGGCGAGTGCGAGGAGCTAGCACAGGACGTACTGGGCTGTGGAGGCGTACATCAGGGCGAGTGCGGGGAGCAGGCACAGGACGTACTGGACTGGGGACACGTACCTCAGGGCGAGTACGAGGAGGAGACACAGGACGTACCGGACCGGGTAGGCGCACTGGAGGCCTGATGCGTGGGACCGGCACAGATTGCACCGGACTGGTGACACGCTCCTCCAAATGCCTGCATTGCCGCAAACTCCTTGCCAACTCCATTCTCCGGTATCCCTCCTCGCACTGTTCTATTGACTCCCAGGCGGGCTCTGGCACTCTCCCTGGGTCGACCGACCACCTCTCTACCTCCTCCCAGGTTGTCTCTGGTTCACACCTCGGCTCCGCCGACCACCCCGTGTGCCTCCCCCCCCAAAAAAACAATTTGGGCTGTCCTTTGGGCTGTCTTTGTGGCCACGAACCCCGGCGTCGTTGCTGTTGCTCCTTTGCTGCCTCCGTCTGCTTCCATGGCAGGTTTCTGTCTCCTGCCATGATTTCGTCCCATGTCCAGGATGTCCTCCACTCCTGGCTTTCCTCCCAGGCCCAGGATCCCTGCTCCTCCTGGGCACGCTGCTTGGTCCGTGGGTGGTGGGATCTTCTGTCACGATCGTCTGAATGAATGGACCAAGGCGCAGCGTACTTAGAGTTCCACATGTTTAATAAATATGAAACTCACCAAAAACAATACAGAAGAAAACAAAACGACGTTTCGTGACGTTTGGGCTGCTCACATGCCTGCTCTCAGCTACACAAAAACAAGATCCCACAAACAACAGGTGGGAAAAGGCTGCCTAAATATGATCCCCAATCAGAGACAACAATAGACAGCTGCCTCTGATTGGGAACCATACCAGGCCAACAAAGAAATAGAAAACATAGATTGCCCTAGTCACACCCTGACCTAACCAAATAGAGAATTAAAAGGATCTCTAAGGTCAGGCCGTGACAGAGGGCCAGCCAACGAGAGCGTACAGGTCGCAGTGGTGGGTAATATATGGGGCTTTGGTGACAAAACGGATGGCACCGTGATAGACTGCATTGAAATTGTTGAGTAGAGTGTTGGAGGCTATTTTATAAATGACACTGCCGAAGTCGAGGATCGGTAGGATGGTCAGTTTTACGAGGGTATGTTTGGCAGCGTGAGTGAAGGATGCTTTGTTGCGAAATAGGTAGCCAATTCTAGATTTAATTTTGGATTGGAGATGCTTAATTAATGTGAGTCTGGAAGGAGAGTTTACAGTCTAGCCAGACACCTAGGTATTTGTAGTTGTCCACATATTCTAAGTCAGAACCATCCAGAGTAGTGATGCTGGACTGGCGGGCAGGTGCGGGCAGTGAACAGTTGAAGAGCATGCATTTAGTTTTACTTGCATTTAAGAGCAGTTGGAGACCACGGAAGGAGAGTTGTATAGCATTGAAGCTTGTCTTGAGGTTAGTTAACAGAGTGTCCAAAGAAGGGCCAGATGTATACAGAATGGTGTCGTCTGCGTAGAGGTGGATCAGAGAATCACCAGCAGCAAGAGCGACATCATTGATGTATACAGAGAAGAGAGTCGGCCCGAGTCGGCCTGTCCGGACAACAGGCCCTCCGATTTGACACACTGAACTCTATCAGAGAAGTAGTTGGTGAACCAGGCTAGGCAATCATTTGAGAAACCAA
>NC_036870.1:25509091-25524209 GCF_002910315.2 Salvelinus sp. IW2-2015
TACTGGGAACCATCGCCGGAGGCTCTGGACTGGCGAACGCGAGCTCGATGCGATCCGGAGGCTCTGGACTGGGAACCCTCGCTGGAGGCTCTGGACTGGAACCCTCGCTGGAGGCTCTGGACTGGGAACCCTCGCTGGAGGCTCTGGACTGGGAACCCTCGCTGGAGGCTCTGGACTGGGAACCCTCGCTGAGGCTCTGGACTGGGATCGTCGCAGGAAGCCTTTGCGGTGGGCGCGCACTGGTGGTACCGGACTGGTGACACGCACTTTCAGGGCGAGTGCGAGGAGCAGGCACAGGACGTACTGGACTGGGAGGCGCACTAGAGGCCTGATGCGTCGGGGGCGGTACAGGTGGCCCCTGACTGGGTGACACGCACTTCAGGGCGAGTGCGAGAGCAGCACAGGACGTACTGGGCTGTGGAGGCGTACATCAGGGCGAGTCGGGGGAGCAGGCACAGGACGTACTGGACTGGGGACACGTACCTCAGGGCGAGTACGAGGAGGAGACACAGGACGTACCGGACCGGTAGGCGCACCCGGAGGCCTGATGCGTGGGACCGGCACAGATTGCACCGGACTGGTGACACGGCTGCTCCAAATGCCTGATGCTGCCGCAAACTCCTTGCCAACCTCATTTTCTCCGTATCCCTCCTCGCACTGTTTCTATTGACTCCCAGGCGGGCTCTGGCACTCTCCCTGGGTCGACCGACCACCTCTCTACCTCTCCCAGGTTGGCTCTGCGTTCACACCTCGGCTCCGCGACCACCCCGTGTGCCTCCCCCCCAAAAAAACAATTTTGGGCTGTCCTTTGGGCTGTTCTTTGTGGCACGAACCCCGGCGTCGTTGCTGTTGCTCCTTTGCTGCCTCCGTCTGCTTCCATGGCAGGTTTCTGTCTCCTGCATGATTTCGTCCATGTCCAGGATGTCCTCCACTCCTGGCTTCTCCCAGGCCCAGGATCCCTGCTCCTCCTGGGCACGCTGCTTGGCCGTGGGTGGTGGGATCTTCGTCACGATCGTCTGAATGAATGACCAAGGCGCAGCGTACTTAGAGTTCCACATGTTTAATAAATATGGAAACTCACAAAAACAATACAGAAGAAAACAAAACGACGTTTCGTGACGTTGGGCTGCTCACATGCCTGCTCTCAGCTACACAAAACAAGATCCCACAAACAACAGGTGGGAAAAGGCTGCTAAATATGATCCCCAATCAGAGAACAACAATAGACAGCTGCCTCTGATTGGGAACCATACCAGGCCAACAAAGAAATAGAAAACATAGATTGCCCTAGTCACACCCTGACCTAACCAAATAGAGAATAAAGGATCTCTAAGGTCAGGCCGTGACAGAGGGCCAGCCAACGTGAAGCGTACAGGTCGCAGTGGGTGTAATATATGGGGCTTTGGTGACAAAACGGATGGCACCGTGATAGACTGCATTGAAATTGTTGAGTAGAGTGTTGGAGCCTATTTTAAATGACACTGCCGAAGTCGAGGATCGGTAGGATGGTCAGTTTTACGAGGTATGTTTGCAGCGTGAGTGAAGGATTGCTTTGTTGCGAAAATAGGTAGCCATTTCTAGATTTAATTTTGATTGGAGATGCTTAATTAATGTGAGTCTTTGGAAGGAAGTTACAGTCTAGCCAGACACCTAGGTATTTGTAGTTGTCCACATATTCTAAGTCAGAACCATCCAGAGTAGTGATGCTGGACTGGCGGGCAGGTGCGGGCAGTGAACAGTTGAAGAGCATGCATTAGTTTTACTTGCATTTAAGAGCAGTTGGAGACCACGGAAGGAGAGTTGTATCGCATTGAAAGCTTTCTTGAGGTAGTTAACAGAGTGTCCAAAGAAGGGCCAGATGTATACAGAATGGTGTCGTCTGCGTAGAGGTGGATCAGAGAATCACCAGCAGCAAGAGCGACATCATTGATGTATACAGAGAAGAGAGTCGGCCCGAGTCGGCCTGTCCGGACAACAGGCCCTCCGATTTGACACACTGAACTCTATCAGAGAAGCAGTTGGTGAACCAGGCTAGGCAATCATTTGAGAACCAAGGCTGTTGAGTCTGCCAATAAGAATGTGGTGATTGACAGAGGTCAAAAGCCTTGGTCAGGTCGATGAATACGGCTGCACAGTCATGTCTCTTATCGATGGCGGTTATGATATCGTTTAGGACCTTGAGCGTGGGCTGAGGTGCACCCATGACCAGCTCTGAAACCAGATTGCATAGCGGAGAAGGTACGGTGGGATTCGAAATGGTCGGTAATCTGTTTGTTAACTTGGCTTTCGAAGACCTTAGAAAGGCAGGGTAGGACTAGATATAGGTCTGTAGCAGTTTGGTCTTAGAGTGTCTCCCCCTTGAAGAGGGGATGACCGCGCAGCTTTCCAATCTTCGGGAAACTCAGATGATACGAAAGAGAGGTTGAACAGGCTATATAGGGTTGCTAACAATTTTGGCAGATCATTTTAGAAAGAGAGGGTCCAAATTGTCTAGCCCGGCTGATTTGTAGGGGTCCAGATTTTGCAGCTCTTTCAGAACATCAGCTATCTGGATTTGTTGAAGGAGAAATGGGGGAGGCTTGGGCGAGTTGCTTTGGGAGTGCAGGGCTGTTGACCGGGGTAGGGGTAGCCAGGTGGAAAGCATGGCCAGCCATAGAAAAATGCTTATTGAAATTCTAAATTATAGTGGATATATCAGTGGTGACAGTGTTTCATAGCCTCAGTGCAGTGGGCAGCTGGGAGGAGGTGCTCTTATTCTCCAAGGACTTTACAGTGTCCCAGAACTTTTTTGAGTTTGTGCTACAGGATGCAAATTTCTGCTTGAAAAAGCTAGCCTTAGCTTTCCTAACTGCCTGTGTATATTGGTTCCTAACTTCCCTGAAAAGTTGCATATCACGGGGCTATTTGATGCTAATGCAGTACGCCACAGGATGTTTTTGTGCTGGTCAAGGGCAATCAGGTCTGGAGAGAACCAAGGGCTAATCTGTTCCTGGTTCTACATTTTTTGAAAGGGGCATGCTTTTTTAAGATGGTGAGGAAGGCACTTTTAAAGAATGACCAGGCATCCTCTACTGACGGGATGAGGTCAATATCCTTCCAGGATACCCGGGCCAGGTCAGTTTGAAGTGTTTTAGGGAGCGTTTGACAGTGATGAGGGATGGTCGTTTGACTGCAGACCCATTACGGATGCAGGCAATGAGGCAGTGATTGCTGAGATCTTGGTTGAAAACAGCAGAGGTGTATTTGGAGGGCAAGTTGATAAGGATGATATCTATGAGGGTGCCCGTGTTTACGGATTTGGGGTTGTTCCTGGTGATTTCATTGATCATTTGTGTGAGATTGAGGGCATCAAGCTTAGATTGTAGGATGGACGGGGTGTTACGCTTGTCCCAGTTTAGGTCACCTAGCAGCACGAGCTCTGACGATAGATGGGGGGGCAATCAGTTCACATATGGTGTCCAGTGCACAGCTGGGGGCAGAGGGTGGTCTATAGCAAGTGGCAACGGTGAGAGACTTGTTTCTGGAAAGGTGGGTACAGACCTGGATAGTAAGACAGAGCTCTGCAGGCTATCTCTGCAGTAGATTGCAACACCTCCCCCTTTGGCAGTTCTATCTTGTCGGAACATGCTAAAGTTAGGGATGGAAATTTCAGGGCTTTTGGTGGGTTTCCTGAGGCAGGATTCAGACACGGCTAGGACATCCGGGTTGGCAGTGTGTGCTAGGGCAGTGAATAAAACAAACTTAGGGAGGAGGCTTCTAATGTTAACATACATGAAACCAAGGCTTTTACGATTACAGAAGTCAACAAATAATAGCGCCTGGGGAATTGGAGTGGAGCTAGGCACTGCAGGGCCTGGATTAACCTCTACATCACCAGAGGAACAGAGGAGGAGTAGGATAAGGGTACGGCTAAAGGCTAAAAGAACTGCTCGTCTAGTACGTTCAGAACAGAGAGTAAAAGGAGCCGATTTCTGGGCACGGTAGAGTAGATTCAAGGCATAATGTACAGACAAAGGTATGGTAGGATGTGAATACAGTGGGGGTAAACCTGTGCATAGAGTGACGATGAAAGAGATATTCTCTAGAAATATCATTTAAACCAGGTGATGTCACCGCATGTGTGGTAGATGGAACTAAAGTGTTAAATAAGGCGTATTGAGCAGGGCTGGAGGCTCTACAGTGAAATAAGGCAATAATTACTAACCAAAACAGCAATGGACAAGGCATACGTTACAAGGCAGACGTTGGACAAGGCAGACGTTAGCGAGAGGCATGCATAGCCGAGTGATCATAGGAGTCCAGTGAGTGGCTTCAGGCAGCTGGCAGGCCGGGGATAGCAGGCTAGCAGAAGGGCCTTGGAGGGACGTCGCGACGGAAGAAAGTCTGTTGTGGCCCTCTCGTGCTGTTACGTCGGCAGACGGATCAGCAGGGCTCTGTGTGGTAAACCAGGCCAATTGGCAAACTAGGTATAGTGGCCAAAGAATCAGTACGATGGGCTCTAGACAGTGTCATGACGTTGGCAGTGGGGGTAGGTTTATGACAGTCATAAATACAGTGGGGCAAACAAGTATTTAGTCATCCACCAATTGTGCAAGTTCTCCACTTAAAAAGATGAGAGAGGCCTTTAATTTTCATCATAGGTACACTTCAACTATGACAGACAAAATGAGAAAAAAAATCCAGAAAATCACATTGTAGGATTTTTAATGAATTTATTTGCAAATTATGGTGGGAAATAAGTATTTGGTCACCTACAAACAAGCAAGATTTCTGGCTATCACAGACCTTTAACTTCTTCTTTAAGAGTACTGGAACCATCGCCGGAGGGCTCTGACTGGGAAACCGCGTCGCCAGGAGGCCTCTTGGACTGCGAACCCTCGCTGGAGGCTCTGGACTGGGAACCCTCGCTGAGGGCTCTGGAACTGGGAACCCTTGCTGGAGGCTCTGAGACTGGGAACCTCGCTGGAGGCTCTGGACTGGGAAACCCTCGCTGGAAGGCTCTGGACTGGGACCCTCGCTGGAAGGCCGGACTGGGGATCGTCGCAGGAAGCTTGGTGCGTGGGGCCGGCACTGGTGGTACCGACCTGGTGACACGCACTTCAGGGCGGTGCGAGGAGCAGGCAACAGGACGTACTGGACCTGGGGAGGCGCACTAGAGGCACTGATGCGTGGGGGCGGTACAGGTGGCCCCTACTGGTGCCTATCACGTTCCACTTCAAAAAGGGCGAGTGCGAGGAGCTAGCACAGGACGTACTGGGCTGTGGAGGCGTACATCAGGGCGAGTGCGGGGAGGCAGGCACAGGACGTACTGACTGGGGACAACGTACCTCAGGGCGAGTACGAGGAGGGACAAGGAACGTTTCACCGGGACCGGGTAGGCCGCACTGGAGGCCTGATGCGTGGGACCGGCGCACAAGATTGCAGTTCCGGGAACTGCGTGCTCAGCGCTCTCTGGCTCGGCTCTTGCGCAGAGATTCGGCTCCTGCATGGTGGCGGCTCTGGGCGATCTGTGCACGAGATCTGTGCCTGTGTTGCTAGGCAGCTACCTTTCTCGTATGACGGGCCTAGTCGCTCTCCTCTGCCTGGCAGTGTTGCGTATTTAGACTGTTCCAGGCGCGTGCTCTGCCGCGAGCTCTGTATCGCTCCTGGATGCAGCGACCGCCGCAGGCTTTTCCAAGGCTCAACTGGCATCGTACCGTGCGCGTCTGAGGCGGTTCCTTGTTCTGGCTGACACGAGCCTTCAGTACGCGCGTCGCTGCGGCCGGAGCACGGCAGGTCACCCGTGTGGCTCCTCGGCGCTCGAGAGAGAGAACCACGGAATTGTCTTGATGGCGGCTCGTGTTGCATGTAGCGGACTGTGCGCTCTTCATGTGCCGAGCGTGGTAAGACCGCCGGACGTCCGGATTGTCGGCTTCTGGATAACTGCGGTATCTGCGTAGAACTGGTGCGCTCCGGTTGCGTTGCGGAACTGGTACGGCGTCTCTCTGGCGTTCATGGCAGAGTATTATCTGCTTCTTCCCTACCTAGTGCCCATGATTCCGTGCGCCATGTCCAAGGATGTTCTCTCACTGGCACTGCGGCTTGCGACACCGAGGCCCCAGTGCATATCTCCTGCTTCACATAGCTCGACCGGCCTATAGCTCTGGATTGTGGAGGTCCTCCGTGGGCTTGGGGGATCGGTAGGGCGGTTCTGACGTGTCACGACTATCAACGGAAATGAATTGGTGAGCCGAGGGAGGCGCAGACTACGATACTTTTGTAGAGTGTTTGGGCCCAGAAGATGGTCTACATGAGTGAGATATGAATCATACGCATGGCTATAGGATAAGCCATACGAGAACTAGAAGAGAAACCAAAAGGGCTAACGTGTATACATCCGGTTGAGAGGTGTGGAGGGCGTGCTAAGCAGTAGGCGCACTCCTGGCTCTAGAGGGTACATCAGCGAGAAACACGAACGAAACTTCGACAGATTCAACCCAGCGTATGGGTGAACATAGTGTACTGGCTACAACTTAGTATAAGGCCTAAATCACGCAGACAACTTAACAGAATCAGAAGGTGCTGGCCTGATGAGAATTGGGAACGTAGAGCCGCGTTGGATGACGCCAACAAAGAATAGAAAACATAGATTGCCGCGTAGATGACACGCGGACCGTTATGAGCAAATTACGATGTACACTTAAATAGGCATCTCTATAGTCAGGCCGTGTGACACGAGGGCACCAGCCATATAACAGCAAGTGTATGAACTGCGCTCACAGGTCGTTGGCCTGGTGGGCTAAATGTGCGATGGGGTAGGCTTAATGGATGCACACAGCAACGCGGGCTACTGGTGATAGGCGACCACCGGGGAACATGCGTAAGTTGAGTCCAATGTTATGCGGCCGAAGAGATTCGAACAATGGAGTCCGCATGTCGCAGCGTTATGAAGTCGTGTCGGTACGCGAGCTTTGATCATATTGACTCAATAACACTTAGCCCCAATCGAGTCGAGGAATCGGTAGGATGTCAGTTTTTACGAGGGCTATTGTTTGGCAGCCCGTGAGTGAAGGATGCTTGTTGCAAATAGGTTTAGCCCAATTTCTAGCATTTTAAATTTTGGATTGAGATGCTTAGATTAATGCTGAGTGCTGTGATCAGGAGAGTTTACAGTAGCCAGCACCTAGTTATTCTGTTAGTCTGTTCCACATATTCTTAAGTCAGAACCATTCCAGACGCTAGTTGATGCTAGGACCGCGGGCAGGTGCGGGCAGTGTAACATGTGTATAGAGCATGCATTTAGTTTTACTTCATTTAAGAGCATTGGAGCACCACGGAAGGAGAGTTGTTAGCATATGTGAGCGTTTGGGCTGCTTGGAGGGTGAGGTTGAGACAGAAGCTGTCCGCCACACTGGGAGGAGCTGAGCACTCCGTGCATGATATGAGCACAGACTCGAGTCGCTCCGTCTGCGTGTAGGCTCCTGAACTGGCTCGTGAACATACCAGGCGGGCCTGCCAGGAAAATCTACCGTCTAGCAGTACAAGAGCCGTGGCGCATATCATGTGGTGGATGTAGCTACAGAGAGAGAGGTCTGCTCCCACGGTCCGGCCTGCCCTTCTGTGTCCCCCGGAACCCCTTAGGACAACAGCGCCCCTCAAACTCGATTATTTTGTACAGCGCAGTTGAACTCAATACGTACTTTCTAGTAGAAGGAGGTCTTGTGTGCAACGGTGCAAGACAGCGCGTACGGCCCATCTCAATTATTGTTACGACAGACCTAAGCGCCTGCTTTGCAGTCCTGCCTACACTAAGATATGCCTGGTGATTGACAGAGGCTCGAGAAAGCTCCTCGAATCAGGGGCGATGGACGAATTACGTGCTCGCACAGGCCTCATTAGGATGTCTCTTATCCGATGGCGTATATTGGGATATGCATACGCTTTCTACGGTACGCTTGACGACTGTTGTGAGGCTCGCCACATTGTACCATATAGCGCTCCTTCTTCTCTGATGCTCAGATTGCATAGCTGTGACTCCGATGTAAATGCGCGTCGGCTGGGCGAGTTCTCGTATAATGGGTCGGCTTTAATCTGGACTGGTGGTGTGGTTGATTACTTGTTTCGAAGACCTTAGAAGAGGGGGCTCCTGGCACCTTCACGCACTCATTCTAGGTCTGTAGCAGTTTCTCGGGTCAGCAGTGTGCAATCACCCAGGTATGGAGGAGATGGGGGTGACCGCTTGGCGAGAGCTTTCCACAAATACTGGCGCGAGTGATATTGGCAAATCGATTATTACTGTAAACAGAGACAGAGAGATTGCAAAAACAGAGCACTAAACGTAACTCAAACGTGTGGGGTTGCGAGCAGACAACCTATATGGCAGACGATAATCTCTTATCTAATAGAAAGACACACGAGGGGTGACCAATATAGATACGTAGCCTCACACCCAAAGGCTGACTGATAGCAATAGGCGCTGGTCCAAGATATCTGTGCATGATGGTTGGTTACAAGCAAATACCAATCGAAAGCACTATACCTGGGAGATTTCGAATTCCTGAACCAGCGAACGGGAACAATCGTGGCTGAGGACGAGTTGCCTTGCTATCTGAGGGATATGATGGACAACGTGCATGTTTTGAGAGCACACGGGTAGGGGCTACGCCACAGCGCTGCGACAAGCCATTAATGGCCAGAAGCAGTCATAGACCAAAGGACAATGCACTTATCAATAAGAACAAATTCATCAAGTAAATAAGTGGACTGTATTAAACATAGACTGCCCACCCTCAAGATGGAAACATGCCGACATGTGCGATAATAACAATAAGCCACACAGAGACAAACATGTGAGGCAAGCGTGAGGGACGAGGAGGTTGAATCTTATTCTCCAAGCGCACCTATATACACGTGTACGCAGCAACATTTTTCTTTTGTATGATTATGTGCTACAGAATGCCAAATTTCTGCTTGAAAAAAGTCTAGCCTTAGCCTTTCCTAACTCCTGGTGTATATTGGTTCCTTAACTCCCTTGAAAAGTTGCATATCACGGGGCTATTTGATGCTAATGCAGTAACGCCACAGGATGCTTTTTGTAGCATGGTCAAGCGCATCAGGTCTGGAGAGAACCAAGGGCTAATCTGTTCCTGGTTTCTACATTTTTTTGAAAGGGGCATGCTTTTTTAAGATGGTGAGGAAGGCACTTTTAAAAGAAGACCAGGATCCTCATACTGGAGCGATGAGGTCATTATGACTTGGGACAACAAGAGAGTATACCCGGGCCAGGTCAAGTTTGAAGTGTTTTAGGGAGCGTTTGACAGTGATGAGGGATGGTCGTTGTGATAGCTGTACAGACCCATTACGGATGCAGGCAATGAGGCAGTTGATTGCTGAGATCTTGGTTGAAAACAGCAGAGGTGTATTTGGAGGCAAGTTGATAAGTTGATGGATACTATGGAGGGTGCCCGTGTTTACGGATTTGGGTTGTTCCCGGTGATTTCATTTGATCATTTGTGTGTGAGATTGAGGGGGATCAAGCTTAGATTTAGGATGGACGGGTGTTACGCTTGTCCCAGTTTAGGTCACCTAGCAGCACGAGCTCTGACGATAGATGGGGGGCAATCAGTTCACATATGGTGTCCAGTGCACAGCTGGGCGAGAGGGTGGTCTATAGCAAGTGGCAACGGTGAGAGACTTGTTTCTGGAAAGGTGGGTAGACAGACCTGGAAGTAAGACAGAGCTCTGCAGGCTATCTCTGCAGTAGATTGCAACACCTCCCCCTTGGCAGTTCTATTCTTGTCGGAACATGCTAAATGTTAGGGATGGAAATTTCAGGGCTTTTGGTGGGTTTCCTGAGGCAGGATTCAGACCGGCTAGGACATCCGGTTTGGCAGTGTGTCGCTAGGGCAGTGAATAAACAAACTTAGGGAGGAGGCTTCTAATGTTAACATACATGAAACCAAGGCTTTTTACGATTACAGAAGTCAACAAATAATAGCGCTCTGGGAATTGGATGGAGCAGGCACTGCAGGGCCTGGATTAACCTCTAACATTCTAACGCAATAGAAAAAACTACTTTAGAATCCAATAAGAGGTAACAGAGGTAAGGAGTAGGGGATAGGGTGAAACGTGGGGGGCCCCCCCCCTTAAAAACGTTAGGGGCCAACTAAAGGAATGTGCTCGGTCGAGTGATGTGTCAGAACAGAGAGTAAAAGAGCCGTTTTGGGTCGTCATCGGTACGCCCGTAGTATGTACAGTGCGATTATAAATTGTTAGTCTGACAACCGACCACAGGGTTGGTTAAGGAATGTGAATCTGAGCTTTGCGGAGGTAAACTGGGCTATTTTAGAGTGTACGATTCGGAAGAGATATTTGTGCATCGTACGATAATTATGTATTTACATACTCAGGTGATGTCACCGCATGTTGTCGGGTTAGGATGGAACTAAAAGTGTTAAATAACGGTCGTATCGCAGCAGCTCTGGAGCTCTACAGTGAAATAAGGCAATAATTCACTTAATCTTCAAAAACTAGTCATGGATCAAAGGGCATTCGAACGTTACAAGGCAGAACACGTGTAACTTTGGAAAGTCGAGGACGTCTAGCTACACCGAGAGGCATCGTTCTAGTATTGGTAGTTACCGATGATGATCATAAGGAGTCACAGTGAGTGCTCCATGGCTTCAGGCGCTGGCTAGGCCGTGGATATCCGACAGATGACCTATGCAGAAGGACCCACTTAGAGGCCGCGACGCCGAAGAAGAAAGTCCGTGTTTGTCTGGCACTAACACTTCTCGTGCTGTTACCGCGCAGAACGGCCACAGCAGGCTCTGTGTGGTAACCAGGCCAATTGGCAGATAACTAGTATACGTGGCCAAATAGAAATCAGATACGGCGGGGAGCTGGTGGGAAGCACAGTGTCAGGCCACGTTGAGCAGTGGGGGTAGGTATTATGGACAGCTACCATAAATCACCAAGAGTGCGGCAAACCAAGGTATTGTAGTCATCCCGGGAGTAATTAGTGCCGGAGAGTGTTCTCCACTAAGAGCAATGTGGAGAGGGAGGAGGCGCATTTAGGATTTTCGACATATAGGTAATACGCGTACGGTAAACTATGACAGGACTAAAATGTAGCAAACAAAAAATCCAGAAAATCTACTATGGTAAGGGATTTTTAAGTATGACATTTGTATTCTTGCTCAAATGTGAGTGCTCGGAGATATGGAGAGGTGTAATTTGCGTCGAAGGGCTCAACTACAAGCAGAGGAGTAGTCTGGGCTATCACAGGAGCTTTAACCACTTCTTCTTTAAGAGGCTTCCTCTGTCTCGGGGACTTAACGTACGGTGACCGTGTAGTCTCGGAATCGCTACTTGTGCATCTCGAAACACGTCGTGTAATAGGCCGTAGTAAGTTAACTCCAAAAATGTTCTATCCTGTGGGCAGCGAGCCTCGAGACAGATCCACACAGTGGTTGTGGCCAAAAATCGCGAGCATATGGGGGCCAGACGAAAGCGCAGAGGCTGTCAACAGATCATCCAGGCATATAACCGAGAGAGATGGAGTGTAGACATGCGCGCGACAGGCGAGTCTGGGGAAAGGCACGTGTAGATCTTGGCAATACGCATGAAGAGCACAGCGTCTGGATTTGAAGAATCAACTGTGGGAGCAATTACTCTGGTGTTCCAGCGAAAGTAGGGAGAGTACGATCAAGCACCCAGAGGACTCGCACTGAGTGTAATTATTCTCGCACATCCTGTGCCCGCAAGATGAGCGTCCAAGGTGGGCTGTGACGAAAAATTGGAGGTACTAAGGAACGGTGACGCCAGGTGTCATGAGCGCAGGAAATCTCCAGACCAACGCGACATCGGGGTGTGGACTGATGGTAGAGCGTCGTACCCTCGCGAGAGAGGCTGCCGGCATGAACCAGACAGTAACTAGCTTACGCAGTCCTGCTTTCCCATCACGTGGTAACATCGCTCACGCGCGTCACCATAGAATGCCGGTGCGGGGTTAGTCCAGACCTCCCGGGCAACGACTGCGAAACGGTCCTGCAGTGCCAGACGTGTCCCCTGCTTAAGCCAGTACATGTCAGGCCCGTCTGAAGTTTGCTAGAGAGCATTTGGATGATCAGAAGAAGATTGGGAGAAATGTCATATGGTCAGATGAAACACACAAAATATAACTTTTTGGTAAAAACTTCAGAGCGATCGTTTGCTCTCTGAGAGGACAAGAAAAAGTGTTGGGCGTAAAGGACGCAGTTGACATGCTCCAACGAAGGCACCAGTACCTACTGGTGGAAGATGGCAGGTGAAACATCATGCTTTGGGCTGTTTTTCTGCAAAGGGACCAGGACAACTGATCGTGTAAAGGAAAGAATGAATGGGGCCATGTATCGTGAGGTTTTGAGTGAAAACCTCCTTCCATCAGCAAGGGCACATGAAGATGAAACGTGGACTGTGGCTGGTGTCTTTCAGCATGACAATGTAGTCCCAAACACTACCCTGCGCCAGAGAGACACACGAACGGCGCCAGGTGCACGCTCCGCCCGGGCAACGAAGGAGTGGCTTCGTAAGAAGCATTTCAAGGTCCTGGAGTGGCTAGCCAGTCTCCAGATCTCAACCCCATAGAAAATCTTTGGAGGGAGTTGAAAGTCCGTGTGCCAGCAACAGCCCCAAAACATCACTACTCTAGAGGAGATCTGCATGGAGGAATGGGCCAAAATACCAGCAACAGTGTGTGAAAACCTTGTGAAGACTTACAGAAAACGTTTGACCTCTGTCATTGCCAACAAAGGGTATATAACAAAGTATGAGATAAACTTTTGTTATTGACCAAATACTTATTTCCACCATAATTTGCAAATTAATTAATTAAAAATCCTACAATGTGATTTTCTGGAATTTTTTTTCTCATTTGGTCTGTCAGTTGAAGTGTACCTATGATGAAAATTAACAGGCCTCTCTCATTCTTTTTAAGTGGGAGATTTGCACAATTGGTGGCTGACTAAATACTTTTTTGCCCCACTGTACCTCTTTCCCCCCTCCCCCGTTCCTCTTCCCTACTGATGTGACATAAGAAAACCCCTTGGTTAACATAGAGATTTTGGGGACATCAGAAAGTGGGGGGGAATGAACTATATTCTGGTAATCCGACCAACTGAACATATGCGGTGGTACTTAAAACCTGTTAGGGCTGCAAGCCCGAGGTCGGTACACTTATGACAACATCCAGCTCAAGTGCAGAGCGCGAAATTCAAAATCTATTTTTTTTAAATATTTAACTTTCACAACTTAACAAGTCCAATACGCATTTGAAAGATAAACATCTTGTGAATCCAGCCAACGTGTCCGATTTTTTAAATGTTTACAGCGAAAACACCACGTATATTTTATGTAGTTCACCACAAATACAAAAGAGGACAGACATTTTTCACAGCAACAGGTAGCATGCACAAAGCCAACCTAACTAACCAAGATCCAACCAAACAAACCTAGAAACACTTCCTCAGATGACAGTCCTATAACATGTTACACAATAAATCTATGTTTTGTTCGAAAAATGTGCATATTTGAGCTATAAATCAGTTTTACATTACTGCTACCATCATAGCTACAGTCAGAAATAGCACGGGAGTAGCCAGAGTAAATACAGACACCAACGTCAACTACCTAATTACTCATCATAAAACATTTCAGAAAAATATATGGTGTATAGCAAATGAAAGACAAAGATCTTGTGAATACAGCCAATATTTCCGATTTTTTAAGTGTTTTACAGCGAAAACACAATATAGCGTTTTATTAGCTTACTGCAATAGCTAACACACAACAGCATTGATTCCAAGTAATCGGTAGCGATAGCAACAGTTCGACAGATATATGAAATAGCATCCCAAATTGGGTCCTTATCTTTGTTGATCTTCCATCAGAATGTTGTACAAGGGTGGCTTTGTCCAGAACCGTCTTTGTTTGGATCCAGAACGAACTCTTTCCCTCTTGAATTAGCAAGCACACTGGCCATGCGGCGCTAACCTCTCCTTCTTGATCAAATTCATACAACGCATCACGCCTAAAGTCCCGAATAAATTCAATATAATAAATTAAACTATATTGAAAAAACATACTTTAGGATGATATTGTGACATGTATCAAATAAAATCTAAGCCGGAGATCATTTCACCCATAACGACGGTTTTCCAGAAGGCGATTCCAGGTCAACTTCGCGCTTTCGAAAAAAAATTAATGGCGGACCTCTCATTCCAAGAGGAGTATTCAATCCCAGAACAAGATAATCAACTCATTTCTGCTCTCACTTCCGCTTGACACCCAGGGGAAGGTGTATGACGTGTTTCTATATGTCAGTTCGGTTGCCCTCTGACACATTCTCATCAATGATAGAATGACATAAACTCTACTGTGGAAAGTCTAAACGTCAGAGGTATCGGATTCACATGGAATTGTTGTTTAATTGAAATGTTTGAATATGACATTATTTGTGAAGAGGTGAAATGTAATTTTAGTGAGAGATCTGTGCTTTCATAAGTTTTCCTCTGCTCACAGTGGCCCGCCCCTGTGAAGAGGCATGGGTTATAAACTTTTCAGACACACCCCTCTCCCTCCACTATAAAAGCCATTGACAAGAATATAACTTTCTGTTCCGGGTACACTAGGATGACGGTCCGGTGTCAGAATGGTTCAGATAACTACAGAACTAAGCCAACATCAGCATGGACTTTGATTGTGAATGGTATGAACTTTGAACTCGTATTCACTACAGAAGTGATATCTCCTAAACCGTTGAGTTAGCAACAGCTAAACGCAGGTTAGGAAGGACAGTCCGAGTATCCCGTCTACTACACACAACGTTACTCAACGTATCCCGTGACTACCAGAGATATTCTCCAAAGGACAGAGGACTCGGGTTGGCGACACGGTCCATCTACACCAACCTACTGAAGCGCAGCTCAGAGTAAATATTTATTGCTTTTCCTTTTTCAAATGGGCGGTAATTTAGAATGCATAAGATACTGTATTACGATAGCACAGCTCCCTATGTTCCAGTCTCCCGCTCTTCCCTAAATCCGCCCTTCCTTTGTGTAACAAGCTGTCATATCTATTCCGCCGCTAGGGAGTTTTTCTG
>NC_036870.1:25524234-25533928 GCF_002910315.2 Salvelinus sp. IW2-2015
GCTCCTCTGTCCTCCACTCGTTACCTGTATTAATGGCACCTGTTTGAACTTGTTATCAGTATAAAAGACACCTGTCCACAACCTCAAACAGTCACACTCCAAACTCCACTATGGCCAAGACCAAAGAGCTGTCAAAGGACACCAGAAACAAAATTGTAGACCTGCACCAGGCTGGAAGACTGAATCTGCAATAGGTAAGCAGCTTGGTTTGAAGAAATCAACTGTGGGAGCAATTATTAGGAAATGGAAGACATACAAGACCACTGATAATTTCCCTCGATCTGGGGGAAGATCTCACCCAGTGGGGTCAAAATGATCACAAGAACGGTGAGCAAAAATCCCAGAACCACACGGGGGACCTAGTGAATGACCTGCAGAGAGCTGGGACCAAGTAACAAAGCCTACCATCAGTAACACACTACGCCGCCAGGGACTCAAATCTGCAGTGCCAAACGTGTCCCCTGCTAAGCCAGTACATGTCCAGGCCCGTCTGAAGTTTGCTAGAGAGCATGGATGATCCAGAAGAAGATTGGGAGAATGTCATATGGTCAGATGAAACCAAAATATAACTTTTTGGTAAAAACTCAACTCGTCGTGTTTGGAGGACAAAGAATAAAGAGTGCATCCAAAGAACACCATACCTACTGTGAAGCATGGGGTGGAAACATCATGCTTTGGGCTGTTTTTCTGCAAAGGGACCAGGACAACTGATCCGTGTAAAGGAAAGAATGAATGGGGCCATGTATCGTGAGGTTTTGAGTGAAAACCTCCTTCCATCAGCAAGGCATTGAAGATGAAACGTGGCTGGGTCTTTCAGCATGACAATGATCCCAAACACACGCCCGGGCAACGAAGGAGTGGCTTCGTAAGAAGCATTTCAAGGTCCTGGGAGTGGCCTAGCCAGTCTCCAGATCTCAACCCCATAGAAAATCTTTGGAGGGAGTTGAAAGTCCGTGTTGCCCAGCAACAGCCCCAAAACATCACTACTCTAGAGGAGATCTGCATAGGATGGGCCAAAATACCAGCAACAGTGTGTGAAACCTTGGAAGACTTACAGAAAACGTTTGACCTCTGTCATTGCCAACAAAGGGTATATAACAAAGTATTGAGATAAACTTTTGTTATTGACCAAATACTTATTTTCCACCATAATTTGCAAATTAATTAATTAAAAATCCTACAATGTGATTTTCTGGAATTTTTTTTCTCATTTTGTCTGTCAGTTGAAGTGTACCTATGATGAAAATTACAGGCCTCTCTCATCTTTTTAAGTGGGAGATTTTGCACAATTGGTGGCTGACTAAATACTTTTTTGCGCCCACTGTACCTCTTTCCCCCTCCCCCGTTCCTCTTCCCACTGATGTGACATAAGAAAACCCTTGGTTAACATAGAGATTTTGGGGACATCAGAAAGTGGGGGGAATGAACTATATTCTGGTAATCCGACCAACTGAACATATGCGGTGGTACTTAAAACCTGTTAGGGCTGCAAGCCCGAGGTCGGTACACTTATGACAACATCCAGCTCAAGTGCAGAGCGCGAAATTCAAAATCTATTTTTTTTAAATATTTAACTTTCACACATTAACAAGTCCAATACAGCATTTGAAAGATAAACATCTTGTGAATCCAGCCAACGTGTCCGATTTTTTAAATGTTTACAGCGAAAACACCACGTATATTTATGTTAGTTCACCACCAAATACAAAAGAGGACAGACATTTTTCACAGCACAGGTAGCATGCACAAAGCCAACCTAACTAACCAAGATCCAACCAAACAAACCTAGAAACAACTTCCTCAGATGACAGTCCTATAACATGTTACACAATAAATCTATGTTTTGTTCGAAAAATGTGCATATTTGAGCTATAAATCAGTTTTACATTACTGCTACCATCATAGCTACAGTCAGAAATAGCACGGGAGTAGCCAGAGTAAATACAGACACCAACGTCAACTACCTAATTACTCATCATAAAACATTTCAGAAAAATATATGGTGTATAGCAAATGAAAGACAAAGATCTGTGAATACAGCCAATATTTCCGATTTTTTAAATCAGTGATTCAGACATTACATAGCCGAAACACATATATAGCGTTTTATTAGGCCTACATTGGACCAATGTCTAGCTAACTACTCACCCAACCGAGCCACATTGATGTCCAAGTTGATTACTTTCCTTATCCGCAAATGCACTTGATGGCTTGGACATTCATTAGAATAGCCCGATAGCACTACCATGACTGTCCGTACCAGATTATCTTCGTATACACATATGCATCCCCAATTAGACACGCGATCTGCTCATATTATCCCTTTGTTGAATATCTTTAGTCCCCTGTTTACATGCATATACAGTTCATGTAGACAAGGACTGTATGACGTACTTTGTAATCAAGTTATGATTTAATTGTGTATGTGTGTTTCTGTGTGATTAGTTAGGTATTTAGTAAATAAATAATTAAACCCAATTTTGTATTGCTGATTCAACTTGTTAGCCAGGATTCTTGCAGATAACAAAGGATTTACCACTTTCAGATGAGACTGAATAAAATGACGATTAATGTGACTGCTATTTAGTAAAATATTACTAAATCTTTAAGAGTTTATTCGGAAGATAACAGCTCTATAAATATTATTTCGTGGTGTCCCTCTCTAGTTAATTAATATTTACATGATTAGTTCAATCAGGTAATATTAATTACGCAGAAATTATTTTATAGAATAGCATGTCATAGCAATTAATCTGGCATAGTCAAAGACACGACAACAGCTAGCGGACCACGGCTAGCTAGTAGCCAGTTACCTGGCTAGCTTTTGATGTGGGTTCTGGTTCTTAAGTATAAAAATAGCAGATCCGTACCACATTGGGTGAGGTGGGTTGCAGGAGAGTATATTCAGACCGTAGATGTAAAGTGAAATTAAAATATATACGGTAAAAAAACAAGAAAAAACAATGTTTACACGGGACAGGAAGGGATAAAAACACACGTCTGACTGCTACGACATCTTGGAATCAAGATCAAGATCCATCATTGATCGATATAATGGATACAGGATCTCCATTAAAGGCCCAGTACAGTCAAAAACGTGATTTATATATATTTTCACACTATGAGGTTGGAATAATACTGTAAAATTGTGAAAATTATGATAATGCCCTTTCAGTGTAAGAGCTGTTTGAAAAGATGTTTAGGCCTTCCATGGTGCATCCCCATACAGTAAGTAGTGAGTTAACAAACCAACAAAAAAGTGAGTTCTAAACCTCTCTGCCAATTACAGCAAGTTTTCAATTTTCCCCTCCCCACTCAGACCCCTCCCAGACAGTCTTAGCAAAATTCTTGCTTGAGAAATTGCCTTTTGCTAAGAATATATTTTTGTTTCTTTTTGACTATTTTAATGGAAAACAATCACAGTAAAGTATTTAATTGTTAACTTGAAATTATTTGATATTGAGATAAAAATGGCTGCATTGGATCAGTGAGCTAGTTTAGGTAGTTTAGTGTCTTTACTGAGAGTACTGTCATAACTCACCTGTGATCAAATCAAATCAAAGGTATTTATATAGCCCTTCTTAGATCAGCTGATATCTCAAAGAGCTGTACAGAAACCCAGCCTAAAACACCAAACAGCAAGCAATGCAGGTGTAGAAGCACGGTGGCTAGGAAAAACTCCCTAGAAAGGCCAAAACCTAGGAAGAAACCTAGAGAGGAACCAGGCTATGAGGGGTGGCCAGTCCTCTTCTGGCTGTGCCGGGTGGAGATTATAACAGAACATGGCCAAGATGTTCAAATGTTCATAAATGACCATTATGGTCAAATCATAATAATCACAGTAGTTGTCGAGGGTGCAACAGGTTCAGCACTCAGGAGTAAATGTCAGTTGACTTTTCATAGCCGATCATTGAGAGTATCTCTACCTCTCCTGCTGTCTCTAGAGAGTTGAAAACAGCAGGTCTGGGACAGGTAGCACGTCCGGTGAACAGGTCAGGGTTCCATAGCCTCAGGCAGAAGAGTTGAAACTGGAGCAGCAGCATGGCCAGGTGGACTGGGGACAGCAAGGAGTCATCATGCCAGGTAGTCCTGAGGCATGGTCCTAGGCTCAGGTTCGCCGAGAGAGAAAAGAAAGAGAGAAAGGGAGAATTAGAGAGAGCATACGTAAATTCACACAGGTACACCGAATAAGACAGGATAAATACTCCAGATATAACAGACTGACCCTAGCCCCCGACACATAAACTACTGCAGCATAAATACTGGAGGCTGAGACAGGAGCGGTCATGAGACACTGTGGCCCCATCCGATGATACCCCCGGACAGGGCCAAACAGGCATGATATAACCCCACCCACTTTGCCAAAGCACAGCCCCCACACCACTAGAGGGATATCTTCAACCACCAGCTTACCATCCTGAGACAAGGTTGAGTATAGCCCACAAAGATCTCCGCCACGGCACAACCAAGGGGGGGGGGGGGGGGGGGCACCCAACCGACAGGAAGACCATGTCAGTGACTCAACGCACTCAAGTGATGCACCCCTCCTAGAGACGGCATGGAAGAGCACCAGTAAGCCAGTGACTCAGCCCCTGTAATAGGGTTAGAGGCAGAGAATTCCAGTGGAGAGAGGGGAACCGGCCAGGCAGAGACAGCAAGGGTGGTTCGTTGCTGCAGTGCCTTTCTGTTCACCTTCACACTCCTGGGCCAGACTACACTCAATCATAGGACCTACTGAAGAGATGAGTCTTCAATTAAGACTTAAAGGTTGAGACCGAGTCTGCATCTCTCACATGGGTAGGCAGACCATTCCATAAAAATGGAGCGCTGTATGAGAAGCCCTGCCTCCAGCTGTTTGCTTAGAAATTCTAGGGACAATTAGGAGGCCTGCGTCTTGTGACCGTAGCGTACGTGTAGGTATGTACGGCAGGACCAAATCGGAGAGATAGGTAGGAGCAAGCCCATGTAATGCTTTGTAGGTTAGCAGTAAAACCTTGAAATCAGCCCTTGCCTTAACAGGAAGCCAGTGTAGGGAGGCTAGCACTGGAGTAATATGATCAAATGTTTTGGTTCTAGTCAGGATTCTAGCAGCCGTATTTAGCACTAACTGAAGTTTATTTAGTGCTTTATCCTGGTAGCCGGAAAGTAGAGCATTGCAGTAGTCTAATCTAGAAGTAACAAAAGCATGGATACATTTTTCTGCATCATTTTTGTACAGAAAATTTCTGATTTTTGCAATGTTACGTAGATGGAAAAGAACTTGTCCGTGTAGACCAATTTGGGTTTCCAATCTCTCCAAAAGAATGTAGTGATCGATGGTATCAAAAGCAGCACTAAGGTCTAGGAGCACGAGGACAGATGCAGAGCCTCGGTCTGACGCCATTGAAAGGTCATTTACCACCTTCACAAGTGCAGTCTCAGTGCTATGATGGGGTCTAAAACCATACTGAAGCATTTCGTATACATTGTTTGTCTTCAGGAAGGCAGCTTTTTCTAAAGTTTTTGAGAGGAATGGGAGATTCGATATAGGCCGATAGTTTTTTTATATTTTCTGGGTCAAGGTTTAGCTTTTTCAAGAGAGGTTTTATTACTGCCACTTTTAGTGAGTTTGGTACACATCCGGTGGATAGAGAGCCGTTTATTATGTGCAACATAGGAGGGCCAAGCACAGGAAGCAGCTATTTCAGTAGTTTAGTTGGAATAGGGTCCAGTATGCAGCTTGAAGGTTTAGAGGCCATGATTATTTTCGTCATTGTGTCAAGAGATATAGTACTAAAACACTTTAGTGTCTCCCTTGATCCTAGGTCCTGGCAGAGTTGTGCAGACTCAGGACAACTGAGCTTTGGAGGAATACGCAGATTTAAAGAGGAGTCCGTAATTTGCTTTCTAATGATCATGATCTTTTCCCCAAAGAAGTTCATGAATTTATTACTGCTGAAGTGAAAGCCATTCTATCTTGGGGAATGCTGCTTTTAAGTTAGCTTTGCGACAGTATCAAAAATACATTTTGGATTGTTCTTATTTTCCTCAATTAAGTTGGAAAAGTAGGATGATCGAGCAGCAGTGAGGGCTCTTCGATACTGCACGGTACTGTCTTTCCAAGCTAGTCGGAATACTTCCAGTTTGGTGTGGCGCCATTTCTGTTCCAATTTTCTGGAAGCTTGCTTCTGAGCTCGTTTATTTTCTGTATACCAGGGAGCTAGTTTCTTATGACAAATGTTTTTAGTTTTTAGGGGTGAGTTCCTCAGTTAGGTGGTTAACTGATTTTCGTCCTCCGACATCCTTGGGTAGGCAGAGGGAGTCTGGAAGGGCATCAAGGAATCTTTGGGTTGTCTGAGAATTTATAGCACGACTTTTGATGATCCTTGCTTGGGGTCTGAGCAGATTATTTGATGCGATTGCAAATGTAATAAAATGGTGGTCCGATAGTCCAGGATTATGAAGAAAAACATTAAGATCGACAACATTTATTCCATGGGACAAACTAGGTCCAGAGTATGACTGAAGTGGGCCAAATCAGTGAGTAGGTCCGGAGACATGTTGGACAAAACCCACTGAGTCGATGATGGCTCCGAAAGCCTTTTGGAGTGGGTCTGTGGACTTTTCCATGTGAATATTAATGTATTAGTTCATTGACTATAACTGCCTTGGAAGTGAGGGATCTAACATTAAGTAGCCCTATTTTGAGATGTGAGGTATCACAATCTCTTTCAATAATGACAGGAATGGAGGAGGTCTTTATTCTAGTGAGATTGCTAAGGCGAACACCGCCATGTTTAGTTTTGCCCAACCTAGGTCGAGGCACAGACACAGTCTCAATGGGGATAGCTGAGCTGACTACACTGACTGTGCTAGTGGCAGACTCCACTAAGCTGGCAGGCTGGCTAACAGCCTGCTGCCTGGCCTGCACCCTATTTCATTGTGGAGCTAGGGGAGTTAGAGCCCTGTCTATGATCATAGATAAGATGAGAGCACCCCTCCAGCTAGGATGGAGTCCGTCACACCTCAACAGGCCAGGCTTGGTCCTGTTTGTGGGTGAGTCCCAGAAAGAGGGCCAATTATCTACAAATTCTATCTTTTGGGAGGGGCAGAAAACAGTTTTCAACCAGCGATTGAGTTGTGAGACTGCTGTAGAGCTCATCACTCCCCCTAACTGGGAGGGGGCCAGACACTAGCTGATTTACACGCTGAAGCTATGTTGCGCTTCGTGACCTCTGACTGTTTCCTCCTAACATCGTTGGTGCCGACGTGGATAACAATATCCCTATACTCTCTACACTCGCCAGTTTTAGCTTTAGCCAGCACCATCTTCAGATTAGTCTTAACGTCGGTAGCCCTGCCCCCTGGTAAACAGTGTATGATCGCTGGATGATTTGTTTTAAGTCTAATACTGAGGGTAATGGAGTCGCCAATGACTAGGGTTTTCAATTTGTCAGAGCTAATGGTGGGAGTCTTTGGCGTCTCAGACCCCGTAACGGGAGGAGTAGAGACCAGAGAAGGCTCGGCCTCTGACTCCGACTCACCGCTTAATGGGGAGAACCGGTTGAACGTTTCTGTCTGCTGAATGAGCAACCCCGGTTGAGGATTCCTACAGCATTTCCCTCCAGAAGCCATGAGAAAGTTGTCCGGCTGCGGGGACTGTGCAAGGGGATTTATACTACTATCTGTACTTACTGGTGGCACAGACGCTGTTTCATCCTTTCCTACACTGAAATTACCCTTGCCTAATGATTACGTCTGAAGCTGGGCTTGCAGCACAGCTATCCTTGCCGTAATGCGATCGTTCTCCTGTATATTATGAGGACAGCGACTGCAATTAGAAGGCATCATGTTAATGTTACTACTTAGCTTCGGCTGGTGGAGGTCCTGACGAACCATGTCCAGATAAAGCGTCCGGAGTGAAAAAGTTGAATGAAAAAAAGTTGAGTGAGGGAACAACTAAAAATATAAACGTAATTAAAAAGTAAAAACCGTAAAGTTGTCAGGTAGCAAAGTAAGGTTAGTAACAAAATGCCCCCCCAAAAAGTTGAGTGAGGGAAAAATAAAAAATATAAACGGTAATTAAAAGTAAAAACCGTAAAGGAAGGATCAGGTTACAGTGGGTCCGCTCTACAGCGTGCTCTCTCTGTAGAGGGGCAGAGCGGGAAGTCGGCTGTTTTATGGCGGTTGTAAAATACGCTGCCCCTATGTTCTGTAGTGTTCGAGTTGGAATGTAAACTGTGGAACACAGAGAGACACTTGGACATCAAAAGTTTGAATAATTTTTGAGAATGTGGGAGTGGTCCTTGGACACTTAAGGGACAGTCATGTCGAGTGTGTTTCATTTGCTGATCTCATGAAGGACAGGAAACACACATTACTGTGTCTCTGGTTGTGCACACTTCTCAATTTTGGGGTTTACATCTAAATGTTGTGAAACTTATATGATTACATAAGAAACTATTTGTGAAAAGATTAAATGTGATGTTAGCCTTCTAAATGAGAGTATGGATTTTCATTTAACGTCAGTGGCCACGCCCCCGTGAGTACAGACATTTATATTGGCTTCATGGAACGCCCCTTCTTCCACAGAGTATAAAACCACCCGTGACAAAATGTACATTTTGTGCCAAAGAGACCCACGGTAAGCCGGACGTCTGGAATGGTTAAGAAGATCAGAAAACATGAAGTGGTAGCTACATGTTGAAATGGTTGGCAACTCTACAAAAGTCAAAAACGCAAGGACGAGGTCCCCACGTTGAAATGGCTAAGAAATCTATGAACTAAAGACCATTATTCAGACTGCAGCTGTTTAAATACTTTAGTCTGGTAAACGCTTCCGATCGAAGAAAATTTCCGAATGGTACTCTGAAGTATCCATTCTAACAACCTATGACTTTGATCTCTGGTGGACAAACCAGAGGCTCTCTGTCGACGGACTATACAGCAGACAGATTGGCAATCGCAGAGAGGGACAACAAAGGCAGACAATTGCAATTTATTTTCGAATGAGCGGTTGTTCATGATCAAAATATTAGCAATTTCTATGTATGTAGTGAATCCACTCTTGAACTACCCCACCCATTTCCTTTGTCTACCAAGCCGTCATATCAACTTAGCCTACTAGGGACTTTCCTATCATGATAGTAACCAATGTATGACCTGTGTGTGTGTGTGTTTATGTAATTCTGTGATTGATTAAGTTAGTTAGTAAAAAATAATTAAGACAATTTGTATATAGCTGATTCATGATTCTATGCTAGGGTTCATGCAGATATCCAAGGGTTTGTGACGTTCAATAATGAGACTGATGAGGTAAAATTCATTAATATGCGACTGTTTTGATAAGATATGAAAATATCTGAAGAGTTATATTCGGAAATTGACACTCTATAAACAACCTTTTTCCGTGGTGCCCCGACTTCCTAGTTAATTAAAGTTGCATGATTAGTTTAATCGCGTAATTAAATTACACATAGAGAATTGATTTCTTAATTAAAGTTGCATGATTAGTTTAATCGCGTAATTAAATTACACATAGAGAATTGATTTCGTAATATGCAGTCGTCACATTTAATTATAGTCAATGACGCGACAGTACACTATAGGGCACATGGAGCCAGTCTCTTCACTACTACTACTGCCACACGCACGCACGCACGCACGCACACACACACACACACACACACACACACACACACACACACACACACAC
>NC_036870.1:25533950-25541407 GCF_002910315.2 Salvelinus sp. IW2-2015
CACAGAAACATGCAGTCAGCCAAAGTCTAAATTTGCCACTCCACAGGCAAGGGCCCCCACAATTTCAGACAACTTTTTTATTAATTTGTCAATGAGTGTGTGTGTGTGTGTGTGTGTGTGTTGTTTGTGTCAAGCATGTGTTTCCATTACAAATCACAAAGGGGCGCCATTGGGTTACTACATGCCCAACGTTGCCATTCTTCAACTGCTATGTATCCGTTGCACCATTAGGGGGTGGCAGAGTCTCGTTCTAGACGATGGGGGGAGGGGGGAGACAGAGAAGCGAGAGAGAGAGTCGGATGACAGACACTAATAACAAAATAGTCTGGTACTCGACTATCTATTACATGTGTTTGCTCAATGTGTAGCTTATTGTTCTCCCTTTTTCCTGACGCTCCTTTATCTCAGTTAGGCCCTATGTCAGAGTCAGCTGATTGGAACAAAAGACTACACTGTTCTTGTACACGTGCTTGCCTGTGCATTTATGGTTTATGTGTTCCCCTAGTCTTGTCACTAAGGCGTGTGACCTCATAGGCCTACTCAACTTCCCCTAACCTGCAGGCTTAGGCTATTATTAATTATAGTATAGATATTTCAATCGAAAACCGGCATTCTTAATGTATTTGGGATACATTTTATAGACCACTGTTATGTTCAAGCTGTAGGCTACTTTCTTTTATTCAAAATTGAACGTTATTTATTACTTTTCTGACGAGAACGAACATACTGCATTGAAGATCGTAAAAGTAGCCTAGAGAAAAATAAGAGATAGAAATAGTACGTTTCCTAGTTGGCTGCAACATATTCACTTTCAGACAGTTAAAATAGTTTGCTTGATCACAGTGTTGTAGTCGGTTTGATTGATCGCCTCTGTCATTGCACAGTGAGAAATGATGATCATTGAAATCCATTGACATAATAATGAAACTGCTGACAGAAAGCTCGTTCCCGCGTCTGGATTTCTCGCGGGCGTCCCGGAGTAGCTGTTACCTGAATTGCACCTGCAGGCGTCACATCCACTTGTCACACACATACCCACATTTTCACACGGTTCCAGTGAGCGCGCATCTCTCTCACACACACTCTCCACTCGATAGCAATCGGATTCCACCGATGTATCGCGGACGACTCCGGCGAATCGTTGTTAACGTGCGCGCCTCACACATATTAGGTCGGCTCACACCTTCTCTTCCGTGACTTTGATGGGGACTTGGACAACAGGGAGGGAAAATGCCTGTGATGAAAGGATTACTTGCGCCGCAGAACACGTTTCTGGACACCATAGCCACACGGTTTGACGGCACACGTAAGTTTGTTCTCTTTCTCTTTGATGCTTAATGGGACCTTAACCTATATCCTGTTAGGCTATTCGTTCAGTCCCAACCCGTTTGTTGCACTTGCTTTCTAAGATTTAGATTTATGGATATTGCTAAATCAATTGGTAGGAATACGGCTTTTAGTCATAATATGTATATTTCTTCCAAAACAGCCAGTGAAATCAAATCACAAAGTAACAGTAGAGCAAGTTAATGCAGGTAGGATATATTTTGAAAAGTTATTTTTCTCTTCAAAATGGAATAGCCTATGTTTAGTTGCTCATGGTGCCCAGGGCTATATGCTATATCTGTGTGGTATATGCTATAGCCTAGTTAAAAGACTTGTTCAATTTGTTGGCACAGAACAGTTTTTAGACACTGTATAATGGAGATGGGCGCGAGCGCTAACCTATTGGTCTACACGCGCTGCAAAGTTCAGCACCACGGACAGTGAATCACCCTCACTAGAATTTCCCCTTTTTAAATGGTTTTATTTCACCTTTATTTAACCAGGTAGGCTAGTTGAGAACAAGTTCTCATTTACAACTGCGACCTGGCCAAGATAAAGCAAAGTATTGCGACACAAACAACAACACAGAGTTACACATGGAATAAACCGTTTTCGACGCGCACCCTCTCAAGCGCTCCTAAACAACAATCATTTAAAGTTACATTTCTAAACCTAGAGAATAGTCTACTTTGTAAAGCAAGTTAACAAATATCCTTGTTCCAATATGACACATTTCCCAACAGTCATTAATCCTTACACAAAAACAGTTGTGATAGTGATATATTCAGACAAACACATTAAGTAAAATGAACATTTCTTATTTCCGCTCTCTGACTGCCAAGTCCCGCGGTGAAGCTCTGACAGTAGCAGTCGCATCTATCCAAATGAATCAATTGGTCAGGCACCTACAGCAGGGGGGTTCGCTTCCCTAGGCAGAGGCACACGCAGGGCTCTTTAGAACGGCCGCTTTCTCTCTTTCTCTCGAAAAGCAACTCATTTGCAGTCACGGACCAGGGTGTTGATATAACCAACCTTTGTCTCTGAGAAGTCTGTTAGTTTAGAGTGCAGTTTAATGTTGCTTGTTCTACTGCATTAACTCTACAATTAGCCTGGGCCAGAAGTAGCCTGGTCCCAGATATGTTTCTGCTCTCTTGCCATCTCCTTATGGAATTGTCATACCATGTCATAATCAGACCAAGTGTTTCTGAATCTTTAACTGGTCACAGAAAGGAGATGGCGCTCACTTTGGGTAGCCTAGACTAACAGGGTTAGGCCTATACTGTTGGCGTATTTATTATTATTTATTGTGTCTCAGCATTGCTCATTTCATGTCACCCTAATAATAACACTCAATCTTAACTGATTTACAATCTTCTTCAGTGGTGGCTCCCACTTTGGCTTGCTGTAATTGGTCAAAACCAGACAGGCTTATATAGGTAGCCTGCCACGGTATGTCTCCTTTTCCTGGAAGGAACCAGCTGTTTTTCATTGCTCTTATTCTGCTGTGTGAGTTGATAAATTACTCTAACTCTTATGGCGTTACCGCGGACTACAATAGTCCATACCGCTTTATTCCAGACTTCATAAACAAATAGCCGGACGATTGAGTGTCACACCATGCTGCAGATGTGGAGGGTAGGATAGATTTGAAGCTGTTTCGGAGGGACAGCAGGTAGCTACGTCCACGTCCCAAACGTCACCCTGTTCCTTTATTATACTGCACTATAAAGGGAATAGGGTGCCGTTTGGGATGCACACAATCCCACATCTTAATGGTCCCACTATGGAATTGAGGCTTAAAAACCAATACAGTACTGCCATGAGCTTCACTACAGCACCCCAATGAACACACCACTGTCCTTGAGCGGCAGCAGCCAGGAACCTGGTATTAACAGGGGTTGGAACTGGACGGGGGAAAAATGGAAGCAGTGGAGCCTGACCAGACAAATTGGGTCTGGTGGCTGGTGCCCTGATCTGACCAGAGATGTGGGCCCAGATGAACAGGAAGAGGAAAGAACTGTCAACTGGCTGACATTGTTTAGATTGGCCCCTATAGAGATGTCTTCATTGTAACGATATGCGACAGGACAGGTGTCCCCTACAGGTTCTACTAAGTGTCCTCAGACTGTATGTACACTGTATGTAAACTGGTTTACACCTGGGGCTGCAGAAGATAATTGGTAAACATTGTTGTTTTCATGTCAAGACTTCCAGTTGACTCTAATAGTTCAAACTTCAGTTTGTTGATTTTGAGACAAAACCTGCCAACTGAGGATCTGACTCAGGATCTGACATGACCACACGTGCGTGTGTGTGCATGTGTGTGTGCGAGTGTGTGTGTGTGAGCACGCAAAATTGGAACCAGAGGACATTGAACAGGCCATCTCATGAATAGAGCCCTCTCCATGGGTGCTAGTGCACGTCTAACTGGTACATCATAAGAAAATATCAACGATCATGTGACATCATGATCATCATCCAGTCAAGTTTTGGGATATGTTATGTCATTTCAGTTACAAGTCATTACTCACTTTTGCAATGTGGAATACACTGACTCACATTCAGACTTAGCTTAAACATGGGAGACACTGTACAATAGAACTACACACTGTGTACAATAGGCCTACACGCTGTGTACAATAGGCCTACACGATGTGTACAATATGCCTACACACTGTGTACAATAGGCCTACACGATGTGTACAATATGCCTACACACTGTGTACAATAGGCCTACACACGGTGTACAATAGGACTTCACACTGTGTACAATATGACTCCAACTTGACATGTAACTTCAGTGGTTAACATTGGAGATAGTTAATTGCCTAAATTGTTTACCCAAACTCCAAGTAGAATGCTGTGTAATATTTCCCATCATGCTCTTCTGTCACGACCGTTCTGCAGATTTTCCGCTCTCAGCAACACCAGGCAGGTAATTACAGCTAAGCACTGACACGCTTTCTCATATAGGTGTGTGAGTGTATGTGTGTCGGCTGTTGCGCCGCCAAAAACGCCTGTTGTGATCTGTACTTTTATATGTGTGTGTGTGTGTGTGGTGTGTGTTTGTGTGTGTGTGTGTGTGTGTGTGTGTGTGTGTGTGTGTGTGTGTGTGTGTGTGGTGTGTGGTGTGTGTGTGTGTGGTGTGTGTGTGTGTGTGTGTTGTGTGTGTGTGTCTATATGTGTATGTGTGTGTCTATAGTGTCTGTGTGTGTGTGTCTATATGTGTGTGTCTAAATGTGTGTGTGTCTATATTGTTGTGTGTGTGTGTGTGTGTGTTGTGTGTGTGTGTGGTGGTGTGTGTGTGTGTGTGTGTGTGTGTGTGTGTGTGTGTGTGTGTGTGTGTGTGTGTGTGTGTGTGTGTGTGTGTGTGTGTGTGTGTGTGTGTGTGTGTGTGTGTGTGTTATGGAAGAGAGCAGGCAAGTCCCATCCATTGATTAACTTTTCTTTAAAGAAACATCTCTAATTGAGCCGTCGGAAGATTCGCCTGAGGATTAGAGAAGTACAGTAAATGAGTGTTTAAAGCTGGCACAGGTCTGGCTCAGGTCTGGCACAGGTCTGCGCTCAGGTCTGGCACAGGTCTGGCTCAGGTCTGGCACAGGTCTGGCTCAGGTCTGGCACAGGTCTGGCTCAGGTCTGGCACAGGTCTGGTTCAGGTCTGGCACAGGTCTGGCACAGGTCTGGCTCAGGTCTGGGCACAGGTCTGGCTCAAGTCTGCTCAGTCTGGCTCAGGTCTGGCTCAGGTCTGGCACAGGTCTGGCTCAGGTCTGGCACAGGTCTGGCTCAGGTCTGGCACAGGTCTGGCTCAGGTCTGGCTCAGGTCTGGCTCAGGTCTGGCACAGGTCTGGCTCAGGTCTGGCTCAGGTCTGGCTCAGGTCTGGCTCATGCTTGCGAGAAGAACAATTCCCTAATAATCCTGTTTACATGGACACATCTGAAATCAGGCTACCTGGTGGGACACTGCTGGAACGCCGACTAAACTGTTTAAAATGAAATGTCGTAATAATTACCAAGACTGCTCAGAATACCAGGTGTTCTAATCGGCGTATGCTTACTTAGATTTGGACCTTACGCCGATTAAGATAAACACAGTAAGGTGTTCACATGACTAATGCCATACACATCCTGCTGCCATAATCAGTTTAATATCGAATTATTAGTGTGCATGTAAACATACTCATAGAGATCACAGTGGTTCACCTTTCTGTGAAGTGGAATGGTACTGTGTGATGTTATGGCTGCATCCCAAATGAAACCCTATTCCCTTTATAGTGCACTACTTTTGACCAGAGCTGTATGGTCCCTGGTCAAAAGTAGTGCATTATATAGGGAATTTTGAGACGCAACCTATGTCTCTAAGTATTGACCTCTGACCTCATGATGACTCTCTGAGGTAATTATGAAGTTTGAAAACTTTAAAACAATCTTCTCAGTGGTATCCTTCCAGTGGAGGCTGGTGGGAGGAGGTATAGGAGGACAGGATCATTGTAATGGCTGGAATGGAGTAAATGTAGCAGAGTCAAACATATGGTTTCCATGTTTGATGTGTTCAATACCGTTCCATATATTCCATTCCAGCCATTACAATGAGCCCGTCCTCCTATAGCGCCTACCACCAGCCTCCTCTGTATTCTTCCCACTTTAATGTGATTAGTTTGACCCAAGTCACACCTTGAAACACTATGAATGAACAGTACGTTGTTATTACACATTTCTTACACGTTTATTGCTTTGTGTATATGAAAGACACCTAGAATGGTGACGACACAAGTGACACAAGTGACACAAGTGAGTGCAATGGCAGTAAGAAACGACATGGGTAAAAGAAGGCTGTTAAGGAGACACCCTCAGGAGACACTGTCAGCACTCAGCCATTGGCCTCATTCTAAGGTTACAATAGAGTATGGCAACTGAACATTTAAATGGGGAGTCTCCTCTGTTTGTTCTAGGAACTTCAGGAAGTTCCATAGAAATGTGGCTCCTTCCTAGAGCTCTGGAGTCCTGTCTGTCGCCGTGGACATTCCGCTTCGGTAACCAGCCTAATTAGTGCAATTCGGAATCCTAATCATCATCTCTAATGGAGTGTTGAAAATGATCATCAAATGGGGTTTCACTAACGCAAGTCTGGGCCGAGACACACTCAGCCATTTTTAGACTTTATTAATTGTTCACGAGGGGAATAGAGAGAAGGAGAGAGAGCGGGAGAAGGAGATAATGAGAAAGACAGATAAAGGGGGAAGAAGATAATTAGAAAGAGAGAGAAGGGGGAAGACAGGGAAAGAAAATGGATTCAAAATAGGGGGAATGGATTCGATAGGTAGTGAGAGCGAGGAGAGAGGGAGGTTCTGATGAGGCAGAGAGGAAGTCAGATAGTCATAGAGGCCGGAGAGAGGGGAATCCAGAGAGAGAAAGAGTGAGAGAAACAGAGAGAGAGAGGCAACTTCCTTACAAATGACAGGAATTGATCAAATGTAATGTTTCTAGTGATATGAGCCAGTGGGATTTGGTGATAGAGAGGAAAACTACAGTATGATTAAAGCTGAGGTGTTGTCTAATGATTTGCGCTCTTCAGTTACTCAGCATGAGAGGATTCTAGTTGACAGAGCTGTGTGTGTATATGTGCATATTTTTGATTGTGTTATCGCATCTCCCTCAAGATCGCTTTTGTACTGTGATGATGGATTAGTGGAGAGAGGATTGTGTTATCGCATCTCCCTCAAGATAGATTTTGTACTGTGATGATGGATTAGTGGAGAGAGGATTGAAATCATTATGAATGGGGATGATCACCTGATCAGCTGGAAATGAGTAAGCTACCCTCCAGAATGTCTGTACTAACATTGATTACCCCGATTATCATTGATTATCATTAATATTGATTACCCTGGTTCGCTTTGTGTGACTGTAGTAGAATCAACTGTTGTTTCTGTTTGACTGTAGTATGGTTACCTTGGTGTGACTGTAAGCTTGGTTACTTTGGTTGGACTGTAGCCTTGGTTACCTTGGTGTGACTGTAAGCTTGGTTACTTTGGTTGGACAGAGGGATTGGTGTGTGTGGTGTGTGTGTGTGTGTTCGCTGACTGTGTGTGTGTGTGTGTGACGTGTGTTGATTGGTGTGTGATGTGTGGCTG
>NC_036870.1:25543004-25547307 GCF_002910315.2 Salvelinus sp. IW2-2015
CTGTAGCCATGGTTACCTTGGTGTGACTGTAAGCTTGGTTACTTTGGTTGGACTGTAGCCTTGGTTACCTTGGTGTGACTGTAAACTTGGTTACCTTTGGTTGGACTGAAGCTTTGGTTACTTTGGTTGGACTGTAGCCTTGGTTACCTTGGTGTGACTGTAGCTTGTTACTTTGGTTGACTGTAGCCTTGGTTACCTTGGTGTGACTGTAACGTTGGTACTTTGGTTGGACTGTAGCCTTGGTTACCTTGGTGTGACTGTAAACTTGGTTACTTTGGTTGGACTGAAGCTGGTTACTTTGTTGGACTGTAGCCTTGGTTAGCTTGGTGTGACTGAAGCTTGGTTACTTTGGTTGGACTGTTAGCCTTGGTTACCTTGGTGTGACTGTAAACTTGGTTACTTTGGTTGGACTGTAGCCTTGGTTACCTTGGTGTGACTGAAGCTTGGTTACTTTGGTTGGACTGTAGCCTTGGTTACCTCAGTGTGACTGTAAACCTGGTTACTTTGGTTGGACTGAAGCTTGGTTACTTTGGTTGGACTGTAGCCTTGGTTACCTTGGTGGACTGTAAGCCTGGTTACTTTGGTTGGACTGTAGCCATGGTTACCTTGGTGTGACTGTAAGCTTGGTTACTTGGTTGGACTGTGGCCTTGGTTACCTTGGTGTGACTGTAAACTTGG
This sequence comes from Salvelinus sp. IW2-2015, assembly GCF_002910315.2. Classification (NCBI taxonomy): domain Eukaryota; kingdom Metazoa; phylum Chordata; class Actinopteri; order Salmoniformes; family Salmonidae; genus Salvelinus; species Salvelinus sp. IW2-2015. The sequence goes on from NC_036870.1 coordinate 25,543,683, forward strand.
TTACTTTGGTTGGACTGAAGCTTGGTTACTTTGGTTGGACTGTAGCCTTGGTTACCTTGGTGTGACTGTAGCTTGGTTACTTTGTTGGACTGTAGCCTTGGTTACCTTGGTGTGACTGTAACTTGGTTACTTTGGTGACTGTAGCCTTGGTTACCTTGGTGTGACTGTAAACTTGGTTACTTTGGTTGGACTGAAGCTTGGTTACTTTGGTTGGACTGTAGCCTTGGTTACTTGTGTGACTGAAGCTTGGTTACTTTGGTTGGACTGTAGCCTTGGTTACCTTGGTGTGACTGTAAACTTGGTTACTTTGGTTGGACTGTAGCCTTGGTTATGTGCTTGTGTGTGTGTCTGTACGGGGGATCTCCTTTTAGCACAAGGCAGACTGCTTGTTTCTATTTTTCTCTCTAGGAGAACATGTCCCTGAGCTCGGGTGTAGAATCAATTTGACCTGACCTCTTTCCTAAGCGCGTTTTCTTGACAAATTGGACAAAATCATTGCATATTGCCATGCAAAATGTCAGAATTGCTGTAGCAAATCCAAGCATTTTTGCCTGCAAATATCACATCAAATCGCTGGGAAATCCTGCAGGGACCAGAATAAGGTGCTGTTTGAGACACAAAATGGGTGGAGGTGATGAGGGGGTGTGGCTTCAAGCATTCAGTTGGGGATTCCTCTCTCCTCTCTCCTTCTCTCCTCTCTCCTTCTCTACTTGGACATCTTATTTAGACTTTCCTCTCCTTTTCCACACCTCTTTTATTTCTCTGTCAGCGTTTTAGTTCCTCTTCCCCTTCATCCTTAACTTTCTCATTCTATCTCCTTCTCCATTCCTCTTTTAAATCTCTTCTCTCAACTTTCCATATCCCCTCCCTCCCTCTTTCGGTCCTTCTTCTACGTACTGTATTTCCTCTCCTCTCCATGCCTTCTTCTCTGTCTTTTCCCCTCAATTTTGTCTCCGTTCCTCCCTTCGTCTCTCTCTCTCTCTCTCTCTCTCTCTCTCTCTCTCTACCTCCCTCATTCCTTCCCTGTGGGGACTCTCACTCAGCTGTCAGATAGAGTGTGATGATCTATTGGCTGTTACACTTGAGCAATTAGGCAAAGAGATCCAGAACAGAGAGAGTGAGAGAGATGTTAAGAGAGAAAGAGAGAGTCAGATACAGAGAGGGAGAGGAGGAAGAGAGACCGAGAACGTGGAATGGAGGATGGGAAGAGAGAGAAAGGGAGAGAGAGAGAGAGAGGGAGAGAGAGAGAGAAGGAGAGCGAGAGGGAGAGGATGAGAGGGTGGGGGGTGGACAGGTACAAGGACGTATGGAATTCTGGGATCGACAGGTAGTGAGAAGATAGGAAAGGTGGAAAGCAGGGAGAAGAAGATGGTGGAGAGGAGGGAGGAAAACATGGTGAAGAGGAGGGAGCAAGTGTGACAGAAGTTGGAGGGAATAAGAGGGATGGAGAGAGAAGAGGGAGAGATGGAGGGATTCTGGGGGTTGTGAGAGGAGGAAGAGTAATTAGACAGTGAGATCCAGAACAGTAGGAGGGAGACCGAGAGCAGCTGGGAGAAGAGATGAAGAGCAAAATGGAGGAGAGAGGAGCGATGGAGGGAGGAGGTAGAGGGGCACCACCGCACAGACACAGCCTAAAGGAGGGGGAGAGGGGGAGAGATGTAGGGGGATAGAGAGAGGGTGGGATAGAAAGGTGTAAAATAGATTATGTGGGGGAAGTGAAAGGGGGAAACATATGTATACAGAACAGAGGCTGTTAGAGATGGAGGGAGAGGGAAGGGAAGTGCGTAGAGCGACTGTAATGAAGGGAAGAGATTAAAAGAGAATGAAGGAGAGGAGAGATGGATTGCGAGGAGAAGTGATACGGAGTGGTTGATGGGGGGGGGGGGGCGGGGGGGGTATGCGGTTAGGGAAGAGGATCAGTGAGGGGATTGAATTGGGTGAATAGTGTAAGTTGGTTTGAGATTACAAGTTGCTTCTGATTATTCAAAAATGTCTGCAACCCCCATTGCCCCAAATCAGTCCCGAGCCTGGATTCAATCTGGGCCATTAGAGTACCAGCCACATCCAGATGGGGACACCTGTGTGTCTGTGTGTGTGGCACGAACACACACACATATACGCACACACGCATACACGCACGCACACACACACACACACACACACACACACACACACACACTTCGGTAAACGTCTCTTAAGGCTAAGCATCAACCTCTCCTCCTCTCAGAGGGGGACTATTCGACAGGCAGGACGGGGGGGGGGACGGGACGGGGGGGTTAGGAATGTGGGGTCTGTCTCTGGTTCCTCACTCAGTGTCTGGAGGGTGTGTTTTGTGGGCGTGTGCATGTGTGTGTGTTTGCGCGTGCATTAGTGTGTGTGTGTGCGTCTGTTTGTGTGTGAGTGTGCGTGTTCATTACATCCTTGTAACGGCGTTCCTCTTCCACTTCATACGAAGAGGAGGAGCAGGGATCGAACCAAAATGCAGACTTGTGATTTGACATGATATTTATTAAAGTAAAGACGACAACACGAACTTCACTTAAAACTAAACAAAACAACAAACGGAGTAGACAAACCTGAACGTAAGGACTTACATGTAACGCAGAACGAACGAACAGGAAAATGACTACATAAAACAACGAACGAACGAAACAGTCCCGTATGGTGCAACATAGACACAGACACAGGAGACAACCACCCACAAACAAACAGTGTGAAAACACCTACCTTAATATGGCTCTCAATCAGAGGAAATGAAAACCACCTGCCTCTAATTGAGAGCCATATCAGGTCACCCTTTAAACCAACATAGAAACAGAAAACATAGACTGCCCACCCAAACTCACGTCCTGACCAACTAACACATACAAAACTAACAGAAAACAGGTCAGGAACGTGACAATCCTCCTGACAGCAGTCCCAAGGTGCACTGCTGCCTGGTCTATAACGCCCGGCGCATTCTGCTGTTGCAAGTTAAAACATAATAAAAGATTCTCCTCAGACTCAAGACTCCCTTCAGTAAGTCAGAGAGTGTGGAGACAGATACAACTCTGTGTGATTAAAGGAATTATTACAATGGAACATCTCCTCATTGAGGGACGTGTACAAGCATTCTGGTTCTGAAGCGTCATATTTTAACACAGAATTCCTGTCGTTTCCTTTGACAAAGGTTGACACGAGACATAAAACAATTACATTTCAAAAAGAGATGGTTGAGGCAGCACATTTATTTCGGGATGAAACAACATGAAAACAATGGCAGTTGTAATGACTAGCGATAGTGATCCTACTGAGTCTTAGGTCAATGCCTTGGCGATCATCATTCATTTTACAGATTCACATAACACTTTAGGTCAAGAGGGCATAATAGCTTAATTAATAGACCTGAAGATTAATGTTATTTTTTTCTCACCACCACACACCCACCCACACACCCATACACCCATACACCCAACCACCATCCTCTGTTCATACACCCTACCCACCCTCCCCCTTCACACTTCAGTAACTCTCTTACTATAGCAGGGAAGGGCAACTCCGGTCCTCAACGTCTGTCTGCTAGTGTCTGTTCTAACTCTCAGACCAGCGTCTGTCTGCTAGTGTCTGTTCTAACTCTCAGACCAGC
>NC_036870.1:25550697-25552049 GCF_002910315.2 Salvelinus sp. IW2-2015
CTGTCTGCTAGTGTCTGTTCTAACTCTCAGACCAGCATCTGTCTGCTAGTGTCTGTTCTAACTCTCAGACCAGCATCTGTCTGCTAGTGTCTGTTTTAGATTGGGGAAACAGGTGTGTCACTCTGTGAGCAATTTGTCACGTTAATGGCTCAATTAAGCTCCAAGCAACAAGAGAAAGGTAGCATCCCAAATGACACCCTATTCCCTATATAGTGCACTACTTAGTATAGTACACTACTACTTTGACCAGAGTCCTCAGGGTGAATAGGGTGCCATTTGGGATACAGATGGAATCAGCAGACACTCAGGCCCCTGATGATGGGAGTTGCCCAACCCTTAACAACATTATCTGCTGTGTTAGTTTCTACTCTCATACACTATCCACAGTGACCTAGACCCCATCCTCACCCTCATAATTATTAATTACCTTGATTCCGTGTCTTGTTTTGACAAGACAACAACTTTTCCCTGCCATCGGAGTAGCCCAAATTCACATAGTTATCGTTACAAGTGTATTCCAAATATTCCTTGTCTTACCAGACAACAACTTTATCCTGGCCTAACTTACATCATCACTGTCTAAACCAGGGTTGCATTCACTAGAAACCAAAATGATAGAAAACTGACCTAAATGAGGAGGGACTACCTAAACGTGCCAAAACGTTTTGCTACGGTTTGCGCTAATGAATGCGACCCTGTATTCTTTATCTTTGATTCCACCAGACAGCAACTTCATCCTGGCTAATGCCCAGGTGTCCAAGGCCCAAGGCTTCCCTATTGTCTACTGTTCAGATGGCTTCTGTGAGCTCACAGGCTTCTCCCGCACTGAAGTCATGCAGAAGAGCTGTGCCTGTAAGTTCCTTTACGGCCCAGAGAGCAGCGAGACTATCATCCTCAGCATCGACGAAGCCCTGGACGAACGCAAGGAGTTCAAGGAAGAGATCATGTTCTACAAGAAGACAGGTAAGGAAAGGTGTGTGTGTTGAAGTCTGCTACAATTGGACTCCACTACTCATCTCCTTCTGCACTGATCTGCAGAGCTTACTATGAATATGCTCACACTTGTTCAGTCCTTTCACATCAATATTTTAGCAGCAACATCAATATGTCTGAATCACTTACATACCACCATCAAGATTAGTTGCTCGGATACTATTCAGGCAAAGGTTACTTGGACACTTATTTAACATGTGCATTAAGGTCTAATAACATGTGGAAATATTACAGAATGGACCTTTAAGTGATGGGCAGTGGGCATTTCCTGGTTGCTATTTCTGCAGTGTTCCTATTTAGACCAGTATAGATGGATGGAGGGAGAGAGGGAGGGAAGGAAGGAAGGAAGGAAGGAAGGA
>NC_036870.1:25553393-25554948 GCF_002910315.2 Salvelinus sp. IW2-2015
TTTCCGCCAACCGTTCCGCTTGCCCGCACCGCCCGACTAGCATAACACTACCTGGACGTTCTGACTTAGAATATGTGCACAGACTATTAAATACCTAGGTCTGGCTAGGACTGTAAACTCTCCTTCCAGACTTATATTAAAAATCTCCAAATCCAAAATTAAATCTAGAATCGGCTTCCTATTTCACAACAAAGCCTCCTTCACTCACGCCGCCAAACTTACCCAAGTAAAACGGACTATCCTAACGATCCTCGACTTCAGTGATGTCATCTACAAAATAGCTTCCAAATACTCTACTCAGCAAACTGGATGCAGTCTATCACAGTGCCATCCGTTTTGTCACCAAAGCCCATTATACCACCCACCACTGCGACTTGTATGCTCTAGTCGGCTGGCCCTCGCTACATATTCATCGCCAGACCCACTGGCTCCAGGTCATCTATGTCTTTGCTAGGTAAAGCCCCGCCTTATCTCAGCTCACTGGTCACGATAACAACACCCACCCGTAGCACGCGCTCCAGCAGGTATATCTATATCTCATATGGTCATCCCCAAAGCCAACACCTCTGTTGGCTGCCTTTCCTCCCAGTTCTCTGCTGCCAGTGCCTGGAACGAATTGCAAAAATTGCTGAAGCTGGAGACTTATATTTCCCTCACTAACTTTAAACATCAGCTATCTGAGCAGCTAACCGATCACTGCAGCTGCACATAGCCCATCTGTAAATAGCCCACCCAATCTACCTACCTCATCCCCATATTGTTTTTATTGACTTTTCTGCTCTTTTGCACACCAGTATTTCTACTAGCACTTAACCGTCTGCTCATCTCATTAATCACTCCAGTGTTAATTTGCTAAATTCTAATTACCTGCTACTATGGCCTATTTATTGCCTTACCTCCTCACGCCTTTTGCACACACTGTATATAGACTTTCTTTTTTTCTATTGTGTTATTGACTGTACGCTTGTTTACTCCATGTGTAACTCTGTGTTGTTGTTTGTGTCGCACTGCTTTGCTTTATCTTGGCCAGGTCGCAGTTGTAAATGAGAACTTGTTCTCAACTAGCCTACCTGGTTATTAAATAAAGGTGAAATAAATAAAAAAATTAAAATGAATACAGTACATTACACACTATTGATGCTACATACAGTACATCACATACTATTCATGCTACATACAGTACTTGACATACTATTCATGCTACATACAGTACTTTACATACTATTCATACTATATACAGTACATTACATACTATTCATACTACATACAGTACATTACATACTATTCTTAACAGAGAGCACGTTCATACAGTCTCCAAAGCACACAGACTAACATATTTATACACTTACACACTACACACATATACAATATTCACCTCAATTTCTCATATTTACCATTATTTACCAAGATTGCATCATTCTTACAGAGATCCCCTGACTTAGATATTGGTTTATTTAATAATAATGTGTCTTGATTTGTAATGTGATTATAATGTGCCTTGATTTGTAATGTGATTATAATGTGCCTTGATTTGTAATGTGATTATAATGTGCCT
>NC_036870.1:25555912-25562199 GCF_002910315.2 Salvelinus sp. IW2-2015
GGAAGTATAACGGATTGTACATTGTTATTCTATATTGCATCTGATGTTCATCCTTCAACAATTAGCATTGTAAATGTTGTCAGCATCGGTACTGAGCTAACAGAAAACACAGCTCTGCAGAGTGTCCTGTTTTTGTCAGTATTGTAAAAACAATCACAAATCATCTCAATCCAGGCAAGGGAAACCCATTTTACAACACACGCACACCACACACACACACACACACACGCACACACACACACACACACACACACACACCACGCACGCACCACGCACCCACGCACCACGCACGCAACACACACACACACGCACACGCACACACGCAACACGCACACGCACACAGCACAACAATTGGACATTGTTGGACAATGTGTGCCGAACAGGGACCCCAATCTCTGTGTCGTCAACAACCCCTCCCTCACCTCCCTCCCTCCCTCCCCTCCCTCCCTCCTCCTCCCTCCTCCCCCCTCCCCCCCCCTTCCCTCCCCTCCTCCCTCCTCCCCCTTCCTCCCTTGTTCCCACCTTCGCATTTGTCTCTCTTTCCCCATCTCTCCCTACCTACCTCTTTGTCCCTCCCTCCAACTGCTCTTAAACGCTAGTAAAACCAAATGCATGCTTTTCAACCGTTCGCTGCCCGCACCCGCCCGCTAGCATCATACTCTGGACGGTCTGACTTAGAATATGTGGACAACTATAAATCAAATACCTAGGTGTCTGGCTAGACTGTAAACTCTCCTTCCAGACTTATATTAAACATCTCCAATCCAAAATTAAATCTAGAATCGGCTTCCTATTTCACAACAAAGCCTCCTTCACTCACGCCGCCAAACATACCCTCATAAAACTGAATATCCTACCGATCCTCGACTTCGGCGATGTCATTTACAAAATAGCTTCCAATACTCTACTCAGCAAACTGGATGCAGTCTATCACAGTGCCATCCGTTTTGTCATCAACAACCCCCCTAGACTTCTTGATGGGCCGACCCCATGTGGTGAAGGTAGGGAACAACACCTTCGCCACGCTGATCCTCAACACAGAGGCCCCACAGGGGTGTGTGCTCAGCCCCCTCCTGTACTCCCTATTCACGCACGTCTCCAACTCAATCATCAAGTTTGTTGACAACACAACACTTGACAGCAGGAGACAGCAGAGAGAGCACGCCCCCCATCCACATCGATGGGGCCGCAGTAGAAAGTGTCAAAAGCTTCAAGTTCCTAGTCACGCACATCACTGAGGATCTGAAATGGTCCCTTCACACCGATAGCCCAACAGCACCTCTTCAACCTCTGGAGGCTGAAGAAATTTGTCTTGATGCCCAAGACCCTCAGGAACATCTACATATGCACCATCGAGAGCATTCTGTCGGGCTGTATCACCGCCTGGTACGGCAACTACACCGGCTGCAACCCCAGGGCTCTCCAGAGGGTGGTGTGGTCAGCCCAARGCATCAWTGGGGGCACATTGCCTGCCCTCCAGGACATCTATAGCACCCGGTGTCACAGCAAGGCCAAGAAGGGCTCCCGAGTGGCACTGCACACTGCCCTATCCCATCTGGATATGAGGAATACCTATGTAAGCATCTCAGTTCTAGAGGCGTCACTACTGACCCTGGTTCAATCCCGGGCTGTATCTCAACTGGCCGTGATCGGGAGTCCCATAGGGCGGCGCACAATTGGCCCAGCGTCGTCTGAGTTAGGGGAGGGTTTGGCCSGGMTWYGSCSSCKWTMMWAAAWWAYYAWTTRRTRRTWAKRMYKRTTRCRWKRTAAATAAAGGTTCAATCAAATAAAAGATCATCAAGGTCCTCAGCCACGGCCTGTTTACCCTGCTGCCATTTAGAAGGCGGAGACAATACAAGTGCATTAAATCTGGGACCGAGACTGATAAACAGCTTCTATCACCAGGCCATCAGACTGTTAAACAGCCATCAAATCAAATCAAATGTATTTYTATKYCCCTTCTTACATCAGCTGATATATCAAAGTGCTGTACAGAAACTCAGCCTAAAACCCCAAACAGCAAGCAATGCAGGTGTAGAAGCACGGTGGCTAGGAAAAACTCCCTAGGAATGCCAAAACCTAGGAAGAAATCTAGAGATGAACCAGGCTATGAGGGGTGGCCAGTCCTCTTCTGGCTGTGCTGGGTGGAGATTATAACAGAACATGGCCAAGATGTTCAAATGTTCATAAATGACCAGCATGGTCAAATAATAGTAATCACAGTGAACAGGTCAGGGTTCCATAGCCYCAGGCAGAAGAGTTGAAACTGMAGCAGCAGCACGGCCAGGTGGACTGGGGACAACAAGGAGTCATCATGCCAGGTAGTCCTGAGGCATGGTCCTAGGGCTCAGGTCCTCTGAGAGAGAGAAAGAAAGAAAGACAGAATTAGAGAGAGCATACTTAAATTCACACAGGACACCGGATAAGACAGGAGAAATACTCCAGATATAACAGACTGACCCTAGCCCCCCGACACATAAACTACTGCAGCATAAATACTGGAGGCTGAGACAGGATGGGTCAGGAGACACTGTGGCCCCATCCGATGATACCCCCGGACAGGGCCAAACAGGCAGGATATGACCCCACCCACTTTGCCAAAGCACAGCCCCCACACCACTAAAGGGATATCGTCAACCACCAACTTACCATCCTGATACAAGGCCAAGTATAGCCCACAAAGATCTCCGCCATGGCACAACCCAAGGGGGGGCGCCAACCCAGACAGGAAGACCACGTCAGTGACTCAACGCACTCAAGTGACGCACCCCTCCTAGGGACGGCATGGAAGAGCACCATTAAGCCAGTAACTGAGCCCCTGTAATAGGGTTAGAGGCAGAGAATCCCAGTATAGTAACATAATAAACAATACACACATAATCCATACAATGATTAGTACATAATCATACAATGATACTTAATATCTAGACAATTAACAATACGCCATAATCCATACATTAAATATCTAGTACAATAATGAACAATAACGCACATAATCCAGTACATTGAAGATCTAGAATAATACCACATAATATAACAAAGTAGCAAATACCACGCAGAAAATCTACTAGTCAACATAAACACATAGATGATACATTATCTAGTAACAAAATAACAATACGCACATAATCCATACATTATATTCTAGTGAAAATATAATAAACAATACGCACATAATCCATTAATTAATAATCTTAGGTAAGAAAAACAATAAGCACATCAATCCAATACATTAATATCTAGTAATAAGAAACAAACACACATAATCCAACTATTAATATCTTAGTAGTATAATAACAAACGACACATAGATCCATACATTTAATATCTAGTGGATAATAAAATCTGCATACAAGAACACAAAAATAAACACAAATGAAAGTCATATGCATGAATATACATATGATCATATATACAAGTGACACGGGTACAGAAGTCATGACAGTATACAATTAGGAAACAAGTGGTATGCAGTAAAACCTAAATAGTCCACACAGAAGAATGTCACCGATAATACTATAAGAGGACGTGTTAAGAACGCAGAAATTGTTACAGCATTTTAGGAGAGCCTAAACAGTATGACAATTGCTACAGCGCATTTGGAAAGTATTCAGACCCTTCCACTTCTTCCACATTTTTGTACGTTAAAGCTTATTCTAACATTGATTAAATCATTTGTATCCCATCAATCTAAACCAATACCCCATTAAGACAAAGGCAAAACCGTTGTTTGAAATTTGAGCAAAATTTATCAAGATAAAAAAAATGAAATATACCATACATAAGTTATTTGCAGAACCCTGTCACAATCAGTGCTTTTTGAAAGCACTTTTGGCAGCAAATACAGCATCAAGTGCTTATTGGGTGACCTACAAGTTGCGCACACCTATTTCTCCATTCTCTCGCAGATCCCTCTCAAGCTCTGTCAGTTGATTGGGAGTGGTGCTGCACAGCTATTTTCGGGTCTCTCCCAGAAGATGTTTGACGCAGGTTCAAGTCCAGGCTCTGGCTGGCCACTCAAGGACATTCATGACTATGTTCCGAGAGCGCAATCCTCGCATTTGCTTGGATGTCTGCATAGGGCGTTTCCGTGTGAAGGTAACCTTCACCCCAGTCTGAGGTTGTAACCTTTGGAGCAGGTTACCATCAAGGATCTCTCTAGTCTTGCTCGCCTCATCTTCGCCTAGTCGCTGACAATCTCCGCAGCCTGCGGCGAGAAAAAACATCCCACAGCAGCATGTCGCGCCACCATGTTTCACCATATGGATGTGCCAGGTTTCTCTTCCAGATGTGATCTTGCATTCAGCCAAAGAGTTCAATCTCCCCTGTTCCACAGAATCGAAGGATAATCTGTTCTCATGGTCCTGAGATTCTTTAGGTGCCTTTTATCAATACTCCAATGGGCTGTTAGTGCCTTTTACTGAGGAGTGGCTTCCGTTGGCACCCTACCATAAGGCGCTGATGTGGGACGTGCGCAAGATGTTGTCCTCTGGAAGTTCTACCACTTCCACAGAGAGAACTCTGGAAGCTCTGTCAGAGTGACATTTGGTCTTGGTCACACTCTCAACAAGGCCCTTCTCCCCGATTGTCAGTTTGCCGGCGGCCAGCCTCAGGAAGAGTCTTGGTGGATTCTAAATTCTTTACATTTAAAATGATGAGCCGACTGTTTTCTTGGGACCGTCAATGTTTGCAGAGTATTGTGCTGTACCCTTCCACAGATCTGTGCCTCGACACAATCCTGTCTCAAGGAGCTTTGCTCGAATGAACTTATCAGTGGACTTATATAGACAAACCAAAGGTTTTGTGTGCCTTTCCAAATCATGTCCAATCAATTGTAGAAAACATCTCACGGAGTGATCAATGATAACAGGAATGCACTCTGAGCTCAATTTGTTGTTTCTCCTACAAAGGTATTGAAAACATATGTAAATGGTATTCTATTTTGTTTTTAATGACATTTGCAAACATTTCAAAATAACCATTTGTCACTTTGAATTAATAGGTATGTTGTAGGATTGACGAGGGAAACAATCTAAATGTATCCAATTTTTAGAAATAAGGCTGTAATGTAACAAAAATGGAAAGGGGGAAGGGTCTGATACTTTGCAATCGACTGCTACATATGAAGTGGGTAAAACAGCATTAACATATAAAAGTGACCAGTGTGTCAAATGACTCTGTTGTAAATAGGGCAGCTGTTATAGGTGCAGGGTAGAGTACTGGTGCTCAGCCGGCTGTGACAATCTCTAAGGTGCAGGTAGAGTATGGTCTAGAGCAACCGGCTAGTGACAATCTCTAAGGTGCATTGTAGAGTAAGCTACCGGTGCGTAGCTCCGTGCAGTGATAGTGGTGCTACGGAGTATGACATCTCTAGGTGCAGGGTAGAGCTACGGGTGCTAGCCGGCTAGTGACAATCTCTAAGGTGCAGGGGTAGAGTACTGGTGCTCAGCCGGCTAGGACGAATCTCTAGGTGGCAAGGGTAGAGTACGGGCTGCGCCAAGTGCCTCTAGTGCAGCGTGGTGCGGCTAGTGACAATCTCTAAGGTTGCAGGTAGAGTACTGGTGCTAGCCGGCTAGGACAATCCTCTAAGGTTCGGTAGATACTTGGGTGCTAGCCGCTAGTGACAATCTATAAAGTGTCGAGGGTAGAGTATGTGGTGGCTAGCGGCTAGTGGAATCACTAAGGGTTTCAGGGTAGAGTACTGGGTGCTAGCCGCTATGTGCAATCTCTAAGGTTCAGGTGAGTACTGGGTGCTAGCCGGCTTAGTGACATATCGTCTAAGTGCAGAGTAAGAGTACTGTGCTGGCCGCTAGTGACCAACCTAAGGTGCGGGTTAGAGTACTGGTGCTAGCCGCTAGTGACAATCTCTAAGGTTCACGCAGGGTTTTGGCAGAAGTGGTTAGTGATTTTACAAAGGTTTTCACTGCATGAACGCTAAGCAAAGTATACCTATGGCTTCCTTCCTACTATCTTTTCCGTACATACCTACACAAACGCTAGGCGTCACAAGACGCAAGGCCTCGCAATTGTCCCAGGATTATCGAAGCAAATAGCTGGAGCAGGGCTTCTCCTATAGAGAGCTCCATTTTTATGGAATGGTTCCTGCCTACCCATGTGAGACTGCAGATTCGTCTCAACCTTTAAGTCTTAAATTGAGACTCATCTCTTCAGTAGGTCCTATGATTGAGTGTAGTCTGGGCCAGGAGTGTGAAGATAACGAAAGGCACGGAGCAACGAACCGCCCCTGCTGTACTTGCGTGGCCGGTTCCCCTCTCTGTTAGCTGGAT
>NC_036870.1:25562299-25577291 GCF_002910315.2 Salvelinus sp. IW2-2015
CTACTCACAACCTAACAACCCAACACTACTCACCATAACTAACCAACCAACTAATCCCTAACAACCAATAACACTACACCCCAACACTAATTCACACCAAACAACACCACACACCATAATAACCAAACACTGAACACACACACATAAAACACCAACACTAACTAACACAACTACACAAAAACAAACACTACTCACCTAACAACCAACACTACAGACCACCCTAAAACCAAGCAACTAACTCACCATAACACACCAACAATACTCACCCTAACAACAAACACTACACACACTAACAACAACACTACACACCACAAACAACACAACACTACTTCACATAAACAACCACAATACTCACCCAACAACAAAGACACAACACCCCTACAAACACACACACCAACACACCCTAACAACAACACTACTCACCATAACAACCAACAAACTACTCACCCTAACAACAAACACTACACACCCCTAACAACCAACAACACTACACACACCTAACAACCAAACACTCATAACTACTCACCATAACAACCAACACTAACCAGACACCTAACAACCAACACTCTCACAACAACCAACACATCGGCAGACTACCCAATTCCAACAACTACACATCCTAACAACCAACAACTACCACACCTAACACAACCAAACATCACACAACCCACTAATCAACCAACACTACACACCCCTAACCAACCAACACTAACCTCACCAGAACAACCAAACGAATACTCAACCTAATCAACCAACCTACACACACACTAACAACAAACACTACACACCCTAACAACAAACACTAACTCACCCTAAAACCAACACTACACACCATAATAACCAACACTACACACACCCTAACAACAAACCCTACACACCCTAACAACCAAACACTACACCACCTACAAAACCAACACTACACACCATAATAACCACACTACACACCCTACAACCTAACAACAACACTACACACCTAACAAACAAACACTACTCACCCTTAACAACCTAACACTACCACCCACCAAATAAACCAACACTACACACGCCTAACAACAAACATTAACACACACTAACAACAAACACTACTCACATAACAACAACACTACACACCATAGATAACAAACACTACACACCATAATAACCAAACACTACACACCATCTAGATAACCAACACTACTCACCCATGACAACAACATTTACACACTACATGGTTATTATGGTGTGTAGATGTTGGTTGTTAAGGTGAGTATGTTTTTGTACTTCACCTAACAACAACCACACTACACACCTAAACAAAACACACTACACACCATTAAACAACACCTACACACATAATAACCCAACACTAACACACCCTAACAACACATTTACACACACCTAACAAACCATACTACACAGCAACCAATAACAACAGAACATTAACACACCCTAAACAAACAAACATTACACACACCTAACAACAAACACTACACACCATAATAAACAACACTACACACATAATAACCAACACTACCACACACACCTAAACAACTCAACACTACTCACCGCATAACAAACAAACTACACCACATAATAACAAAACACTACCACACCCTAACAAACCAACACTACTCACCATAACAACAAACACTACTCACCCTAAACAACAACACTACACACCCTAAACAACCACACTAACACACCCTAACAACCAACACTACTCACACATACAACCAACAATACTCCACCCTAACACAAACACTACACACCCCAACAACCAACATTACACACCTAACAACCAACACTACTCACCATAACAACCAACACTACAGACCCTAACAACCAACACTACACACCCTACAACCAAACACTTACTCACCATAAAACCAACACTACTCACCCTAAACAACCAACACTACACACCATAATAACCAACACTACACACCCTAACAACCAACACTACTTCACCATAACAACCAACAATACTCACCCTAACAACCAAACACTACACACCATAATAACAAACACTACACACCCTAACAACCAACACTACTCACCATAACAAAACCAACATACTCACCCTAACAAACCAACACTACTCACATAACAAACACACACCTACACGCCTAACAACCAACACTACTCACCCATACAACAACCAATACTCACCTACACAACAACACTACACACCCTAAACAACCACCTACACACCCTAACAACCAACCACTAACAACCTAATAACAACACTACACACCTAACAAACAAACACTACACACCCTAACAACAAACACTACTCACCAAACAACCAACACTACACACCATAATAAAACACTCACACGCCCTAACAACAAACACTACACACGCCTAACAACCAACACTACACACCCTAACAACCAACACTACACCACCATATAAACACACTACACACCCTAACAACAACCACTTACAACCACTAAAACAACACTACTCAACCTAACAACCAACACTCACACACATAATAAACCAACACATACACACAACAAACCAAACACATTACACACCATAACCAATGTGTGGTCCGTGTTGGTCCCGTGTGGCTCAGTTGTAAGAGCATGGCGCTTGCAACGCAGGGTTGTGGGTTCTCCCACGGGGGACCAGGATGAATAGTATGAACTTTCCAATTGTAAGCGCATCTGGCATAAGAGCGTCTGGACTAATATTTAAATGTAAATGTTAAAATAACAACAAACACTATCACCATAACAACAAACACTACTCACCCTAAACCAACCAACACTACACACCATAATAACAAACATCACACCTAATAACACACTACTCACCATAACAACAACACTACACACCCTAACAACAACAACACTACTCAACCCTAACAACCACACTACGCACCCTAACAAAACCAACACTACACACCATAATACCAACACTACACACCATACAACATACTCACATAACAACAAACACTACACACCCTAACAACAAACACTACTCACCCTAACAACCAACCTACACACACCACAAACAACCAACACACTACACCCTAACAACAAACCATTACACACCTAACAACCAACACACTCACCCTACAACAATAACACTACACACACCTAACAACCAACACTACACACCCTAACAACCAACAACTACTCACCTAACAACAAAACACTACTCACCCTAAACAACCCAAACACTACACACCCTAACAACCAACACTACACACCTAACAACCAACACTACAACCCTAACAACAAACTCTACACACCCTAAACAACCCAACCACTCACACCATTCTAATAACCAACACTACACACCCTAACAACCAGCACTACACACCATAATAACCAACACTACACACCCTAACAACCAACACTACACACCCTAACAACCAACACTACACACCATAATAACCAACATTACACACCCTAACAACCAACACTACACACCCTAACAACAAACTCTACACACCATAATAACAAACAAATAACAGCGATGAGAGCACCTGCCACTACTTTACTCAAATCATAGCAACAATGTTTTAGGGGATGGTCCTATCCTTTTTTTCTACCAATGAGTTTTAGTGTAACTTGTGTGGTCCAGCGGTTATAGCTGCTGACCCCGGCACACATGTATGCCAGAGTTGACATGGGTTTGAAAGCTGCCCACTCCTACTCCCCGTCTTTTAACAGTGTATGGGTTTGAAAGCTGCCCACTCCTACTCCCCGTCTTTTAACAGTGTACTATCTCTTCAATAAAGCTAAAAAAATAAGTGGGGGACTGCCCCAACTGAAATAAATATATACATCTTGGATACATTTCTAATCTGTTTTCTTGATTCTAACTCCTCCAACCCTCCACCCCCATTCACACAGAAGCATATCAGTGTTCTTCGACTCTGACTACTTCAACAAAATTATTATTGAACCCTCATCCCCCATCCCCTGTCCTTTCATCCAGTCAGAATGTATTCCCCTCTCCTTTCACCCAGTCAGAATGTTCCCCGCTCTTTTCATCCAATCAGAATGTTCCCCTGTTCTTTCACCCAATCAGAATGTGTTCCGCTCTCCTTTAATCCAACCAGAATGTGTTCTCCTTTCATCCCATCAGAATGTGTTCCCCTTTTCCTTTCATTCAATCAGAATGTGTTCCACTCTCCTTTCACCCAATCAGAATGTGTTCGGGGACCCCCCTGCTCTGCCGGAGTACAAGGTGGCGGACGCCAAGAAGTCCAAGTTCATCCTGCTTCACTTCAGCACCTTCAAGGCAGGCTGGGATTGGCTGATCCTGCTGGCCACCTTCTACGTTGCCGTGACAGTGCCCTACAACGTCTGCTTCATCGGTGACGATGACCTCACCAGGAGCACTTCAGTCAGCGACGTTGCCGTGGAGATACTCTTTATTATAGGTATAGGGGAGGGTCATATGTGTGTGGGAGAGGGGTTTGGGGTTGGGTGGAGTGGGGTCAGAGTTTGGGTTTGGGGTTAGGCTTTGGTTTTGCCTAGTGACTCACCCTGAATTTAATTCCGCTGCTCTATTGATCGCTTCATACATCAGTCTGAATATAACATCCTAGAAGTTGTTTGTGCTGACATCAAAATTACGTGATTCAAGATTTGTGTAGATCGGCTCTGGTCCAACCCATCGGTTTCTGCGACCAATCAGAACAATTTGAATGTATTCGCATACGAGAAGTCATCGGGGAAAGATCAAATCCAGACTCAGCGTGGAGAAGAAACGTTAGTAGGCGTGGCGTTTGGCCGGAACGATGTGGATAGGTAGCCAGGCCAGTTAGGGTTAGGGCTAGGGTTAGGGCTAGGGTTAGGGACAGTGTTAGGGTGAGGGTTAGGGTTAGGGTTAGGGTTAGGGACAGTGTTAGGGTCAGGGTTAGGGTTAGGGACAGGGTGTATAGTTTATGGTCCAGCAGCTCAGTAACCTATGACACTTGTAGTGGGTGTACTTATTACATAATCTGACAGTAAGTCATGGATCTATAACCTTACACCCACCTCTCTCTCCCTCTCTCTTCCTCTCTCTCCCTCTCTCTTCCTCTCTATCTCTCTCTTTATCTCTCTCCCTCTCTCTCTCTCCCTCTCTCTTCCTCTCTCTCCCTCTCTCTTCCTCTCTATCTCTCTCTCTATCTCTCTCCCTCTTGCTCTCTCCCTCTTGCTCTCTCCCTCTCTCTCCCTCTATCTCTCTCTCTATCTCTCTCCTCTCGCTCTCTCCCTCTCTCTTGCCTCTCTCTCCTCTCTCTTCGCTCTCTATCTCTCTCTCTATCGTCTCTCTCTCTCTCTCTCTCTCGCCTCTCGCTCTCTCCCTCTCTCTTCCCTCTATCTCTCCCTGTCCCTCCCACTCTCTTCCTCTCTTTCTCTCTCTCTCTTCCCCTTTCTCCTTCTCACTTTCCCCTCTCTCCCTCCCAGACATTGTGTTCAGTTTCCGTACCACGTACGTGAGTAAGTCTGGTCAGGTGATCTTCAACGCACGGTTGATCTGCATCCACTACATGACCACGTGGTTCATCATCGACCTGGTCGCCGCGCTGCCCTTTGACCTCCTCTACGCCTTTAAAGTCAGCGTGGTGAGTCAATTGGTTACCCCGTAGCGGTCCTCTAGCCAATGAAATCACTGTGATGCTGTGTTGTGTTTTTTGTCATTAACTTAAAAAGCTAATGAAATGCTTTAGAGAGCATGTGTGATGTTTTGTGCCTAATCACTGAAGAAGATATATTGTAACCCTTGAATTAGCAAGGACTAGATTTTCAAAATACAATATGTAGACATGAAATCTGCCAAGCACACTCCATCACACATTTGTTATGTCGTAGTGATGTAATTGTACTGTAAATTAGTTTCATGATTGATTGGTTTCCCAATAAGTCCAATACCTAAAGATATCAACACGATATTCATTTTATTCATAAATAACTTTTCAAACATTTAGCTCAAAGCACCAAAACATAGTACTGTACAAACACTTAATCACAATATTGTGTTTGTAATGTAACATCATATAATTAAGCAATAAGGCACGAAGGGGTGTGGTATATGGCCAATATACCACGGCTGTTCTTATGCAGGATGCAACACGGAGTCCCTGGTTACAGCCCTTAGCCGTGGTATATTGACCATATACCACAACCCCCCGAAGTGCCTTATTGCTATTATAAACTGGTTACCAACGTAATTAGAGCAGTAAAAATAAATGTTTTGTCATACCCGTGGTATACAGTATGATATACCATGGCTGTCAGCCAATCAGCGTTCAGGGCTGGAACCACCCAGTTTATAATTACTGTTTTACAACTGTCTCTTGATTGATTGGTAATTCGATACATCCAATATCTAATACAGTGGTATTGTATTTACAGTACCCGGGCTGAGACACAAGTGGCATTTGAAAAGAATGGATAGCATTGATTACTTTATACACAGAAGAACTGGTGGTTCTCCTGCATATGTTTCTGTGTATTGATTTCATATACAGCACAAGGAACACAGTTCTATCACATTGTGCCATCAGAGCCTTTACTATTCTAGTATAATAATATCTATGGTTTCATTGAGAATAGTGGAATGGCAGAACTATAGAACTTAGAGCGGTTGAATTTTATTACCCAAGGGAAACACTGCTCAAGTGGCTGGGGAGCTTTGATTGGTTGTGTGGTTTAGTTTCATTATAGGGATCAGGAAGTATCACTCTCTGGTCTGTAATTGAGAGAAAGACTGTCAGAAAAGGTCCCTCCTCTGCCGCTCTGTTTGCTTTGGGGTGACTGAATCAAATTGGTCCAATATACTGGGGACACGCACGAATGCAGGCACACGCACGCACGCACGCACGCACGCACGCACGCACGCACGCACGCACGCACGCACGCACACACACACACACACACACACACAGGGAGGATAGAGACGTAAACCATGTGTGTGTTTCCTTTCTCCATGATAGGACAGCAGGAAATCAACCCTGGAATCCCACTGGGACTAATTGAGACTGGGTCAGGATGGAGAGAGAGAGAGAAAAAGAGAGGGAAAAGATACATAATGACAGAGAAAAGAAAGAACACGAGAAAAAGAGACAGAGAGAGAAGGTGAGAAGATACAGAGTTATCCCTCCGAGCCCATCAATGATGACCAAATAGCATTCATTTGTGTATAGTATTGTTGTGTCTATATGACCAAATAACCAAATTGACCTGCCATTTAAGCTTCATTTTTGCCAAACTTGCCAAATGCTATAACGAAAGAGAACCACAATGGAATGAAGTATTTTGTGTTTATCCTTGATAATTCTTAATCAAATAAATAATTATGTATCTGTACCTTGTTTTAAATGATCAAATACACTAAACTAAACAATGACAGAGAAGAAGTGAACACGACACAAGAGTGAAAGGGAGAAGACAGAGACAGAGAGAGACAGAGAGACAGAGAGACAGAGAGACAGAGAGACAGAGAGAGATAATGACAGGGTGCTCCAGTGCTCTAGGCAAAAGCCCTGCTTGGTTCCAGACTCTATTAGTGGAAATACCATGGTGTCCCAGAGGAGGTTGGTTTGAGCATGTGGGCACCGGGGGCCGGCGGGGGCGACGCCAGGGGAGTCCAGGCATGCAGGGTAATTGTTGAGCTTTTGGAGTGATGTCCCTGCTAAGGCTGTAGGCCATATTTCACCAGAATGAGACAAAAAGTCCCTGTACCATCTCACTCATTCTCTCTCTCAATTCAATTCAATTCAAGGGGCTTTATTGGCATGGGAAACATATGTTAACATTGCCAAAGCAAATGAAGTAGATAATATACAAACGTGAAATTAACTCTCTCTCTCTGTCTTCCCTCTGTCCTTTTCTTTTTTCTTCAGTCTCTCTATTTCTTCTTCTTTGTCCCTTTCTGTTGCTTTCCTTCCCGTCTCTTTCCTCTGTCTTTCTCCATCTTCTCCTCCCGGTACCATCTCAATTCAATTCAATTCAAGGGCTTTATTGGCATGGGAAACATGTTTATATTGTCTGTACTGAAGCAGGGGTGGGAGTCAGGTTCATCCCTCCAAGATGCTACCGTATTGACTCAGGTTAACCACCTCAAATTCCCCTGATTCCCACCACGTCTACTGTATACAACAATGACTTCTATTCAACACTGTGATGCTCAGAAGGTCAATAGACAAGTGCTATTATGATACGGTCACTGCAATGCTTCTAGTGGTTATGGTGCCATCATTCCACTGAGGCCATGGGCAGTTCATCTCCATATGAATACTTTATTGCTGGGATGATTATAGCTCTTATGAATGATGTGTTCTGCAGGCCCTGGAGGGATGGTTGATATATGTCATTACATTTGACAATTTAGTCATTTTGCAGATGCTCTTATCCAGAGTGACTTACAACTAGTGCATTTATCTTAATATAGCTGGGTGAGACAACCACATATCACAGTCGTAGCAAATACATTTTCCCTCAATAAAGTAGTTATCAGCAAAGTCCGTGTGATTAATTGAAGATACTGTTTGAAGAGGTAGGGTTTCAGGTGTTTTGGGAAGATGGGCAGGAACTCTGCTGTCCTAGCTTCAGGGGGATGCTGGTTCCACCATTGGGGTGCCAGGACAGAGAAAAGCTTTGGGGTGAGAGGGCCAAGAGACCAAAGATGGCAGAACGGAGTGCTTGGCTTGGGGTGTAGGGTTTGAGCATAGCCTGAAGGTAGGGAGGTGTAGTTCCTCTTTATGCTCCGTAGGTAAGCACCATGGTCTTGTAGTGGATGGGAGCTTTGAATGGAAGCCAGTGGAGTGTGAGGAAGGAGCGGGTGACATGGGAGAACTTGGGAAGGTTGAACACCAGGCAGGCTGCAGCATTCTGGATAAGTTGCAGGGGTTTGATGGCACAAGCAGGGAGCCCAGCCAACAGAGAATGACAAAAGCCTGGATTAGGACCTGCGCCGCTTCCTGTGTGAGGAAAGGTCGTAATCTACAGATGTTGTAGAGCAGTGAACCTGCAGGACCGAGTCACTGCTTTAATGTTTTACGAGAATGACAGAGATAAATAAAAACCAAATATGGTGCGGAATCAGAGGGGAAGATGGCCTTCTCTGATTAGGTTGTAGAGCTCGGGGGAGAGAGATAATGATTGTTACAGCAATACCTTGGAAAACATTGTGGGCAAAGCCATAGTAATGAAATTATAATTTTACACCTGATGAGGAAGAGCAATTGAAAACTAAATGGAAAATGGAAGAACAGAATGAAGAATAAGTTGGACAAAGGAAGTATTAAGAGATGTATAAATCATCTGTGTTCAAGAGGAGTCTGACACTGTTCTCTCCCTCTGTCTTCTCTCTCTGTCTCGCTCTCTGTCTCTCTCTTCTGTCTCTCTGTCTCTGTCGCTCTCTCTCTCTCTCTCTCTCTCTCTCTCTCTCTCTGTCTCTCTCTCTGTCTCTCTGTCTCTCTGTCTCTCGTCTCTGTCTCTGTCTCTCTCTGTCACCTCTCTCTCTCTCTCTCTCTCCTGTCTCTGTCTCTCTCTCTGCTCTCCTGTCTCTCCTGTCACTCTCTCTCTCTCTGTCTCTCTCTCTGTTCTCTCTCGCTGTCTCTCTCTGTCACTCTCTCTCTCTCTCTGTCTCTCTCTCTGTCTCTCTCTGTCTCTCTCAATTCAATTCAATTCAATTCAATTTGCTTTATTGGCATGACGTAACAATGTACATATTGCCAAAGCTTATTTACAATATAAAAATGAGAATCAAAATGGTCAACGGGACAACAGTAACAACAATAACCAAGGGTCAAAATAACCATACATTCAAGAATAACAATAAGCATACAGTAGAGGACATGTGCAGGTTGATTGGTCTGTCAGACACTGTCCCTCAACTTATGGCAGGCAGCAATGTAGTGCGTGCCAACCCACAGCTCTCTGCGTCCTCCCCCAACAGGACTGGTAGCCTATCCTCATCAGAGAGGTCTTTGAAACCTTGAATAAGAGTTTCAAATTTGGGGAAATGACACTCTCTAATTGCTTTATATTTTTGACATTTTGTCAGGAAATGCAGCTCCGTCTCAGGTTCTGCTATTGTGCAGTGGTTGCACAGCCTTTCCTCTACAGCAGGGGTGTCAAACTCAAATACCCAGTGGGCCAAAATGTAAAACCTGAACAAAGTCGCGGGCCAACATTGAACAAATTAACCTTTTAATATGGACCCAAACAAGTTTTGCTTTAACATTGAATATGGAACAAGCATCGCTTATTACCATACAATATATAATTTAATAGTGGAGACATGCAAAATCGAATTTCAAATGAAAAAAACACATCAATGGCATTCATTTATTAAATAAATAAAATAAAAATAAAAATCGTATGCTCTTTTCTATTTGCAGCCTTCTGATTTAAATACCAAAATAAACTTTTTCCAGATGCGTCGCAGCTCTCATCCACAGCGAGGAGAACGCAACGAAATCTTTCCCTTCCATTCAGCTGGTCATACAGATTGTGGCAAGATCGCATGTGCGATCAGCTACTGTGTTCCTGCTCAGGCTCACGTTTGAAAATGCTTGCTTTTTCTCTGGGCATACGAGGTCACAAACTTTCATCATGCACTTTTTCACGAACTCTCCCTCATTAAAGGGCCGGGCTGATTTTGCGATCTCTGCTGCCACTATAACTAGCCTTTACAGCAGCCTCACTTTGTGATGTGGCTTTTTTGAACATATTTCTGTTGTAACCAAACTTATTTTCATCTCCTCTACTTTCTGGCTCCTTTGAGTCATGTCCATGTCCTTGTATTTGTCATTGGTGTTTCGTTTCATAGTGTCGTCTAATGTTGTACTCCTTACTTACAGCCACGTTGACTCCACAAACAAGACAAACAGGTTTGTCTTTTACATATGTAAACAGATATTCTGCCTCCCACTTGTCCAGAAAGCTCCTGTTTTCTGCCTTTCTTTTCGCCATTTTTGGGAAGGGATAGCGCGCTGACAGTTGTAGCGTCTATGTTGCTATGACTACTGTCACAGAGGAGAGGGCGTTTCTGGGTCCTGTCCTGATTGGCGCGCGAAAACAACAGCAGAGCATTATGGGATTCGTAGTATTAGCGGTGAATGCGCTGTATAATACCGGCGGGCCAGCTCTAGTAGTAATTTGGTATTGTCTCGCGGGCCAAATATAATTACCCCACGGGCCAATTTGGCCGCGGGCCAGAGTTTGACACCCATGCTCTACAGGGAGCCAGGTTTTCCTGTGTCTACCCTTCTCAATGGCAAGGCTGTGCTCACTGAGCCTGTACTTTGTCAAGGTTTTTCTAAGCTTTTGATCAGTAACCATGGTCAAATATTTAGCCACGGTGTACTGTCGATTTAGGCCAGATAGCACTGCATTTTGCTCTGTGCTTGTGCTTCCCAATAATCAATGTAGTTTTGTTTTGATTATGTTGTAAGTTGTTTTATTATGATTGATTGGATGTTCTGGTCCTGAGGCTTCAGTGTGTTAGTAGAACAGGTTTGTGAACTCAGCCTCTCTGTCTCTCTGTCTCTCTGTCTTTCTGTCTCTCTCTGTCTCTCTCTGTCTCGCTCTTCTCTGTCTCTCTCTCTGTCTCTCTCTCTGTCTGTCTCTCTGTCTGCTCTCTGTCGTCTCTCTGTCTCTGCTCTCTGTCTCTGTCTCTCTGTCTCGTCTCTGTCTCTGTCTCTGTCTCTGTCTCTGTCTCTGTCTCTGTCTCTGTCTTCTCTTCTCTCTCTTCTGTAGGGGAGTGATACATGGGTAGAGATCACTGATAACCCAGGGTAGCTGTTTTTATTAACCCCCCTCTTTTCCCTTCATCACTATTTCCCCCACATCCTTCTCCCTTTGTTGCAACTGCTAATCTCTGTTTTGTTACCTTTCTAAACAATTACTGGCCAGTATCTTGGTGGTGTGTGTGTGTGTGTGTGTGTGTGGTGTGTGTGTGTGTGTGTGTGTGTGTGTGTGTGTGTGTGTGTGTGTGTGTGTGTGTGTGTGTGTGTGTGTGTGTGTGTGTGTGTGTGGTGTGTGTGTGTGTGTGTGTGTGTGTGTGGTGTGTTGGCCTGGGGGGAGCAGATGCTGTGGGTGACATTCAGGAGTCTGTCTGGGAAGCTGCTATAAGGTGTTTATTGGTGTGTTTGTGTATTAGTGTGTGCGTGTGAGAGAGAGACAGGTCGAAAGAAAAAGAGGGAGAAAAAGGTGTAAGCATATGTAAGTAGATAAAGATTTTCTACACACACAAATGCACACGCGCACACACACACACCAAATAGTTTCATCACACACCGACAGCCCACCTGTGGTGAAGTGTATGATTAGGGCTGTTACAGCTTATTACCTCCACACAGTCATGACCGCAGTCAAATTCCATGTGACCGTTAAGTCACAGAAATCTCCTTTTATGCGCTCTGGACATACTTTGGTAGTACCCAACTCACTAACTACCATCAGGTCCTAATGGCCTGGTACTCTGGGCTCTATTGTCCCTCCATCAGGTCCTAATGGTCTGGTACTCAGGGCTCTATTGTCCCTCCATCTGGTCCTAATGGCCTGGTACTCAGGACTCTATTGTCCCTCCATCTGGTCCTAATGGTCTGGTACTCAGGGCTCTATTGTCCCTCCATCTGGTCCTAATGGCCTGGTACTCAGGACTCTATTGTCCCTTTAACCACTCTGACATCAATGCAAATGAAATCACATCAAATCACATCAAACACTTATCATCAGAACAGTAGGCCTATCACCTCACTGTGATGATCAATATGAAGAAAGAAGTTCAACAGCAGGTTGAAACAGTGTAAAACATGTTTGCTGTGGATGTTGTTTCAAAGCCTAACACAATGAAATGGACAGTGCTTTCTAAGGTGATGATTAATTAAAAACTCCCATATGCATATTCAAGCTTATGCATATGCATAGAAAAAAACGCAATTAAAATGATGTTTGTGCCGCATATAGCCAACCGCATATCACACACAACAAAACTGATTTGACCTCTACAGGATCGGTGTGTGTCCCCCTCGTGGGACGGTTGGGCTAACGTGCGCTAATGTGATTAGCAAGACGTTGTAAGTAAGAAGTATATTTCCCAGGACATAGACATGTTTTATATGGGCAAAAAGCTTAAATTCTTGTTAATCTAACTGCACTGTCCAATTTCTAGTAGCTATTACAGTGAAAAAAGACCATACTATTGTTTGAGGAGAGTGCACAACAACAAAAAACTTTTATCACGGAAACTGGTTTGATACATTCACCTCTGAAGGTAAATAATGTACTTACATTCAGTAATCTGGCTCTCATTTGTCATCCTGAGGTTCCCAGAGATAAAATGTAACATAGTTTTGTTTGGTAAAATAAATGTTTATATTCAAATGTAGGAACTGGTTTCTACAGTTTGAACCCCTGTCTGTAGATTCTAGTAATGGCCTTTGAGTGTGGACTATATTATTATGCATACTGGATGGACTGGTTACCTTATGCTAAGCTCCAAAATGTCTATCCATGAGTCTGGGAGAGAACATATAGCCAGCCCTAAGCAATGCTGTTGGTTCATTGATTGTGCCGGGAAGCTTACAGTTAGCCTACAATTCGTGAATTTGTATTTGATTTTGAAATGCCTAGTAATAGTGATTTAATTTAATTTTCATAATTCATTGAGTGACAAATTCCCCTTAGCTATGCAGAATATCTCACCACCATGCGTTTCCATCTGCTCCTCTGTCCTATATTCCTTTCTTGAGCGCGCAACAGTTTAGTGAAATATGTTTCATTGCGAAAATATGTTACTATCGATGTTCCCGAACAGATTTCACTTGGTTTCCCAAATTAAGCACTGGGTAGCTGATGATGATGGTGATGATAATGATAAAGGTGATGATGATGATGATGATGATGGTGGTGATGGTGCAGGAACAGGGTTGGACAGCCCATGGCATACAGTTTGGGCGGAATATCACCTGTAGCTCAGCGAGAGCATGCTCCTCCAACAGAGGTTGATTCATGTAGTGAAATAAGTGTTGTTATATTTATTCCTCAGCTGCTCATATTAAGCACATGCTCCTCTATAAACCGAAGTAGCCTACAAAACGGACCGATTCGAAAGCAAGCAGCCTCCATTCGCTATTCCAGTGCATACAGATGAAATGTATTTTTCCCCCTGCTCCTGTTCCTGCCCATTTGACAATGTGCCATTCTAAATCTAAACTAATCTTACATATTAGTAAAGACAAGATTCAATTGAGAATAGTCTGATGGGTAAAAATATAATCACTTGATGAGAGAACAGCTGTGCAGCCTGAGGCAAGGAACAGAGCGCAAGCTTTTTTTTGCTACTTTCTCAAATCATCAATAGCCTGTAGTCGCATCATGCAGCCCAAACATGTTTGATTACTAAGACATTATAAAGTTTGTATCATTCATAGCTAAAGTTGCCAAATAACACTACATCTAGCATATTAGACATGTTTCTAATGATCACTTTTACTCTCAACATAGCCACTTCGTATGCGCACTTGCTCCGTAATGGGAAAAATATTATTTATATTTTATATGGCTAAGTTCAATTATATTCTTCTCACTATAAAATCATAAAAAATAAAAGAATGTAATTGGACTTATAAGCATATCTTGTCAGCTAAATGAACAAGCCTACAGCCTATGGCATGGAGCATAGCCAGAAAACATAGGACTGCAGTATGCCAACTCATATTACGGTGTTCTGAAATACATGTTCTTCTAATCAGAATGTTTCTTTAGACCTGACTAAAATAAATAATGGATTCATTGTGATGTTGTATATTAAATAGATTTATTACAGTTTTTTAAATGTAGATGTTCCAAAGGCGCGGAACAGCGGCTTGTATGTGTGGAGGCCTGGAGACACTATATGTGTTTATAACGGTCAATTACCGTGAGACCTCAGACAGGTGTGTGTACTTTCTATGGCTCAGGACTTCTTTATTGCCAAAGGTTTAGTGTGTGTGTGTGTGTGTGTGTGTGTGTGTGTGTGTGTGTGTGTGTGTGTGTGTGTGTGTGTGTGTGTG
>NC_036870.1:25577296-25604004 GCF_002910315.2 Salvelinus sp. IW2-2015
TGTGTGTGTGTGTGTGTGTGTGTGTGTGTGTGTGTGTGTGTGTGTGTGTGTGTGTGTGTGTGTAGTTCTGAGTTTATAGCATTGCTGCAGTGAGCTAGAGCTTTACTGTCTGCCTGGGCGACAAAGGGAGATTGCTGCTCAAATTAATTTCCTTGCAGGACGTTTTTTTCTTGAGCTGATGGTCAGGGGCCTGGAAAATAATTCAAATTGACCACAAGAAGAACATATATAATATTTGACTAAAACATAATAATTTCAAACCTTGCTTACGTTTGTATAGATCACATATATCAAGGCAGTTAACCCACTGTTCCTAGGCCGTCATTGAAAATAAGAATTTGTTCTTAACTGACTTGCCTAGTTAAATAAAGGTCAAATAAAAGATAAAATAATATATATATATATATCTTTATTATGTGTGGGAATACTTCATGATGAAGTTCTAAAATTAAAATCACTTGGAGCTGATTTGCTGGTGTTTCTTTATTTTTTATTTTTTGCTCAGAAAACTTTGGAGGCCCCTATAAAACCACCCATGGGCCAAATTCGGCCTGCGGTCCGCCAGTTGGGGAACCCTGACGCAATGTGTCCCAAATGGCACCCTATTTCCAATATTGTGCACTACATTTGACCAGGGCCTGTAGGACCTATAGGCAATACTTTGCCCTTTAGATCGCATCCACAGTGTTCATGCATTCCTGTTGACAGGAAATCACTCTCTGAGCTCGTTCTCTCTCACATTGCCTTCAGCACCAAGCACTCAAATATCAAAGAAATTAAAGAAGTGTGAGAATATCCAGCACTGTATTTAATCAAAGCATGGAGGAGGACTATATTCCCGTTGAAGATTATAAGAGTGATGATGACCGTGAGCTTTAATGATGCAGTTGGTCTCATTCTAAAGAATTTAATATTGCTGATCTACTCTAAAATATAGTGATGATGATGGTGATGATAATGATGTTGGTGATGGTGATGGTAATGATGGTGGTGATGGTGATAAAAATGATGGTGGTGAGGGTGATGAAAATGATGGTGGTGATGATGATGAGAATGATGTGGTGATGATGATGGTGATGATGATGATGATGAGGATGATGATGATGATGGTGGTGATGATGATGATAATGATGGTGGTGATGATGATGAGAATGATGTTTTGATGATGATGGTGATGATGATGATAATGATGGTGTTGATGATGATGATAGTGATAAAGGTGATTGTGATGATGATAATGATGGTGGTGAGGGTGATGATGTGTTTAGCTATGTTGGTGGTTTTGGTCATGATGAGGAGGAGGAGTAGTATGATCAAGAAGGTGTGTTGTTTGGTTGAATAGGTTATGATGATGAGGAGGAGGATGAAGACACTTGCCACTAGCTCCCCTCTGTACCTCCTCTGCTGTTACTGTAATAGAACCACACCTGTCATTCATTCCCCACCCAGGTATCAGTAGTCCACCTGTTGAAGACAGTGCGTCTGCTCCGGCTGCTGCGTCTGCTCCAGAAGATGGACCGGTACTCCCAGCACAGTACTGTGGTTCTCACCCTGCTCATGTCCATGTTCGCCCTGCTGGCCCACTGGATGGCTTGCATCTGGTACGTCATCGGCAAGAAGGAGATGGAGGCAAACGCCTACTCCTGGGACATCGGTGAGTGGTGGGAGCGACTAGTTTTGTCTGAGAGGGGATCAGGGATTTGGTTGGGTATTGCATCAGTGAGCTGCTTGTTCTGTGTGTGGGGGGGGGGCGTCAGAGATGGGGAAAGTAGGGGTCAGGAAGAGAAGTGGAAGAGTGAGGGGTGAGCATCGCCAGGTAAGCGGCTAGTTCTGTCTGGAGGGGTTCAGGGACGGGATCATTTACCTTGCTAGAGACCATGAACATCAATGGATGAGACAGACATTGGTGAGCAGCTTGTTCTGTCTGGAGGGGTTCAGGGAAGGTGCTGACATTTGGTTGGCGTTTTTGGTTAGTAGTGTCAGCTGGTCATGGCAGCATATCATAGCTTATGTGTGGTTGTTTTTGGCTAGCATCTAAACTCAGCAAAAAAATAAATGTCCTCTCACTGTCAACTGCGTTTATTTTCAGCAAACTTAACATGTGTAAATATTTGTATGAACATAAGATTCAACAACTAAGACATAAACTGAACAAGTTCCACACCATGTGCTAAAAGAAATAGCATAATGTGTCCCTGAACAAAGCGGGGGGGGTCAAATCAAAAGTAACAGTCAGTATCTGGTGTGGCCACCAGCTGCATTAAGTACTGCAGTGCATCTCCTCCTCATGGACTGCCCAGATTTGCCAGTTCTTGCTGTGAGATGTTACCCCACTCTTCCACCAAGGCACCTGCAAGTTCCCAGACATTTCTGGGGGAATGCGCCTAGCCCTCACCCTCCGATCCAACAAGTCCCAGAGGTGCTCAATGGGATTGAGATCTGGGCTCTTCATGGCCATGGCAGAACACTGACATTTCCTGTCTTGCAGAAATCACGCACAGCACAGATACAGAGCAGTATGGCTGGTGCATTGTCATGCTGGAGTGTCATGTCAGGATGAGCCTGCAGGAAGGGTACCACATGAGGGAGGAGGAGTCTTCCCTGTAACGCACAGCGTTGAGATTGCCTGCAATGACAAAAAGCTCAGTCCGATGATGCTGTGACACACTGTCCCAGACCATGACAGACCCTCCACCTCCAAATCGATCCCGCTCCAGAGTACAGGCCTCGGTGTAACGCGAATCGACCATCACCCCTGGGGAGACAAAAACACGATTCGTCAGTGAAGAGCACTTTTTGCAAGTCCTGTCTGGTCCAGCGACGGTGGGTTTGTGCCCATAGGTGAGGACCTGCCTTACAAACAGGCCTACAACCCTCAGTCCAGCCTCTCTCAGCCTATTGCGACAGTCTGAGCATCTATAGAGGATTGTGCATTCCTGGTGTAACTCGGGCAGTTGTTGTTGCCATCCTGTACCTGTCCCGCAGGTGTGATGTCGGATGTACCCATCCTGTGCAGGTGTTGTTACATGGGTATGCCACTGCGAGGACGATCAGCTGTCCGTCCCGCCTCCCTGTAGCGCTGTCTTAGGCGTCTCACAGCACGGACATTGCAATGTATTGCCCTGGCCACATCTGCAGTCCTCATGCCTCCTTGCAGCATGCAAGGCACGTTCACGCAGATGAGCAGGGACCCTGGGCATCTTTCTTTTGGCATTTTTCAGAGTCAGTAGAAAGGCCTCTTTAGTGTCCTAAGTTGTCATAACTGTGACCTTAATTGCCTACCGTCTGTAAGCTGTTAGTGTCTTAACGACCATTCCACAGGTGCATGTTCATTAATTGTTTATGGTTCATTGAACAAGCATGGGAAACAGTGTTTAAACTCTTTACAAGGAAGATCTGTGAAGTTATTTGGATTTTTACGAATTATCTTTGAAAGACAGGGTCCTGAAAAAGTGGCGTTTCTTTTTTTGCTGAGTTTATTAGCTTCCCAACCAGCATCTCGCTATGCAGTTTTAATGGCTGTGTTGATTATTTTATTGATTCAACTGATTTCTAATGAGACACTCATTACACTATAAAATATTCATGCACGGGGAAGGAATTTAATGTGACTGGGCAAAAACATGTCCTGTTTTTATTTGTTTCTGGGGTTTTGATTGACAGAGTAGCGTAGTCCCACAGTAATGACTAGTCGCCGGGCCCCAGGCTTCCCCTGAACACATAATGTCCAACACATAATTAGGCCTCTAGGGCTGATCCCAAGTCAGTATCGATGAGGCAGACTCTATTCTCAATTACCTCTCCCTGACGTCTCCAAACTGATTCTGGGTCAGTATTGATGGGGCCATGAGAAGCTGATGCTGTTTTTCCAATTAACTGAGCCTCAGTGTCATGCAGGATTAATGCACTGTATCTCAATTATGGAATTCTAATGCTGATCCCACGTCAGTGAGAGAGGTATATCCAATTACCATTCTTGAGTGTCTGGTGGAGGTCTCAGGGACCTGCTGATTGTTTCAACACTCACGTCATAGATAGGAGCTGACCTAGGATTCGTTTTAGTTATCAGGTACCTGGTATCACGGATGGATTGCGACCAGAAATCATCCCGGACGTTTCTAACACACAGGCCCATTACTTTAGCCTACTTCCACCATCCTGCAGCGGAAAGAATGGTGGATTAGGCTACCATTATTTAAAATAAGGATCATTCTGCGCAAAACCCCCAATTTAGACCGACCCACTGGGCTTCAGATGGACCAGCACATCTGGCATTTGTTCAAGCTGCCCTTTCTGTTTGTTCTTGCTAATACTCCAGTTTGTATGTTAGGCATCCACCGTTCTGGATACAGTGGAGACAGAGAAACTATATTGTTGACTCCAATTATGGGCTCCAATTATGCTATATACACTGAGGGTACAAAACAACCTCTACGGACCCCCCATCCCGGATCCGGGATCATCCTCATCAAAAATGCTGACTAGCATAGCCTAGCCTAGCGCCACAGGGATATCATATAATATAATTTCATGAAATCACAAGTCCAATAAGGCAAATGAAAGATAAACATCTTGTGAATCCAGCCATTTCCGCCATTTCCGATTTTTAAAATGTTTTACAGCGAAAACACAATATATATTTATATTAGCTCACCACAATAGCCAAACACACAACGCCATTTATTCACCGCCAACATAGCTTTCACAAAACCCACAAATAGAGATAAAACTAATCACTAACCTTTGAACAACTTCATCAGATGACAGTCTTATAACATCATGTTATACAATACATTTATGTTTTGTTCGAAAATGTGCATATTTAGAGCTACAAATCGTGGTTTTACATTGTGAATACGTAGCCATAATGCACCAAATTGTCCGGAGAAATTTTGAACAGTCACGTAATCTAACCAAAAAACTCATCATAAACTTTACTAAAAAATACATGTTGTACAGCAAATGAAAGATACACTGGTTCTTAATGCAACTGCTGTGTTAGATWWAAAAAAAAAAAAAAAAACTTTAGTACAAAGTACAGCATGCAATATTCTGAGACAGCGCCCACCAATTCTCCGCCTTGTTGGAGCCAACATAAACCACAAAAATACGAAATAACATCATAAATATTCTCTTACCTTTGATGATCTTCCATCAGAATGTAGTGCAAGGAGTCCTATTTCCACAATAAATCGTTGTTTTGTTTTAGAATGTCCATTTCTTCTGTCGAATTAGCAACTTTGGCTAGCCATGTGGAGCACATGTCCAAGAACTCTTGGCGCATGGAACGAAAAATTCCCAAATTCACAATAAACGTCGAATAAACTGGTCAAACTCGGTTGAAAATCCAACTTTATGATGTTTTTATCATATGTATCCAATAAAGTCAGAGCCGGAGCATTTCGTCGTGTATACCTAACGCATTTCAGAAGACAACGTGGGGTTCTGTGGTGCGCAGTTGAATACTGCCAATAGGGCGGACCTGTCACTCCAAAAGCTCTCATTCGGTCTCACATCAAGCTAGACACCCCATTCAACATTCTACTGCCTGTTGACATCTAGTGGAAGGCGTATGAAGTGCATACAGATCCATAAATATAAGGGAATTGAATAGGCAGGCCCTGACACAGAGCCCCATTTTCAGAATTTTCACTTCCAAACAGAAGTGGAAGTTTGCTGCCAAATGAGTTCTGTTTTACTCACAGATATAATTCAAACAGTTTTAGAAACTTCAGAGTGTTTTCTATCCAATAGTAATAATAATATGCATATTGTATGATCTAGAACAGAGTACAAGGCTGTTTAATTTGGGCACGATTTTTCCCCAAAGTGAAAACAGCGCCCCCTATTTCCAAGAGGTTATTAAGAACCTGACATTGACTGACCAGGTGAATCCAGGTGAAAGCTATGCTCCCTTATCACTTGTTATATTCACTTCAATCAGTGGAGACAAGTTAGAAAATGACAACACAGACACACATCTACAACACGTGTGTCTGTGCCTGTGTGTGTGTCTCTTCACAGTCCCTGCTGTTCCATAAGGCATATTTGTATCTGTTTTTTTCCCAATCAGATTTTACTGCTTGCATGAGCAGTAAGACTGGACCAGTAGTCCAGGTGCGATAAAATTTGGTTCTGCCTTGTTGATAGTGCTGTTAAGAAGGCAGAGCAGCGTTTTATTATGGACAGACCTCTCCTCATCTTAGCTACAGTTGCGTCAATATGTTTTGACCATGACAGTTTACAATTCAGGGTTACTGCAAGCAGTTTAGTCTCCTCAGCTTGCTGAATGTCCACATTATTCATTACAATATTTAGTTGAGGTTCAGCATTTAGTGAATGATTTGTCCCAAATACAATGATTTTAGTTATTTGGCACCCATTCTGAAACTGACTGCAGCTCTTTGATAAGTGTTGCAGTTATTCCGCTTGCTGTGGTAGCTGACGTGTATAGTGTTGAGTCATCAGCATACATAGACACACAGGCTTTACTCAGAGCAGTGGCAGGTCATAAGTAAAAAATGTAAAAAATTAAGGGGCCTAGACAGCTGCCCTGGGGAATGCCTGACTATACCTGGATTATGTTGCAGAGGCTTCCATTAAAGAACACCTTCTGTGTTATGTTAGACAGGTAACTCTCAATCCACATTATAGCAGGGGATGTAAAACCATAACTCATACGTTATTGCAGCAGCAGATTATGATCGATAAAAGCTGCACTGGAGTCTAACAAAACAGCTCCCACAATCGTTTTATTATCAATTTCCGTGCATGTTGAATGCCCTTTCATATAAGCATGCTAAAAATCTGTTAAGTTGTTTACTGTGAAATAGCATTGTATCTGGTCAAACAATATTTTTCTCCAAAAGTTTACTAAAGGTTGGTAACAGGCTGATTGGTCAGCTGTTTGAGCCAGTATAGGGTGCGTTGCTATTCTTGGGTAGGGTAATGATTTTTGCTTCCCTCCAGGCCTGAAGGCATACACTTTCATGTAGGCTTAGATTGAGATGGTAAATGATATTGACAATATCGTCCGCTATGATCCTTAGTAATTTTCCATCCAAGTTGTCAGACCCAGGTGGCTTGTAATTGTTGATAGACAACAATACTTTTTTCTTCTCTTCCACACTCACTTTACAGAAATCAAAATTACAATGCTTGTCCCTCATAATTTGGTCAGTTATGCATGAATGTGTAGGTCCAGAATTTGTTGTTGTCATGCCTAAGTTTGCTGTTCTTGCCAATGAAAAAAACATTTAGGTAATTGGCAATATCAGTGCGTTTTGTGATGAATGAGCCATCTGATTCAATGAATGATGGAGCCAAGTTTGCATTTTTTCCCAAAATGTCATTTAAGGTGCTCCAAAGCCTTTTACTATCATTCTTTATATACAGTGCATTCGGAAAGTATTTACAGCCCTTGACTTTTTCCACATTCTGTTATGTTACAGCCTAAAATGTATTAATAAAAATGTAAATCTACACACAATACCCCATAATGACAATGCGGAAACAAGTTTTTAGAAATGTTTGCACATTTATTACAAATAAAGAACAGAAATACCTTATTTATATAAGTATTCAGACCCTTTGCTATGAGACTCAAAATTGAGCTCAGCTGCATCCTGTTTCCATTGATCATCCTTGAGATGTTTCTACAACTTGATTGGAGTCCACCTCTGGTAAATTCAATTTATTGGACATGATTTGGAAAGGCACACACCTGTCTATATAAGGTCCCACAGTTGACAGTGCATGTCAGAGCAAAATCCAAGCCATGAGGTCAAAGGAATTGTCCGTAGAGCTCCGAGATAGGATTGTATCGTGGCACAGATCTGGGGAAGGGTAATTGGCCGCCCTGCCAAACTGAACAATCGGGGGAGAAGGGCCTTGGTTAGGGAGATGACCATTGAACCTGATGGTCACTCTGAAAGAGCTCCAGAGTTCCTCTGTGGGGATGGGAGAACCTTCCAGAAGGACAACCATCTCTGCAGCACTCCACCAATCAGGCCTTTATGGTAGTGGCCAGACGGAAGCCACTCCTCAGTAAAAGGCACATAAGAGCCTGCTTGGAGTTTGCCAAAAGGCACCTAAAGGACACTCAGACCAGGAGAAATAAGATTCTCTGGTCTGATGAATGGTGGCAGCATCATGCTGTGGGGATGTTTTTCAGCGGCAGGGAATGGGAGCCTAGACAGGATCGAGGGAAAGATGAATGGAGCAAAGTACAGAGAGATCCTTGATGAAAACCTGCTCCAGAGTGCTCAAGACTGGGGTGAAGGTTCACCTTCCAACAGGACAATGACCCTTAGCACACAGCCAAGACAATGCAGGAGTGGCTTCGGGGACAAGTCTCTGAATGTTCTTGAGTGGCCCAGCCAGAGCCCGGACTTGAACCCGATGGAACATCTCTGGAGAAACCTTAAAATAGCTGTGCAGCAACGCTCCCCATCCAACCTGACAGAGCCTGAGAGGATCTGCAAAGAATGGGAGAAAGTCCCCAAATACAGTTGTGCCAAGCTTGTAGCATCATACCCAAGAAGAATCAAGGCTGTATTCGATGCCAAAGTTGCTTCAACAAAGTACTGAGTAAAGGGTCTGAATACTTATGTAAATGTGATATTTCAGTTTCTTCTATTTAATACATTTGCAAACTTTTCTAAAAACCTGGTTTTGCTTTGTCGTTATGGGGTATTGTGTTTAGACTGATGAGGGGAAAAAATGTAATTCATTTTAGAATAAGT
The DNA here is from genome assembly GCF_002910315.2 of Salvelinus sp. IW2-2015. Lineage (NCBI taxonomy): Eukaryota > Metazoa > Chordata > Actinopteri > Salmoniformes > Salmonidae > Salvelinus > Salvelinus sp. IW2-2015. The sequence goes on from NC_036870.1 coordinate 25,586,041, forward strand.
CTGTAATATAACTAAATGTGAATACTTTCGAATGCAACTGTAATTTATCTTAGTTTCTTAGTACAGCTTCTTCTTATTTTTTCAGTTTAGTCACATGATTTCTAAATTTACAGTACGTTTGCCAATCGGCTGTGCAGCCAGACTTATTTGTCATTCCTATTGCCTCATCCCTCTCAACCATACCATTTTATAATTCCTTATCAATCCACAGGGATTGAACAGTTTTTACAGTCACCTTAATGGGTGCATGCTTATTATTAATTAGAATTTAAAAAATGTGTCAAGCGCAGCGTCTGACTGCTCCTCATTACACACTACAGACTGACAAATATTCTTTACATCTTCAACATAGCAATCACTGCAAAAGTTATTGTATGACCTCTTATACACTATATTAGGTCCAGCCTTTGGAGCTTTGGTTTTCCTAGATATGGCTACTATATTATAATCACTACATCCAATGGATTTGGATCCTTCTTTACTGAAGATTTTTGCAGCATTAGTAAAGTTGTGATCAATACACATGGATGATTTCCTTCCTGTGCTGTTTGTAAGTACCCTGGTACTGTAGGTTGACTGATAACCTGATCCAGGTTGCAGGCACTGGTTACAGTTTGAAGCTTTTTCATGAGTGGGCAGCTTGATGAAAGCCAGTCAATATTTAGGTCACCCAGAAAATATACCTCTCTGTTGATATCAAACACATTATCAAGCATTTCACACATATTATCCAGATACTGGCTGTTAGCACTTGGTGGTCTATAGCAGCTACCCACAAGAAAGAGCTTTAGGTGAGGCAGGTGAACCTGTAGCCATATTACTTCAACACCGTTTGACATGAGATCGTCTCTAAGCTTTACAGGAATATGACTCTGAACATACACTGCAACACCTCCCATATAGGCAACCTTGTCTCTTCTGAAGATGTTGAAACCATGTATTGCTACCACTGTGTCATCAAAGGTATTATCTAAGTGACTTTCAGAGGTAGTCAATATATGAATGTTATGTTACTAGAAAGTTATCAATTTCATGAACCTTGTTTCTTAGGCTATGTATGTTAAGTGGGCAATTTGTAGCACTTTTCTGGGATTCTTGATTGTTTTTATTGCATTATTGGGAGGCTTATCAGAGGTAGACATGACAATGGTTTTTATGTTTGAGCTGATAGTGCAGGGTGAGCTGCACACAGTGGATTTCCTACTAGGGCACACCGCCACAGTGCTAACAATATAACCCATGTTCATAGGCGCATAATTACGGCATACAATAGCTGTAGGATCGACAGAGGCATTCAGGGGAGTTAGAGGGACATAAATTAGGTTACTTACATTATGACTGCCAACGCTCCTGGGACAATGTACATTTGCAGCAGCACTACGACAACTCAGCGACACAATGGTAAGGATTATCTGAGCAGGGCTTGGGTCAATGATAAGTCATTGTCTCAACGCAGCCTTGAAATGCACGGACAGGGTCCAGGAGCCAAGATGATTTGGATGGACCAAAAGGCGTCAAAGTTATCTAGAAACGTTATGCCAACAGAACTACAGTTGTCTTTTAGCCAAGTGTTCAATGCTAGCAGCCTGCTGAATCTTTCACAGCCGCGGCCCAGCGATGGTACCAGGGCTGAAATAATTGGCCACTTTTTGGAATCTTTCAGAGCAAGAATCAGTTCTTTAAAATACATTTTCAGCAGTTCCGAGCTAGCCCTCCTAATGTCATTTGACCCTACATGGACTGCGACAGGCGCATCGGTTTGTATCAAGAACTGCAGCGCTGCTGAGTTTTTCACGCTCAACAGTTTCCTGTGTATATCAAAAATGGTCCACCACCCAAAGGACATCCAACCATGGGGGTGCAACTCAATATTAGGAAGGTGTTCTTAATGTCTGGTATCCTCAGCGTATACTGTATATACAGCGGGGTCTGAAATGATTAACACCCTTGATGAAGATGAGCAAAAATTACTGTATGAAATAAATAATTAAAATACTGAGCTATATTTTATGCAAAAAACTATAGAAATTATATTATTGTAAAAAATAATGTTAAATAATTTGTGACATTTTGGAGTCACTTTTATAATAAATAAGAATAAAATATATTTTTAAACACTTGTACATAATGTGGATGCAACCATGATTACGGATAATCCTGAATGGATCGTGAATAATGAGGAAAAAGTTACAGCGGGTCAAAATCATAACTCCAAGACATGCTAACCTCTCACCATTACCAATAACATGGGAGGTTAGCATGTTTAAGGTATGATCTTTGAAACTCTATAACTTTCTCACTCATCATTATTCACGATTCATTCAGGTTTATCCGTAATCATACTCTTTTGAGCAAAAAAGTATTACCTGTTTAACAAAATATATTTTTATGAGCAATTGTATTAGTATAAAATAATATAGCTTCCCGATTTTTTTAGCATACAATATAGCTCAGTATTTGAATTATTTATTTTATACAGTCATTATTGCATATCTTTATCTTATCCACACAAATCAATCAGCCTGAGATATGATGACAATCCACCATTTAGTTTGTCCGTCTGATTAAATCTCTCTATCTCTATTATGGGCTAATCTGAAATGGCACCYTATTTCATATATTAGGGGTCTCCAATGTTTTCTAGCATGAGAGCTACTTTTAAATGATTAAATATGTTGTGAGCTTCTGATAAAAAATAAATCCTAGCTTTCAAATAGGCACTCTATTTGTATTTTCCCGAATTCCGATTTTCTTGGTAAATTTTTTCCTGGTTTGGGATTTGTTCTGTTTTCTCTCTCCAAATTACAATTATTAATGTAGAAACAATGACATTGGACGTTCTGAGTCCATGTCAATTCTTAAAATAACATCAAAAGACAAAGTTTGAGGGCCTGGAAAAAACAAACAAATGTTGATCTTTGAGTGAAATACCCCTTTAAAACCTCTCTGGGATATTCGGGACTGTAGCGTCCCACCTCGCCAACAGCCAGTGAAATTGCAGGGCGCCAAATTCAAAACAACAGAAATCACATAATTAAAATTCCTCAAACATACAAGTATTTTACACCATTTTAAAGATGAACTTGTTGTAAATCCAGCCACAGTGTCCGATTTCAAAAAGGCTTTACGACGAAAGCACACCAAACGATTATGTTAGGTCAGCACCTAGTCACAGAAAAACACAGCCATTTTTCCAGTCAAAGAGAGGAGTCACAAAAAGCAGAAATAGAGATAAAATTAATCACTAACCGTTGATGATCATCAGATGACACTCATATGACTTCATGTTACACAATACATGTATGTTTTGTTCGATAAAGTTCATATTTATATCCAAAAATCTCAGTTTACATTGGCGCGTTATGTTCAGTAGTTCCAAAACATCCGGTGATTTTGCAGAGAGCCACAGAAATACTCATAATAAACATTGCTAAAAGATACAAGTGTTATGCATGGAATTTTAGATCCACTTCTCCTTAATGCAACCACTGTGTTAGATTTCAAAAAAACTTTACGGAAAAAGCACACCATGCAATAATCTGAGTACGGCGCTCAGACACAAAAACAAGCCATACAGATACCCACCATGTTGTGGAGTCAACAGAAGTCAGAAATAGCATTATAAATATTCACTTACCTTTGATGATCTTCATCAGAATGCACTCCCAGGAATCCCAGTTCCACAATAAATGTTTGTTTTGTTCGATAAAGTCCATCATTTATGTCCAAACACCTCCTTTTTGTTTGTGAGTTTAGTACACAAATCCAAACTCAGGAGGCGCGGGCAAGTCCAGGTGAAAGTTCAAACGAACAGTTATATTACAGTTCGTAGAAACATGTCAAACGAAGTATAGAATCAATCTTTAGGATGTTTTTATCATAAATCTTCAATAATGTTTCAACCGGAGAATTCCTTTGTCTGTAGAAATGCAATGGAACGCATCTAACTCTCATGGGAGCGTGCGAGACTGAGCTCATGGCACTCTGCCAGACCCCTGACTCAAAGAGCCCTCATTCCCCCCTCCTTCACAGTAGAAGCCTCAAACAAGGTTCTAAAGACTGTTGACATCTAGTGGAAGCCTTAGGAAGTGCAATATGACCCCATAGACACTGTATATTCGATAGGCAATGACTTGAAAAACTACAAACCTCAGATTTCCCACTTCCTGGTTGGATTTTTTCTCAGGTTTTTGCCTGTCATATGAGTTCTGTTATACTCATAGACATCATTCAAACAGTTTAAGAAACTTCAGAGTGTTTTCTATCCAAATCTACTAATTATATTCATATTCTAGCTTTTAGGCCTGAGTAGAAGGCAGTTTACTCTGGGCACCTTTTTTTCCAAGCTACTCAATACTGCCCCCCAGTCCCAAAGAAGTTAAATGCTTCTTTGGCGAGAGAGGAATGCGCTGGACTAGCTATGTTTTTGCTGCTGCATATGTCATGACAGAGTTTGCAATAAACAAAAGCCCACTCAATTGATACAAATAATCATGAATGTTTTGGGGAAAGTTTTTATTTGTTATTTATTTTATTGTGTTTATTTTTGTCTTTCTGTTTAACCAGAATACAGTTACTATATCATTAACACTAACTGGCGACACAAAGTGAATAAAAGACAAACGCGTGCACCACACAGACGTAAAGGGGCATTATTGCTGGAAATTAATTGGCAGATATTGTGTTACTTTTTAAGTAAATTGTGGCTAACCAGGGGCGGGATAATGTCAATGTGGATTTGATTGATAGTAGCCAGGAGCTTGAGGTGTCTGATACATGTGAGATTTGTTTATGACAGTTTGTGGTGGAACACGTGAAAAATACATGCAGAATTGTTTGGCGAGTTACTCATCGGTGGGCTGCGAGCTATTGGTAGCTCACAATCGACCTCTTGGAGACCCCTGCCCTATATAGTGTAATGCTCTGGTGAAAGGTTGTGCACTATCTAGAGCAAATGAAGACATTTTGGACAAAGCCTATGGCTGTGTTCTGATTCTCCACCCCTCACAATCATGACTGGAGGAAGTTTCCACCATTCCTTACACTTCTTCTAAATCATGACGGAGTGTATGAGTGTACACTTTGAGCGAGAGAAGGGTAGAGAATTGGAACAAAGCCCATCTTTCCCTCCCTCCTCTCTGTCTCCAGGCTGGCTCCATGAGTTGGGGAAGCGTCTGGAGTCTCCCTACGACCCCCTGGGGGAGGTGAACGGGACGGGGCTGAGCGGACCTTCTCTGAGGAGTGTCTACATCGCTTCTCTCTACTTCACCCTGTCCAGTCTGACCAGCGTCGGCTTCGGCAACGTGTCGGCCAACACCGACGCTGAGAAGATCTTCTCTATCTGCACAATGCTCATCGGAGGTAGGGGAGATACACACACATGGACACACACACAGGCACACACACACGCACATCACAGTTAATGCATGTAAGAACTATTCAGAATGACATCTGTGAACACCAGGCAATGTTCATAATGTTAGCTTCGTCTGGTTTTATCTAGTTTTACTGTGATAAGGACTGGTCTTGCGGCTGATCCGCTGGTTTGGACTGCTTCTCGTTGGTTTTATCTGGTCCAAACCAGAGAAGTGAACTGGTTTTGGGGCGGTGGGTTGAAATGAGGTCACAGTGGCAAGTGTTCTCCCTTTGAATGCTCATGAGCCTGGCTGTGTTAAATGTCCCCGACTGCCTGGGGGCAATCACACACACACACACACACACACACACACACACACACACACACAGGGAGAATAGAGAAGTAAGGGATGTGTGTGTGTGTCCCATACACCACATCTCTCCTACCTCCCCATAGTGTGTGTGAGACAGAAACAAACACCTAGCCAGCTCAGATAGTGTGTATAGTGAAGCATAGGTTGATGTAGGCTGGTGTGTGTAAAGGGGAAATGGAACGATTAACCTCTAGTAAATCTTTCTCAGAATTTTTTTATCTTCTCTAAATCTCATGCCCCACCTCTAAATCTCATGCCCCACCTCTAAATATCTTGCCCATCCATCTCCAAATGTGACCCCCCAAACTAAATTTTACTCCCACACTGTAACTCCAAACCCACCTCCCAATATCATGCCCCTCTAACGCCTAATTCATCCCCACCAAAACCCTGTTTTCCAACCCTCCCTCCCTCCTGTCTGTCTGTCCTCGGCCTGCCTGCCTGCCCACCAATCCCTCCGCCCGTCTTTCCCTCCCTTCCCCCCTCCCTCTTTCCCGCCATCCCTCCCCTCCAGCGTTGATGCACGCCCTGGTGTTTGGTAATGTGACAGCCATTATTCAGAGGATGTACTCTCGCTGGTCCCAGTACCACACCCGCACCAAGGACCTGAAGGACTTCATCCGGGTCCACCACCTGCCCCAGGGCCTCAAACAGCGCATGCTGGAGTACTTCCAGACCACATGGTCTGTCAACAACGGCATTGACTCCAACGAGGTGAGCAATCTGAACACCCTTTGTGGGAGAGTGTTATTATAGGTTTTTGTTTCAGCCCGACACTATCACTCCTGATTCAACTATCAAGGGCTTGATGATGAGAGTGTAAACCATGAAGAAGTTTGGCTGAAAAAGTATTAAAAAAATAGAGAGGGGGGGTGAAAGAGAGTCAGAAAGAGAGAGAGAGAGAACGAGCATGAGAGATGGATAGACTGAGATACAGAGCAGCACAAAGAGAGAGACAGTGGCCCATCATGCCTCAGGAGCAGTTTGCAGACAGCAAACACATAACAGAACAGAGCATTCAGATAGGGCGGGGAGATGAATCACAGATGTATGAATTATAGATAGGCCTGTTGATTAAAGTGGGCATCTGTTGTCATGATGACTCATTGATATTTTCTGTTCATCACGTTTCTGCTATTGGCTAAAACAGAGACTGACAGATGTTGTGTGTCAGGGATGATTAGATGTTGGACATTAATGGCATAGTAATGTAGCTGGTGTTTTGTGGTGGGAACCAGGGGCGCCGCCAGGGATATTGGGCCCCATGAAAAGATATCACATTGGGCCCCACCACCACAGGCCACACCAACCCTGCGCAATTTCTGTAACCACACACCTCCAGAACCCAATTGACCCGTTCAAAGCTTTAAATAACGCTACCTTTGCAGGCTTGCAACTCTCTTGTWGTCCAATATTTACTGTACGATATTTACTGACAGTGAGCTGTGAAAATATAGCACTGTGCAGACATGCATGCAACATTCTGCATACAGTGGAATTCACTATTTGATGCAAGACTGATACCCTCTATAAGAAATGTGCTAAAGGCCATCTTTTACAGTCTAAATGTCATTTTAATGATAAATTCTTGAATGGAAAATTCTCTTAACATTAATGTATAACTTAAAATAAATATAACTTAAATATACATTAACCTTTTCAATTACAATAAATAAACATTATCATCTATAGAATTATATAACAAACAAAATAATAAAATCAGCAGCAGATTTTTGAACTAAGGTATACATACCAACTAGAAAATAAGCAGCTGTAAAAGTGGAAATGGAAAACAAAATGGAAATGAAAAGGCCTGATGGTGGCGCTAGAGGAAAGGTCACCAAATCAATAGGTTTCTTCCACTTGGGGTCTTGATTGTGCACAACACATTTTATGGAAATCCAGCCATTACTTTGAGATATATCTTGTTCTCAGTCTGTTCTCAGTCTTGTTCTCAGTCTTGTTCTCAGCCTGTGGGCATCATGTGTGTAGTGATGCAATAGCCTTKCCATTTAACAGTTATCACTGGCTCTTGCTCAGCCTTACTCACCAAGAGCCCAGCGCCGAGCCTTCTTGCTAGTAAAGTCACTGATCAAGTCACAGGCAGTGTGCAAAATATACATAAAGCAATGCACACTTCTCCAAAAATGCTTTGCAGCTGCATCTTACAAATTGCGTTCAGGAGACCAAGAGGGGACAAGTTAGGGGGGAAAGTGGCAGCATTTACAGTGTTCAGGTGTCTTACTTCATTTTGAAACTCAGGTGTAAGATCTCTGGAATACTTCATGATCAGTGGTTGGCACACAGAAGAGACTTTATCCTCACTAATCTGCCCAACTTTCAGAACAGCAGAATATTATTCTACAATTTTTGCAGTGGTGTGGAACCTAGTGTCCAGGTCACTTATGATGTTGTCCATAGCAGTAAAAAACACTGTGTTCTGAAAMACCATTGCTGCACTGTCCTGAGCTGTCTCMTCTTGAGAGGTCTCATCATGGAATATCTTCCTTTTCCTCTGGCGGCTGTGTTCCTTGCTAAATTGAGGTGCAACATCCATTTGCGTAGCAATCAGTGTTGCCACAGACAGGAGAGACTCCCATCCATCTCTAAGAGCCTGCATCTCTTCCTTTAAGGCTCTGATATTGGCTGCATCTGTGTCAAGTGAGATTTTTCCTGACTGGAGAATCACATTCCTGTCCTCAATGCATTGCAGAACCTGCAATTATGCCAACTGACATGTCATTCAACACAATGCTGCTCACCTCCTCCTTCAGTTGTGAGTAGGGCTGGTTCAGGGATATGGGGATGAGGAGACAGGGCTGGTTCAGGGATATGGGGATGGGGAGACAGGGCTGCTGAGCCTGAAGCTGCATCTGTTGGGCCTGCACCAGGCAGGGGCAGGGACAACTGATTTAGTATGAATAGCTTGCTAAAAGTTTGCCTACATTGATTAAATGTCGGCTAAAAGAGAGCGAAATGTAAACACTCTTTATTTTCTGTGAAGATATGAAGTAACTAATGTTAGGGGAGCAAAAGTAGCCTATCTCACTATGAACTAAGCTAACAGGTTAATTTCCACCACTCACGGACCTCACCCAACTTCCTTTGTGAAAAATTGGGTGACATACTGACATACGCCCATCCTTTTCTCTCTCTTGTCTCTCTTTTCTTTCTTTTCGTTTTCGGAAGTCAGATTTCTCTTTAGGAAGCTGAGACACGACGATTTGGGGGCAGGACCGAACCATTTCATGTAAATAGGGGGGGGGGGGTTGGCCAATACAGAGGCTCGCTGGATGTTTACTTTTTTCCAAAATCAAGAAAATTTTAAAATAAACTGTTAGTTTTATTAGTACATTGTAAATAAAATATTATATTAATGATGATAGGTTAATAATTTAATCTTGAAAAAAATGTACCTAATGTTCTAATAATGTTTTAGGGCCCCTGTCAGTCACAGGCCCTTAGAATCATCCTAACCCCCCCCCCATACAACACCCCTGGTGGGAACAATAGTGTGTTGGCAGAGGTCTCAATATAGGGTCAAAGTAGGAGGGCTGATCTAGAATCAGACTCACCMTGTCCATTCAATATAATCTGTAAGGAAAAACTGATCCTAGATGAGTAGATAGTCATACTTTGAGATGCTTTATGAATACATGCGCTGGTGTGTGGTGCTGTTGTATCATTATGTCTTCTTTCAATAATGTTTGTTTAAGATACCCCCAGTTGTGCTGGGTCAAAAGTTCAACTCACTCCATGCAGCACCAGCTAAAGTCAGCACAACTTATTGCAAACACTTGCAATATTTTCACCAAAGTGCCTTTATTCAAAGTGGCCTTAGACATGCAGATTTTTGGTGACATCATCACTTTTAAAATTGTATTTATTTAGCTTACCTTTTTCTAACCTTTTTAATCAGGAAGTCCCTTGAGATGAATAATCTCTTTCTCGAGAGGGTCCTGACCAAGATAGCAGTTTACGGTCAACTGCAATCGTGCCATGGCTAACAATCTCTCTGTTTCTCTCTCTCCCGCTCTCTCTGTTTCTCTCTCTCTTTCTCTCTCTCTCTCTTTTCCTCCCCCCCTCTCTCTCTCTCTCTCTTTTCCTCCCCCTCCCTCTCTCTCTTTCCCTTCCACCATCCCCCTGCATAGCTGCTGAAGGACTTCCCAGACGAGCTGCGCTCCGACATCACCATGCACTTGAACAAGGAGATCCTGGAGCTGTCACTGTTTGCCTCGGCCAGCAGAGGGTGCCTGCGCTCCCTGTCCCTGCACATCAAGACCACGTTCTGCGCCCCCGGGGAGTACCTGCTGCGCCAGGGGGATGCCCTGCAGGCCATCTTCTTCGTCTGCTCTGGGTCCATGGAGGTGCTGAAGGACGGCATGGTGCTGGCTATACTGGGTGAGACATGGTGCTGCCTGTAGAGGGAGTGAGGGAGGAAAGGGAGGAAGGGAGGGAGGTAGGGAGCGAGGAGGAGGAAAGGGAGGGAGGAGGAGGAGGGAGGAAAGGGAGGAGGGAGAAAGGGAGAGGAGGTGGAGGGAGGGAATGGAAGTGTGGAAGGGGAGAGGGAGGAATGGGAAGCGAGAGGAAAAGGGAGGGAGGGAGGGGCGGTTGGATAGGTGGGTAGGTAGGCCGAGGACAGAAAGGCAGACAGACAGGCAGGCAGATGGAGTCCATTGTTGGAACACTTTGTAATGCTACTTGGCTGATTCCATCCCAACAGGCACCTGTGGATCACAGTTTCCATTGTAGGGCTGAATCTACAGGCCTCTGTCACCTGCCACTCCCTCTCTCTGTGTGGTGTGTGTTGTCCCTGTGTACAGTATCTGTGACTGAGCCTTTGTGTGCTTGTTTGTTGGCTTATTAATGTGTGTGTGGGGGGGGGGGGGGTCGCACAAGGACTTGTGGAGTCTGCGTGTTTGTTTATGTGAGTGTTTCTTTGTGTGTATTTTGATTTATATTTATTAAGGATCTCCGTTAGTTTCCTGCCAAGGCAGCAACCACTCTTCCTGGGGTTTATTAAGGATCCCCATTAGGTCCTGCCAAGGCAACAGCTACTCTTCCTGGGGTTTATTAAGGATCTCAATTAGTTCCTGCCAAGGCAACAGCTACTCTCTGGGGTTATTAAGGATCCCCATTAGTTCCTGCCAAGGCAGCAGCTACTCTTCCTGGGTTTATTAAGGATCCCCATTAGTTCCTGCCAAGGCAGCAGCTACTCTTCCTGGGTTTATTAAGAATCCCCATTAGTCCTGCCAAGGCAGCAGCTACTCTTCCTGGGTATTAAGGATCCCATTAGTTCCTGCCAAGGCAGCAGCTACTCTTCCTGGGGTTTATTAAGAATCCCCATTAGGTCCTGCCAAGGCAGCAGCTACTCTTTCCTGGGGTTTATTAAGAATCCCCATTAGGTCCTGCCAAGGCAGCAGCTACCTCTCCTGCGATCCAGCAACATCAATACTCTCCACAAATACCAGGGTAGTGATGAAGTCAATCTCTCCTCTCTCTCTTTGAGGCCAGGAGAGATTGACATGCATATTATTAACGTACGGGCCAGCCCGTACTGCCCTGTTCTGTGCCAGAGTGACTATGTAATGTGTGTAATACAGTATTAACAGGGGCAACACTCTCTTTCAGAGCTCTCCTGATGACTGTGCAGAAGGTCAGGCTGACATTGACAATCTGGGAAGAGTGAAGCTCTCTAAGCATTACGCCAACTCCTTACAAACCTTCTCACAGCCAAAACCGCTCAGCCAAGCTCGAGCGAGAGTGTGCACACAAAAGAAGAGGAGGGGGGGGGGGGTTTGAGCGGTAGAGAGAGAGGAGGAATAGATAGAGGAGAGAAAGGAGACAAACGGAGAAAGGGAGTGAGGGAGGTAGGGGTGAATAGAGAAAAGAGGAGAGCGAGGGGATGAGAGCAGTCACGACAGCACTGCTTACTATCAGCACCCCCAGCACCCAATGCAGATAAGCAGTGTTCACAGTTCAGTATGACATGATAAATACTTTAGCACAGCTCAAGGCTATTCTAGCTTCTCATGACATCATGCACACCTAGCAATACACGGAGCCGACATCCAACACAGGAAAATGAGGGCACAACTAAATAGAAAAACAGAAACATATGTCACTTATGACATACAATATATTCTATGCTATGTTCTAACTTATGATCTATGACTGATCAGATTATGTTATAATAACAGTCCATGAACACACAAATACAGCCCTAGAATTATGTGGCTTTGTCTATTCTAGTAATTCTAATTCTATTGTTTACAGCTCTCTGTCTGAAACGTCCATCCCTCCCTTTCCCTCCCCAGGTAAGGGTGACCTGATCGGGCCAACATGTCTATAGATGACCGGGTGATAAAGACCAACGCAGATGTGAAGGCCCTAACCTATTGTGACTGCAGTGTATCAACCTGAGTGGTCTGTATGAGGTACTGGACCTCTACCCAGAGTAAACACCAGCCGCTTGTCCAGGACATCCAGCTGGATCTCACATACAACCTGAGGGAGGGACACGAGTGCCATGTGAGTCACATGCACATGCATAGTGCGAGAGAGAGAGAGAGAGAAGAGACAGCGAGAGGAGAGAGAGCGAGAGAGAGCAAGAGACAGCGATGAGAGAAAGAGAAGATAGAGACAGAGAGAGAGAGAGTGAGACGAGAGAGAGAGCAGAGAGAGAGAGAAATAGAGAGAGAGAGCGAGAGGAGAGAGACCGAGAGCAAGAGAGAGGACCGAGGAGAGAGACAGCGAGAGGAGAGAGAGCGAGAGAGAGCAAGAGACAGCGAGAGGAGAGAGAGCGAGAGAGAGCAAGAGACAGCAGAGTGAGAGAGAAGAGAGATAGAGACAGAGAGATAGAGACAGAGAGATAGAGACAGAGAGAGAGCAAGAGAGAGAGAGCAATAGAGAGAGAGAGAAATAGAGGAGAGAGCAGAAGAGAGGAGGAGCAATATGAGAGAGAGAGAAAAGAGAGCGAGAGAGCGAGAGAGAGAGAGAGACAGAAAAGAGGGAGAGAGAGAGAGAGAGGAGATGATGGAGTGCAGCAATAGCCTGGGTTCCTAAATGAGGGAATGCTGCTGTAATTGTTTAGCAGTCAGGTGTGTCTGGGTCCTGCTGCCCAAATAAACACTGGCCCACTTGTACACACACACACACACACACACACACACACACACACACACACACACACACACACACACACACAACACACACACCACGATCCACACACACACACACACACACACACACAGCAAACACACACACACACACACACACACACACACAACACACACTTAAACACTACGCACACATGCATGCACACACACAGACACTCCACAGCGCAAAGTGAAAACTATTCTATTGAGAGGGGCAGCTCAGAGAGATTTCCTGCAACAACAATTATGTCATAAAGAGTTTCTGACAGGAGGATAAACGTCTGGTTGGGCAATATAGACATGTTAAATTCACTCACTTTCTTTCCATCTTTCTGACAGGTTTGTCCAGATTGTCCACCAAACCTTTGACACACAGGTACTGTTAAAAGACACTTACGAGAAATCTGGATAACAGTTCTATCAAATGTTGGATATTTTCTATGTAAAACAAAGCCAAGGGGTTTGTACTGAGACGTTATAGTCAACATCTCTCCTTTAAGGGATTTTTGATGTTTTAATAATGTTTTGCAGGAGCCCCCTCAGAAACTGACCACAAATAACCATGAATAAACTTCTTCCAAAATCATTTAATGTTTCTTATGACACAGTAGTAAAACTCTTCCAGTCTCATCTCTTGTAATTGACTCAAATCGCTCTTTGGCGTAATGATTTTTATTAGTGGTGGAGGGGTTCAGGGAGGAGGGGAAGGAGGGAATGATGGAGAGAGGGGTGGGGGGGCATATTCATGGTGAGGAAGTTTGCGTTTTTTATGGTGATGGAGGGAGTTGGGATGAGGGATGGGGATGAGGGATGAGGGATGGGGTTGGGGGAATGGAGGATGAGAGGATGGGGGTTGGGATGGAGAAGGGGTTGGGATGGAGGGATGAGGGGATGGGGATGGAGGGATGATGGGAGTGGGGTGGAGGGGGGTTGGGGATGGAGGGATTAGGGGATGGGATGGAGGGATGAGGGATGGTGGGTGGAGGGTGAGGGATGAGGGATGGGGATGGGATGAGGGATGAGGATGGGGATGGCATGAGGGGAATGGGGTTGGGGAATGGAGGGATTGAGGGGAATGGGATGGGGGATTGAGGGATGGGGATCGAGAGGGATGGGGTTGGGGGATGGAGAAGGATAGAGGTGGGGATAAGATGAGGTGGAGGGGGGGTTGGGGATTGGAGGATGAGGGGAAGGGATGGAGGTGAGAGGGGATGGGGGATGAGGGGATGGGGTTAGGAGGATATGGGAGATGAGGGATGGGGAGGATGAGGGGATAGGTGGGGGAATGAGGGAGTATGGGATGGGCAGGATGAGGGGAAGGGAGGGATGGAGCGAAGGGATGGGATGGAGGGCATGGTGAGGGGATGGGGGATTGGGGGGATGAGGGATGGGGATGGTAGGGGACTGAGGTGGGAATGAGGATGAGGGATGGATGAAGGGGATGGTGGGATTGGGGAGGAGTAGGAGTGGAGGGTGGCAGTGGAGGATGGTGATGGACGGGATGAGGAGATGGGATAGGGGATGGGGATGCGGAGGGATATTCAGTTTTGAGTGGGTGAAAGTTGTAGTGGACAGAGCTTGATTTGATTGACAGACTTGCCTGGGGGGAAACTATTGGCGACTCCATTCAATTACAGAGCAGAGGGCGCATTTAATATTACAAGACGCGAAGTGAGGAGGCATTTTTCGGGTAGTAAATCTGAGAACGCATATAACTAGGGTGATTAATCAGAGAAGATAGGGGGGCCCGCAAGTGTGTGTGTGTCACGTTGGTTGTGACTGTTTGTGTCGTGTGGTGTGGTGTGTGTGTGTGTGTGTGTGTGTGTGTGTGTCAGGGGCGGCAGGGGCGCCTTGAGAGTTATTTAAGATACTCTTCAAAGAGGGTTTCAGACTTTTTCGAAAGATCTGGCTCATTAGGGGTTGAAAGGTCATCAAAATCATTGAGGTCAGCGGTCACGCTGTTCATTACAGCCAAGGTCAAAGTGCGACCTGTACCTGTGCTGCCTTCATTATTCCCCAGGTCATAGTTAACTAATGTGCTTCACTGGGCTCTTGCTCCCACCTTGTCACACACAAAGGCTTAGTGTGCCAGGTGCTCCCAGAGCCTACAAGTCAATAATGGATTTTAACACTGAATAGAGACCTCTTTCTCTTTCTCCATCTCCCCCTCCCTCCTCWCTCTCTCTCAATTCAGTTTCAATTTAAGGGCCTTTATTGGCATGGGAAACATATGTTTACGTTGCCAAAGCAAGTGAAATATGAACAGTAAACACTACATTCACAGAAGTTCCAGAAGATTACAGATATTTCAAATGTCATATTATATCTATGTATAGTGTTGTAATGTAGGCAAATAGTTAAAGTACAGAAGGGAAAATCAATAAACATAAATACGGGTTGTATTTACAATGGTGTTTGTTCTTCACTGGTTGCCCTTTTCTTGTGGCAACAGGTCACACATCTTGCTGCTGTGATTGCACACTGTGGTATTTCACCCAATAGATGTGTGAGTTTATCAAAATTGGATTTGTTTTTCGAATTCTTTGTGTATCTGTGTAATCTGAGGGAAATATGTGTCTCTAATATGGTCATACATTGGGCAGGAGGTTAGGAAGTACAGCTCAGTTTCCACCTYATTTTGGAGGGCAGTGTGCAAATAGCCTGTCTTCTCTTGAGAGACAGGTCAGCCTTTGGCGGCCTTTCTCAATAGCAAGGCTATGCTCACTGAGTCTGTACATAGTCAAAGATTTCCTTAATTTTGGGTCAGTCACAGTGGTGAGGTATTCTGAAACGGTGTACTCTCTGTTTCGGGCCAAATAGCATTCTAGTTTGCTCAGTTTTTTTGTAAATTCTTTAATTTACAAGTAATTATATTTTTATTTTCTCATGATTTGGTTGGGTCTAATTGTGTTGCTGTCCTGGGGCTCTGTGGGGTCTGTTTGTGATTGTGAACAGAGCCCCAGGCCCAGCTTGCTTAGGGGACTCTTCTCCAGGTTCATATCTCTGTAGGTGATGGCTTTGTTATGGAAGGTTTGGGAATCGCTTCCTTTTAGGTGGTTGTAATTTCTTTTCTGGATTTTGATAATTAGTGGGTATCGGCCTAATTCTGCTCTGCATGCATTATTTGGTGTTTTACGTTGTACGTTGTTTATGTTGTATTTTTGCAGAATTCTGCATGCAGTCTCAATTTGGTGTTTTTCCCATTTTGTGAATTCTTGGATGGTGAGCGGACGCCAGACCTCACAACCATAAAGAGCAATGGGTTCTATAACTGATTCAAGTATTTTTAGCCAAATCCTAATTGGTATGTCAAATGTTATGTTCCTTTTGATGGCATAGAAGGCCCTTCTTGCCTTGTCTCTCAGATCATTCACAGCTTTGTGGAAGTTACCTGTGGCGCTGATGTTTAGGCCGAGATATGTATCGTTTTTTGTGTGCTCTAGGGCAACGGTGTCTAGATGGATTTTTTTTAATTTGTGGTCCTGGTCTCTCTCTCTCTCTCTGAGTGTCTGTGTATAAGAAGGTTGTGGAACCTTATTCAATTATATCTAAATATATATTGCTCAGCATTTTTCCCAGAGTATGTAACATTAAGTGCAGGCTTAAGTTCTGTCAACCGTGGCAGCAAAGAACCCTGAGAGAACCTTGAGTTCTGTCAACCGTGGCAGCACAGAACCTTGAGAGAACCTTGAGTTCTGTCAACCGTGGCAGCACAGAACCCTGAGAGAACCTTGAGTTCTGTCAGCCGTGGCAGCACAGAACCGCGCAGGGAGTGTATGGTAATCGTGGAGAGAGAGGGAGGGAGGAATGGAAGTGGGAAGGGGGAGAGGAGGAATGGGAAGCGAGATGGAAAGGGAGAGGAGGGAGGGGCGGTGGATTAGGTGGATTAGGTAGGTTGGGAGCATGGGACATTGAGAGATCACAGAGGAATTTCCGGACTGTAGAGACAAGAAGAGAGGGACTAGTCACGCGACAAGGGACACAGCAGAACTCGGAGTCCATTGTTGGAAATACGAAACCCACTTTGAGAGAGAGAGATCTGGACTTCCACACTAATTGCATGGGCCTCGCACTCCTTTCCAATCTCCTCTACACTAGTTACATAGGTACTTTTTGAGCAGGGCCCCACCACCTGTGGACAACAGTTTTCCATTGTAGGGCTGAATCTACAGCCTGCTCTGTCACCAGGGCCCATTGGGCAACTTCCCAGGGTCTCCTCTAGTGCCATTTGGGCAGGAATTCCTTTACTTCGTTGTGACCAGCCTAGTAGATGTAAGTCAGTCCAGCTCGTCTCGCTCGCTCACAGTATCTGTGACTGCAGTCAGCCTGAGAAGTGTTGAGTGTGTCTTTTGTTATTAATGTATGCCAGCGCTTATTTTAAAAGGTTCTCGTGTGTGGTGGGTCAGGGTTCTGGTGCTGCCGAGGGACAGGGGGGTTTTGACCATAGAAGCTAACACATCAAAGGGTTCTCGCGAAGTGCAAGGGTCTCTATCTGTGTCTGCACGGTTGACAGAACATATCAGTTGGGTGAGTCTGGCGGGTGTTTTCAGAAATTTAGTGTTCGTCTGCTATCTGCAGGTGTTCTGCGTGCTTGGTTTCTTTGTTGTGCCTACGTGTGAATTAAAAAAAATTGATTATTTATTTCCTAAATAACCATCAAAACTCAAGGTTCTCAGTCAGGGTTCTGGTTGGAATTTGCCTGGCTCGACGGCGTATAAGTTCAGCTGGCAAGAGGGCTGAAGCGGAAACTCAAGAAGCAGGTTCAATTCTCATAACTCCAGGAGTTTGTCTGGTGCGCAAGACTGAGGACGGAGGCCTGACCAGCAAATAAGGTACCTGTCAATGGTTTATACGCTCACTCATGCATGTCAGGAAGCGTCTCATGTGCGACTGATAGCCTGGCCTATGAGTCCGATCGTTGGGCTGACAGAGACTCAAGTTCCCCCTCTCAGTTGTTTCTGTGTGGCTGCCACCGGGCTGGAACAGAACTCAAGGTTCTTTCTCCGTCAGTGTTCTGGCTGGGCTGGCGCCACGGGCTGACAAGAAACTCCAAGGTTCATCTCCCTAGTGTTCTTGTG
>NC_036870.1:25604029-25605875 GCF_002910315.2 Salvelinus sp. IW2-2015
CACAGAACCCTGAGAGAACTTTAGCTATTATAAAAATAGAACCTTCTTCACTGAGGTGGCTGTTTGGCTGTCACACATTACAATGGAATCCTGCCCAAATGGCACCCTATTCCCTATGGGCCCTGCTCAAAAGTAATGAACTATGTAGGGAAAAGGGTGCAATTTGGGATGCAGCTCTGGTCTCATTGGTGCTGTCTGTTCCAGACAGTCCTTTAGTTACAGCAATCCTCTGTTCTCTCAATTCCATAGCATCCAGATTCATCAGTAGAACAAGGTGTCCCCAAAATGTATTTGATTGTGTGACTCCAAGCACAAGTGATGTTGCTTGTCTGTCTGTAAAATAACATGAATGCACAGTGAATGTTGTTTGTCTGTCTGTAAAATAACATGATTGCACAGTGAATGTTGTTTGTCTGTCTGTAAAATAACATGAATGCACAGTGAATGTTGTTTGTCTGTCTGTAAAATAACATGAATGCACAGTGAATGTTGTTTGTCTGTCTGTAAAATAACATGAATGCACAGTGAATGTTGTTTGTCTGTCTGTAAAATAACATGAATGCTCTGTGAATGTTGTTTGTCTGTCTGTAAAATAACATGAATGCACAGTGAATGTTGTTTGTCTGTCTGTAAAATAACATGAATGCACAGTGAATGTTGTTTGTCTGTCTGTAAAATAACATGAATGCACAGTGAATGTTGTTTGTCTGTCTGTAAAATAACATGAATGCACAGTGAATGTTGTTTGTCTGTCTGTAAAATAACATGATTGCACAGTGAATGTTGTTTGTCTGTCTGTAAAATACCCTGATTGCACAGTGGATGTTGCTTGTCTGTCTGTATAATAACATGACTGCACAGTTGATGTTGCTTGTCTGTCTGTAAAATAACATGAATGCACAGTGAATGTTGTTTGTCTGTCTGTAAAATAACATGATTGCACAGTGAATGTTGTTTGTCTGTCTGTAAAATAACATGATT
This sequence comes from Salvelinus sp. IW2-2015, assembly GCF_002910315.2. Lineage (NCBI taxonomy): Eukaryota > Metazoa > Chordata > Actinopteri > Salmoniformes > Salmonidae > Salvelinus > Salvelinus sp. IW2-2015. The sequence goes on from NC_036870.1 coordinate 25,605,011, forward strand.
GCACAGTGAATGTTGTTTGTCTGTCTGTAAAATAACATGAATGCACAGTGAATGTTGTTTGAATCTCCAATGAGTGTTCTCTGTCTTATATGCTCTTTCTTTCTTTTTCCTCTCTCTCTCTCTCTAGTCAGAGGGGAGAGGCAACGGACGAGTGATCCAGTACTATCCATCCATCATCGAGAACCAGGTGCAGGAGGAAGAGGATGAGGAAGATGAGCTGGTGTCTGTGTCTCCAGAATCGGAGCGGAACATCGTTCTGTACCCCAGAGTGGTGTCATCTGGGAAGTCTCCACTAGGTAGAGCTGAGATGGAGAGAGAGTTGCACAGTGGCAGAGAAGTAACACATCAGAACACTAGGAAACTGAGGAAGAAGATCAAGATCCACCAGACAGCTCTCACCACGCTAGACCGCTCCAACCTCAGCCCTAGGTAACAGCTAATACTATCCTGCATTTTATTGACTCATCAATCACAAAATGACATCAGTTGATCTGTCTATCAGTCCGCCTGTCTAATCTGTCACTTTCTCTCCCTTTCCTCCCCCTCTCTCTTGCTCTCCCTCCCTCCCTCTCTCTCTGTCCCTCACTCCCTTCTTCCCTCTGGCGCTCACTCCCTCTGCTTCTCTCTCTCTCTCTCGGTCTCTGCCTCTCTTTCTCTCTTTCCAGGGTTGTGGACGGTACAGAAGACAATGAAGGTACAGAGACGTCTCCACTGTTCTCCTTCTCTCCTAGTCGAGCCTGTCCAGTCAGCGGTTCAGGGAGCGCACCAGCCACATCTACAGGTCTCCACAACCATAACCACAACCACAATCACATCTACAGGTCTCCACAACCATAACCACAACCACAATCACATCTACAGGTCT
>NC_036870.1:25606133-25607448 GCF_002910315.2 Salvelinus sp. IW2-2015
CACAACCATAACCACAACCACAATCACATCTACAGGTCTCTACCACCATAACCATAACCACAATCACAACCACAATCACAGCTACAATCACAATCACGAGTTGTAATTACAGTTTTTTACAATTACTTTGGCACTAATTTCAGAACCTTGATGTCATTTTTCAAAACTCTAGACACAAAACTCACAACCGATGATCATAATGCACATTTTTCAAAACTCTAACACTTTTTCCAATTGCTTGGATACAATACACATAAAGCTAAGATAATTTGTTAATTGAACTAAAATCACCTGTTCAAAATGACACAACTTAACATCAAAGTATTACCATTTCAAAATGCAATTCACACATTACATCTGAAATGACTGTCTATTCATTTCATTACAATGATCTAACTATCAACTGATACAACTGCTCAAAATGATGAGTAACTGTTGCATTACTCTTAATGCATAGTTTTATGGAAACTGACAAACAATATTCCATGTTTAGATCATGAAAGTTTCAGGATAACGAGATCCATTGACATCAATTACCGTGAAACATGAACCAATTGGACTACATTATCTATGGATGTAATATTTCATCATCATTCTTTATCACTTTTCCAGACCATGTTTTCAAATTTGACATTACTGTATACTCACTTTATTAGGTACACCTATCTAGTGCTGGGTAGGACCCCCTTTTGCCTGCACAACAGCCTGAATTATTCACGGTGTTGTACGTTAAGAGATGCCATTCTGCACACCACTGTTTTAAACAGCTGTTATTTGAGCATGTGTGGCCTTTCTGTCAGCTTGAATGAGTCTGGACATTCTCCTCTGACCTCTTTCATTAACAAGGTTTTGTTGCCCATAGAACTGCCGCTCACTGAATGTGTTTTGTTTATCACACCATTCTCTGTAAACTCTAGAGACTGTAGTGCGTARAAATCCCAGGAAGGCAGCTGTTTCTGAGAAGCTGGAATCACCATGTGTGGCATCAACAATCATACCACGGTCAAAGTTGCTTAGATTACTCATCTTGCCYGTTCTAATGTTTGGTCGAACAACATCTAAAGCTCTCTACTCTATATACTCTATATATTGAGTTGCAGGCAGCCACATGATTCTCTGTTTGAATGTAACCTTCCTTGATGAGCTAAATCAGGTCTGTAGAGCTGATGGCATGACCTATGTTATTGGGTGGGATAATGTCAGGTTCCACCATGCGCAAATGGTTTCAGGCCCATCCACAATTTACCACCCTGTACTTACCCACATACTCTCCTTTCCTTAACCCGATTGAGGAATTTTTCTCCACATGGAGGTG
>NC_036870.1:25607473-25618155 GCF_002910315.2 Salvelinus sp. IW2-2015
GATAGGGTATGATCATAGGGGCCTCACGCCAGCCACCTTCTCCAGGCCATGGATGACGCATGAATGGAATGCAGGCAGACCATGTGTCAGGCCTGGATTCGCATGCCGAAAGATTCTTCCAAGATGTTTTGGCCTACATGAAAACATCCATTGGATTGAGAACCTGTGGCCAAATCCCCAAGACGGTGTTGATGGAAATATAGAAATACAGTATCAATCTTTTGTTTTCTTTTTACAGTAAGCCGGTGGAGGAACGCTGCAGTTGACCTTACTGTTGTTTTTATTTTTTTGTAAGCGTAATTATTTTAGCTTTGATTCCAAGAACTAGTTGTGATTTTATTGTATTTCATCAATATAATTTCATATTTGTTCATGATTCCACTGTGTCTGTAGTTTCTCTCTACTAGTCTTTTACAGTGGATGTATTACGTGTAGTAGCATAATGAAACATGTATCACTATTTTGTAACTAATATATTTAATGGTTTCCGAACAACTACACGTGAACTATCGTAATCTTCCGTGTGTGCGGTGATCTAATGAATGTTTCTATGGTATTTCATGATAAAAGTGGTTATTTAACGCATGATTTACAAGTGCAATGAGTCTCTTAAATAAAGACATAATGCACAATGCATATGTTTTGGACCATTGGACATGCCTGTGTTACAAAAAGTGACTGACCGTTTTTGGAGTTTTGTGTCTCTAGAGTTTTGAAAAATGACCAAGGTTCTGAATATAGTGCCAAAGGTGATTGTTAAAAACTGTAACAGTATACACTAAGCTTCACCAATTCACTGTTGTTGTGTGTGAATATTGTGAACTCTTTCCTAACCTGGTGTTGGCAATATTTCCAGATCAGCACGGCAGAGGTCAGCAGCTAAAGCTGAGGAGACCTGGACAACTACGACACCTAGACCAGGAGGTACAGACCGCTGTGTGAGTGTGTGAGTGTGTGAGTGAGTGACTGGGTGTGTGTGTGTGTGTGTGTGTGTGTGTGTGTGTGTGTTGTGTGTGTGTGTGTGTGTGTGTGTGTGTGTGTGTGGTGTGTGTGTGTGTGTGTGTGGTGTGTGTGTGTGTGTGTTGTGTGTTGTGTGTGTGCGCGGTGCGTGTGCGCATGTGTGAGTATGTATGTGTTGCATCTATGCGTGTGTGTGAGGTTTTTGGCTTAAAGAGCAGCATTAGGTCAGGTGAGGCTTCTGGCACTCAGGACACACGCAGCCATATGGCCTTCTCAGGTGGTAGATTGGAAGGGAGAGAACGAGGGAGGGAGAGAAGAAGGAGGTTGAGAGGTAGAACGGAGGACAGGAGAGAGTGCTTCTCAAACTCTTCTAGAGAACAAGATTGGGCGGAACTGGGACTCGCCAAATGGTGTCATGGCGACGTTCTAGAAGTGTTGAACCTTAAGTGGAATCAGGAACCATGCTATGTTCCCCTCTATGGAGGACCGTTTACATTGTACAACTTGGAGAATGGACTGAACTGAAGTCAGCTAACAGAAGGGGCTATTCAAGTGCTGGTAAGATTACAGGCTGTAGCACACTATAATAGAATGGGCTTTATGGGTTTTCATAATTGTGATGTTCCATATGTAGAAAAATGTACACAGTGCGTGTGTGTGAGGTTTTTGGCTAAAAGCAGCAGCATTAGTCAGGTGAGCTTCTGGCACTCAGGCACACAGCAGCCATATGGCCTTCTCAGGTGGTAGATGGATGGAGGGAGAGAACGAGGGAGGGAGAGAACGAAGGAGGTTGAGAGGTAGAACCGGAGGACAGGAAGAGAGTGCTCTTCAAACTCTTCTAGAGGACACAGATTGGAGCGGAACTGGGACTCGCCAAATGGTGTCAAGGCGAACGTTCTAGAACGTGTTGAACCTTAAGTGGAATCAGGAACCGACATGCTATGGTTCCCCTCTATGGAGGACCGCTTACATTGTAACACTTGAGAATGGACTGAACTGAAGTCAGCTAACCAGGAACAGGTGCTATTCCACAGGCTGTAGAATTAACAGGCTGTAGCAACACTAAATAGAATGGGCTTTAGTGGGTTTCATAATTGTGTAATGTTCCATATTAGAACAAAATGTACACAGCGTCTCTGTGGTAGCTTATCCCATGGTTTTGATTGGCAGGTGGCTAAATTGGCATTAGACTTTTGGCAGGTGAAGCGGAGTGTGGGTCTCGCCCAGTGGGACATCGCTCCATCACCCTGGCCTGTGCTGATAGGGAGAGGAGAGAAGGGAGGGTGAGAGGCAGAGAGAGAGGGAGAGAAAAAGGGGTAATAGAGAAGGATGAATGGATAAAAGAGGATGAGGAGTGGGCAGAACCTTTTTTGCGCTCCCTCTCTCTCTCTCACCACCACCCTCCCATCTCTCTCTCTCTCTCTGTCTCTCTCTGTCTCACCACCACCCTCCCATCTCTCTGTCTTGCTCTCTCTCCCCTTCCTTCCACTCTCTCTCTCTCTCTCTTTCTCTCTCTCTCTGGGAGGACAGTGTTTGACAGGTTGTCTCTCAGTGTGGTTCCCGGTGGTAACCGTAATCCTTACCTGAGCCAGTCCACGATGGTCGCCACGGGACATGGACGAAGGGTACATTGATACATCAACCTGAGGAATGATGAACTCCTATTCAAATGCAATATTGTATATCATGTTGATCTCTATCTCAACCCTTACAAGCTCCTTACTGAATCTGCCGTGTTACAACTGCCCTCAATTATCTCCAAATCCAACTGTGGTAATATTAGCTACAGTACCTGCCCTTTGACCTGTGAAATCTCACCTCTGACTTTCAAACAACCCTTAAGACTTGAGCTCCAGAGGGCTGTGGATGACGCATTAGTTTTGATGAACGAGGCCAAAATGTGTCCCCTGGTTCCTGAGACCATAATCAACACCTACCCAGGAGATCTGGAACAATGACAGCTTCCCGGAAACGTCCAAACAACCCGCAATGAAAGGCAGAACTACAGGAACAATGACTGATAATCACTGACATACAGCACATAGACCTGAATGTACACGCACGCACACCCACACACACACTGTTTGCCTCGTCCCTCCAGTAATGTAAAATGGAACAGAAATATCCTGGCAGCAGCAGTGGACTCCTGAGGATCTCTTTGTGTTGTTCTAATGGGAACCTATCTGCGGCAGCTGTTAACTCACATTAGTAGCCTTTTGACTGTTGATTGTAACCCACTGAGAGTTGTGGTGATGTTAGTACTACTGACAATAAAGACGGAGAACTTGCTAAATGTACCATGGCACATTGCAGAGTCTGAGTATCTAACACAAGGTCAGATGTTCTGTCAGCACCCTTATGGTTAAGGTACTGTAAGGTTTGAATGTAAGGTAGTCTGACCCCCGAATTTGTGTTTAAAATGATCTCATCTCTCTCTCTCTCCTTCATCTTCTTCTCTCCTCCTCTCTCTCTCTTCTCCTCTCTCTCTCTCATCTCTGCTCTCTTCTCTATCTCTCCTCCCCTCTCATCTTCTCTCCGTTCTCTCCTCTCTCTCTCTCATCTCGTCTCTCTCCTCCTCTCCTCTCTCTCTCTCCTCTCCTCTCTCTCCCTTCCTCTCTCTCCTCCCTCTTCTCTCTCTCCTTCTTCTTCTTCTCTCTCTTTCTCTCTCTTCTCTTTCTCCTCTCTCTTCTTTCTCTCTCTCTCTCTCTTTCTCCTCTCTCTCTTTCTCTCTCGTCCAATCTCTCCTCCTCGCTCTTCCTCTCCTCTCTCTGCTCCTCCTCATCCCGTCCTCTCTCTCCCTCTCTTCTCTCTCTCTCTCTCTCTCTCTCTCTTCCTCTCCCTCCCCTCATTCTCTCCCTCTCTCTCTCTCCCTCTCTCTCTCTCCTCCCTCCCCTCTCTCTCCTCCCTCCCCGCCTCCTCCTCCCCTCTCTCCTCTCCTCTCCTCTCTCTCTCTCGCTCTCTCGCTCTCTCTCTCTCTCTCTGGGGTGACAGGCTTGAAAAATTGGTGTTGACAAAATGATATCCAAACCGTACGGGGATTTGGGGAACTGGTCCTGCTTTCACTCAGCCTTTAAAAAAAAAAATTGTTACACGAGAATTATATCACAGGAGAGAGACGGAGAGGAGAGTGGGAGAGGGAGAGAGAGACGCGGGGAGAGAGAAGTCTCAAGAGAGAAAAGAAGAGCAGAGGGGGAAACGAGAGAGCAGAGGAGAGAGAGAAGGGGAAAAAAAAGAGGTGGGTGATTAGATTGTTTCTCTTGAAGTACAAACTGGTTTTGGATTTGGATAGGGGTTTGGATTAGGTAACTGGATGATGGTACAAGAATTGACATGACTTATATGTTGTTGTTTGTATAGAAAGTGCCATGATATAGCCTAAGTGTTGACATGCCTATATATGTTTAAAAGTTGAACATGCCTATGACTATGGCTAAGTGTGACATGGATATAATGCTAGAAGTTTGACATGACTATATGGCTTTAAGTGTTACATGACTAATATGGCTACAGGTTGACAGATGAAGACTCCTATAAATGGCTAGTGTTGATGACTATAGGCAAGAGTAAACATCGACTCTGTGGCAAGTGTGCCATGACTCTTAATGGCTAAAGTGACATACTCATACTGGCTAGGTGGTGAAATGACCTAAATTCTAAGGAGTTGACATGACTGATAAAAATATGGTAGTGTTGACATGATTATTGCGTAAGAGTTGACAAATATGACTAAGGCTTAAGTGTTGACAATGACTATATGGCTAAGAGTTGATCAATGAAGTGGCAGATTGACCGAATGACTATGCGCTAAGAGTTGACAACATGATATATGCTAAGTGTTGACCCAAATACATAGATGCTAAGAAAAGTTGAACATGAACATATGTGCTAAGTGTGACATGACTATATGGCTTAAGTTGACTGCTTGACATAAATGGCCTAAATTGACAGATATTGCTAGAGTTGACATGACTAGTAGCTAAGAGTTGACATAATATTTGCTAAGAGAGTGACATGATTAATGGGCTGTGTTGACCATTACTATATGGATGGCATGTTGACTAAAATATATGGGCTAAGAGTTGACTGACTATAAGGCCTAGATGACATAAATATATGGCTAATTGTTAAATGACTATACTGGCTAAGGTTGACAATACTATAATTGGCTGAAGAGTTGAACAATGATATATGGGCAATGTTGATCATGAATAAATGTGGCCTAAGAGTTTGACATGAACTATATGGCTAAGAGTGACTACGCTATATCTGGCTAATTGTTGAATACTATAATGGGCAATTGTTGAACATGGACTATAGATGGCTAATGAGTTGAACAAATTGATAATATAAGGGGCCCCCCCCGGGCCCGCTTTTAAGAATTAATAATATATTGGTAATTGTTGACAACTATATTGGCATATTGTTTTGAATGACTATTGGCTAAGAGTTGACATGAATGATATATGCTAATTGTTGCACATGACTTATAGGTAAGAGTTTGACATTCCGTAATTTTATTTTTTTGGCCTAATTTGGTTGACAATGATCTAATATGCTAGAGAGTTTGACTATGACTATAGAATGCAGAGTTGACAGACTTATTAATTGGTAAGTTGTTTTGACACGACGTTATTATTTTGGCTAAGTGTTGATCATGATCTATTAGGCTAAAGTTTGACATGATTAGTATGTGGGAAGAGTTTGTACTTGTACTTAATATTGTGGGCTATAGAGTTGACTATGATTTTGTGCTTAAGGCTGTTGACTATGATTATTATAATTGGCTAAGGATTGCTCATGACTATTGGCCTAATGAGGGTTGACATTAACATATGGCTATATTTGTTGAATAATATATGGCTAATGTTGTGTGACAAACTATAATTATGCTAGAGTACAATAATATAATGGATAGAAGGTGACAATGTATATTATGCTAAGTTGTTGCTATGACTTATGCTAAGAGTTGACATTGACTATAATGGTCTAAAGGAGTTGAGCATTGACTATTATGCTAGTGTTGACTTATGACTATATTGGCTAAGATTGAAAAAAGTCTTATACTAATTTATGTGCTAATGTTGATATGATTCTTATTATGGCTAATGGTATTGACTATTATCATGTAAGAAGTTGATGCATGACTATATTTGCTAAGAGTTACATATATTTATTGTGCTATTGTAGAGTTTTGAGCATAACTAGTAACGTGGCGTAAATTTGGCATCTGACTTGATTATGGGTTAAGTGTTGACATGACTTATAGATGCTAAGTGGTTGACATGACTTATAAATGGAAGAGGTTCACACACGTACTATAGGCTGAGCACGGATTTGGAACATAACTATGATGGCTAATTGTGACGATGATATCTGGCTAGTGTTGACATTACATATGGCTAAAGAGTTGACATCGATTAATATGGCTAAGTGTTGACAATGACTGATGATGGGCCTAAGAGTTGACCAATGACTATGGGTAGTTGACCATAACTATAATATGGGCTAATTGTTGACATAACTATAATGGCTAATATGTTGACATGACTATGGCTAAAGGAGTTGGAGACATTAACTATATGGCTAAGGAGTTGACATAACTATATGGCTAAGGTTGACATACTATAATGGCTAATGTTGACATGATATATGGCTAAGAGTTGACATGAACTATATGGCTAAGTGTTTGATCATGACTATAATGGGAGTTGACATGACTATATCGGCTACTAATTGAATTGACATGACTATATGGCTATAAGTGGTAGATTGACACTGACTTATATATGTAAGAGTTTTGACTTGACTATGCTAAAGAGTTACAGAGACTATATGGCTAAGAGTTGACATAACTATATGGCTAAGTTGACATGACTATATGGCTAAGGTGAATGATGACTATATGGCTAGATTGTTGACATGATCTATATGGCTAAAGTGTTGACATGACTATATGGCTAGAGTTGACATGACTATATGGCTTAAGAGTTGACATGACTAATGGCTAAGAAGTTGACATATAACATATATGGCTAAGAGTTGACAATGAACTATATGGCTAAGTTTGACATGACTATAGTGGCTAAGTGTTGACATGACTATATGATGCTAAGAGTTGACATGGACTATATGCTAAGTGTGACATACTAGGCTAATTGTGTGACATAAATATATGGACTAATTGTTTGAACATGACTATATGGCTAAGAGTTGACATAACTATATGGCTAATTGTTGTTGACATGACTATTATGGCTATAAGAGTTGACATGATATATGGCTAGTGGTCATGACTATATGTTGAATGACTAATGGCGAGTTGACATGACTATATGGCTAAGAGTTGACATGACTATATGGCTAAGTTGAATGATATAAAGAGCGTAAGGTGTTGACATGACTATATGGCTAAGAGTTGACATGACTATATGGCTAAGAGTTGACTTGACTATATGGCTAAGAGTTGACAATGACTATATGGCTTAAGAGTTTGACATAACTATATGGTCTAAGTTTTGACATGACTATTGGCTAAGTTTGACATACTATATGGTAGTTGACTATGATATGGCTAAGAGTTGACTAACTATATGGCTAAGAGTTGACATAACTATATGGCTAATTGTTGGACATAACTATATTGGCTAATTGTGGTTTGTACATTGACATATGGCTAAGAGTTGACAATGACTATATGGCTAAGAGTTGACATGACTATATGGCTAAGAGTTGACATAACTATATGGCTAATGAGTGACATAATATGGCTAAGAGTTGACATGAAACACTATATGGCTAAATTTGTTGAGCTATGACTATATGGCTAGAGTATTGACATACTATATGGCTAAGAGTTGACATACTATATGGCTAATTGTTGACATGACTATATGGCTAAGTGTTGACATGACTATATGGCTAGAGTTGACATGACTATATGGCTAAGAGTTGACTTACATATGGCTAAATGTTGACATGACTATATGGTAATGTTGACTAGATATGGCTAAGTTGACATGACTATATGGCTAAGTGTTGACATGACTATTGGCTAAGATTGACATGACTATGTGGCTAAGAGTTGACATAACTGGCTAATTGTTGACATAACTATATGCTAATGTGTTGACATGACTATAGGCTAAGGTTGACATAAGATTGTAAGATGACAATGAATATATGGTAGTGTGACATATATTGCAAGAGTTGAATCATGACTATATGGCTAAGAGTTGACATACTATATGGCTAAGTGTTGACATGACTATATGGCTAAGAGTTGACATGACTATATGTGGCTAAGGTAGTTGACATGACTATATGGCTAAGAGTTGACTTGACTATATGGCTAGAGTTGACATACTATATTGGCTAAGGTTGACATGACTATATGGCTAAGAGTTGACATAATATGGCTAAGAGTTTGACAGACTATATGGCTAAGTGTTGACATGACTATAATGGCTAAGGTTGACATGACTATATGGCTAAGATTTGCTTACTATATGGCTAGAGTTAATAACTTATGCTAATTGTTGACATGACTATATGTAAGTGTTGAATTACTTAATATGGCTAAGAGTTGACATGACTATATGGCTAAGTGTTGACGGATGACTATGTGCTAAGAGTTGACATGACTATATGGCTAAGAGTTGACATAACTATATAATGGCTAATTGTTGACATACTATATCTGGTCTTAATTGTTGACTATGACTATATGGCTAAGAGTGTGACATAACTATATGGCTAATAGTTGACACTACTATATGGCTAATTGTTGAGCATAAACATAATATATGGCTAATGTTGACATGATATATGCTATGATGTTGATGACATGACTAATTGGCTAATTGTTGACAAATGACTATATGGCTAAGAGTTGACATGACTATATGGGCTAATGTTGGACATGACTATATGGCTAAGAGTTGACATGACTATATGGCTAAGAGTTGATGACTATATGGCTAAGAGTTGACTGACTATATGGCTAAGATTGACATGACTATATGCTAAGACGAGGTTGAACATAACTATATGGCTAATTGTTGACATGACTATATGGGAAGAGTTGACATGACTATATGGCTAAGTTGAAACTAATGGCTAAGTTTTGATTGACTATATATGGCTAAGAGTTGACATGACTATAAATTGGACTGACATGGCAAGTTGACTTGACTATAGAATGGCTAAGAGTTGACATGACTATATGGCTAAGAGTTGAATACATGCTATTGAGCTAAGGGTTATATGAAAATGGTAGTTTTTGACATGTACTATAGGCTAAGAGTGTGACATGACTATATGGCTAATGATTGACTTGACATGCTAGTTGAGCATAACTATATGTGCAAATTGGTTGACTGACTATATGGCTAAGAGTTGACATGACTATATGGCTAAGTTGTTGATCATGACATTATGGCTAAGTGTTGACATATATATGGCTAAGAGTTGACATGACTATATGGCTAATGTTGACATGACTATGTGGCTAAGTTGACATGACTATTGGCTAAGAGTTGACATACTATATGGCTAATTGTTGACATAATATATAGGCTAATTGTTGACATGACTATATGGCTAAGAGTTGACATAAACTATATGGGCTTAAGAGTTGGACATACTAATATGGCTAAGAGTTGACATGACTATATGGCTAAGAGTTGACATGACTATATGGCTAAGAGTTGACTTGACTATATGGCTAAGAGTTGACATGACTATATGGCTAAGTGTTGACTTGACTATATGGCTAAGTTAGTTTGTGCCGTCTAGTGCCAGTATGTCACGGTCATCAGTCAGTTCTCGATGTTTGCATTGGCTTAGCCTGTGTAGATGTATTTACATTCAGTGTCTGGTCCTGATGTGTCAAGTTTCATATGGGCAAAGTTCCAACACTTCTTGACTTGTCTCTTATTTTATCTGTGCGTAGCATCCCCTGTTGAATTGTGTCTAACATGTGGTGACTGCATGCGTGTTGATCTGTGTCTGGTTTTGTTAGTGGGGTGTCTAGCAGAATGAATACCTATGTATGCTTTGAGTGACAGAGCCAGCTGGCCTGCTGGCATGGTGCCCTTGCTGTGCCCTCTCTCTGTAGGACCACTACTGGCTGAATAGGACTAATCACCTCCAAGCCATCATTTTAATGACCAATTAGACCAGCATCATCATGCTAGGCCAGAATAGAAACCCAAAATTGCTGGCTGGAAATGACCAAATTAATATTGATGACCCGGAATGGTTGAATGGCAGTTTCACTGAGGGTTGCAGATTAAGGCTACATCCAGATTTTCCACCCTTCTCCCAAAGTGTGCACTTTAACACTCCCTGTCATGGTTTAAGCATTGGCTGGAAGGAGTTTCCACCCTTGTTAAATCCATTAGAAGGAATGTGCTCAGTGGTAGAGCTAAAATGTCTGACCCAAAATGCATCATTTGATTTTACTGAGCCCAAATGAATATGGATGACTGAGAGATGTACTGTATGCTCTTGTTTGTTCCCAGGTGAGTTCTCTGGGGAAGGAGGTGGCAGAGCTGGGCCAAGTAATGAGGAGTATGGCTCACCTGATGGAGTCCCTCATCTCCGGACCCCAACCCCTCTATCCTGCACACTGCGTACCTGGACACCATGCGTACCTGTCCCCCCCTTCGCCCCCACCCCACACCACCCCCCCACAGTCCTACCCCTCTCAGACTGAACCTCTC
>NC_036870.1:25624271-25625418 GCF_002910315.2 Salvelinus sp. IW2-2015
CCACAGTCCTACCCCTCTCAGACTGAACCTCTCTGGGCAGACACCCCCCTCACGACCCTCTCTTCCTGCATCTCTCCACCCTTTGGCCTGGCCCAGCGGCATCCTGGGATGTTCCATGTGGATCCCGCCCTCACCGCCATTCCACACAGTCCCCAAGATCTCCACCCGGCCCCCTCCCGCCTCTCGCCTCCCTACCCCTCCTCCTTCTCCCTCACGGACACCTCCACAGAGCCCCTGTTGCCCTCTTCTCCTGGGACACCCCACTGTGAATGGGGAGGGGGCGCTGGGTCCTCCAGGTCGCGGGCACACAGTTTGGAGACCCCACAGCCACCTTGTGACAGGAGAGGAGGAGGAGGGGTCGTTGCGGTCACCCCTCAGAGCTCCAGAAGCCTGCCCCGCCCTGGAGGGAGCTACCAGCACATGGATTTATAGCAGACTGAACTGGACTAAAGAGATACTGTATTGTCTAAAGAGATACTGGACTAAAGAGATACTGTATTGTCTACAGAGATACTGGACTAAAGAGATACTGTATTGTCTAAAGAGATACTGGACTAAAGAGATACTGTATTGACTAAAGAGATACTGGACTAAAGAGATACTGGACTAAAATAGTGTATGGGACTAACAACCAGGTCCCTATATCAGGGGAGTATACACTGTTACAGGGACACACTCAGATCTCTGATGATGATGATAACCTTTCATTTTCTATCTGTTTCCAAGGCACGTTTTTCTTTTCAAATAGCATGACAAAAGCAGAGGGGCAGTAGGTAGCTTATAGGTAGCTTTACCTTGTATAGACGTTAGCAGATGTTCCAGTAGTGTTCTAGAGGGGTATAGAATCATGAAGGTCACTGTGACTTTGTGTGTTATTCTCTGGAGAAGGCCCTGGGGTCTGGAGGAGTGGAGAGGAGGAACAGCAGGACCGCACAATGACAGAGGACGAGGAGGAGGGGACTGGGTCGCATCAGCAATGGAGGGAACAGTGGAGATGCCTGGGTGGATAGGGAGGGAGGGAAAAGAGGAGTTGGATGGGGGGTCTTGCTTGCTCTTTCACTCCTTGCTGGCGGGGTTTCAGGTTGGTTGGATTGGAGGAGAGATGAGAGAGAGTGGTGGAGGTGGAGGGATGAGAAAGAGAGAGTGG
>NC_036870.1:25625443-25630171 GCF_002910315.2 Salvelinus sp. IW2-2015
TACCAAGCCACCACCAAGCCCTACCAACCAGGCCGCTACCAACCCCACGAACCAGGCCTACACCACAACCCAGCCCTACTAACCGTGCCTACCAACCCACGCACCAAAGCCCTAACCAACCAGCTTTGTCCTATTAACTCCCCAGCCAGCCTCTACCAACCGGCCCCTACCAAGGCCACCATCCAGCCTCTCACCAACCAGGTCCTTATACCAATCCCAGCCAACCCACCGCCTCATAAACCGCAACCAGATCGCCTACACCACCCCAACCCACAGCGAACCAGCCCCACAAAGCACGCAGGGCATGGCCCGCATCCACAGGCCCAGACCTTGGCTACAAGAAGCAAGGAGGGAAAGCTGAAACCTGGAACGTCTCTCTTCCCTCATTACGGAGTGTCTGCGGATCTTCACTCCTATCCGCCTTGTACTTGATTAACCACAGACTAAACCTAATTTCCAACGACACAATCTCTCATCCTCATCCCCCCACCATCCACCCACTCTCTCTTCCTCTACTCCACACCCCCACCTCGCACCACTTCTCGCGTTCCTGCATCCTCACGCCCGTCCACTCTCCACTCACTCCTCTACTTCACTCATCGCCCACCTCCACCACTCTCTCGTTCCTCATCCCCGCCACCTCCACCACTGCTCTCATCCTCATTACCCCGCCAGGGGCTGGTTGGTAAGGGATGGTTTGTGGGTTGATAGTGCCTGGTTGGTAGAGGCTGGTTGGTGGGTTGGAAGGGCCTAGTTGGTAGGGGCTGGTTGGTAGGGGTTGGTTGGTGGGTTGATAGGGGCTGGTTGGTAGGGACTGTTTGGGAGGGGATGATTTGTATGGGCTGGTTGGTAGGGGCTGGTTGGGGGGTTGGTAGGTAAGGGCTGGTTGGTGGGTTGCTAGGTGCTGGTGTTTAGGGGCTGGTAGGTAGGTGCTGGTTTGATGGGTATAGGATGGACTGAGGCCATGCTGTGAGAAAGAAAGGGTGGATTGTTGGAGTCTGGTCTTTCGTGGTGGTCCCTCGGGGGGGGGGCATGGTGTGCCTGGAGCGACACAGCCCCTGCTGTTGTCTGTCATACTGTGCACAGCGAGGCGACTCTGTCTTTCTTTCTCAACGCAAATCGCTCCCTTTCTCTCTCTGTCTTTTTCTTTCTCTCTGTCTGTCTGTCTGTCTGTCTCTCTACCTGTGTGCATGCCTCTTTAAGCCCTTTGAGTAGTGCCTGTAGAGACATTAACATGCTGCATGTCACTCTATGGAAATCCAGCTTGCCATTTATCTATTTAAAGGAAACACAGTTCATTCTTTAATTAGTGAACTTGGCATTTATCAACACATATTTATCGGGACGGGGTCTTTTGATATAAAAAAATTGGCAAGTTTTAGACACAAGTAGCAAGAGACACCCCTGTAGTTAAACGCCAGCAGCACAATCCCAATAGCTTATTGGATAATGACTCATTAGACCTATTAGGCATATTTTCCCAATACGTCTCCCATTGGTAAGAGATCAGTGGAGGCTGCTGAGGGGAGGATGGCTCATAATGATGGCTGTAACGGAGTGAATGGAATGAAACACATGGAAACCACGCGTTTGGTCTGTTTGATACCATTCCACCTATTCCGCTCCAACCATTACCACGAGCACGTCTTCCCAATTAAAGTGCCACCATCCTCCTGTGTAACAGACTGCCTCAGCGTTCCATGTCCTAGACCAATCAGAATAAAAGGCAATATTTACACGTTTCAATAGACCAAGTGAAGAAGAAAAATTATATGAATGTATCGATACTAAAGATGTATTTTTGTACCTCGTGGACTGCGGGGGTAAGGGTTGCTCTTTGTTTGAGGGGAGCGTTGTAGTGTGGTGGTGAATGTGGCTGTGTTGGTGAGTAGGCTACCCTGCAAACAAGAATGAGTCGTTAGCACATCCCCGGGATGCCTAAAGTCATCAGGACGTCATCAGGTTTTGTCTAGTACCCGGTTGGTCCCGGGGACATTCCCAAGGAAGTTTTTAGGACGTTCTTGGGATGTTGTGTCATGGTCCCCTGGAGGTTTTGTCTAGTTCCCGGTTGAGCCCGTTTTTAGGACGTTCTTGGGACTTTGTGTCAGAAAGATCAGCGTACCCCAAATCTAGAGGTTCTGAATTCAAATCCCAGGTGGGGTCATATTGGAAAGTCAGTACTAAGTGATCATGTTAAATCTAATCATATTGTCATTGATTAAAGATTTGTACATCATTTTAGTTGAACAGCGTACCACTTACCTTTAAAAAAAACTTTACTTATAATGGTTTGGGACACATGGGACCATCACGTGACAAAAACCTCTAGGGGACCATGACACAACATCCCAAGAACGTGCTAAAAACGTCCACGGGACAAACCCGAGAACTACAAAAAGGTCCCCCAGAGAACTTTCCCTTGGGACCATCATGCAACATCCTAAGAACTAGTAAAATTAAATTCCTGAGAACATCCTAAAAAGGTCCTAACATGGTCCTGACATGGTCTTCAGTGATGTTCTGGTAACTTACAGGGAACTACACATAGGTCCCCGAAAGAACGTTCCCTTCGGACCATCACACAACATTCTTAGAACATTCTCAGAACGTCAATGGGATAACATTGCGCCGAAACCCTTAAGGGAACAAATGGGAACGTTGTCTAATGTCCTCAGGACGACCCCTGTTTGCTGGGTACGCCGGGAGAACAAGAAGTAGTGAATCTAACCTGTCTTCATATGTCTACTTCCAGAGCCATTCATTTCAATGGAACACATTTCTAAAGCACTTTGAGATGAATAAACATGGTGAAGTGGCACACTGCTTTAAAAACCATGAGCAAAATATCTGTCTATCTACCCTCCTCAAAATTATTGATTGTTTTCGTGTACTACGTATAGTCAAAACATAAGCTCCATTGAAATGAATGGACCTCTGACTCCAGAATGGAACCASAAGTAGTGGGGGAAACGCGTCACTCTCTCCTATAAGCGTAATACCGTACCAGACAAGGCCATTCCTGTCCCAATGGCTTTTCTATTCTCTCTTTGTTCCTAGGTTTGCGTGCCTCTTGGCTTCTCTGCAGATGGAATGTACTGTAATCAAATGAACTTTCATTGATTTTGATTTTGATATTTATTATTATTATTAGATAAAAACCTGTTATGCTAATAAATAACAAATATAACTTATGTCCATCATCTTGTTTATTGTGAAGTAAATTATGATTATATACTCTACCGTTCAAAACTTTGGGGTCACTTAGAAATGTCCTTGTTTTTGAAAGAAAAGCACATTTTTGGTCCATTAAAATAACATCAAATTGATCAGAAATACAGTATAGATATTGTTAATGTTGTAAATGACAATTGTAGCTGGAAACGGCTCTGATTAAAGAAGCAATAAAACTGGCCTTCTTTAGACTCCAGCATCCCGGAGTCGCCTCTTCCTATTGATGTTGAGACTGGTGTTTTGCAGGTACTATTCAATGAGCTGCCAGTTGAGGACTTGTGAGACGTCTGTTTCTCAAACTAGACACTCTAATGTACTTGTTCTCTTGCTCAGATGTGCACCAGGGCCTCCCACTCCGCTTTCTATTCTGGTTGGAGCCAGTTTGCGCTGCTCTGTGAAGGGAGTAGTACACAACGTTGTACAAGATCTTCAGTTTCTTGGCAATTGCCTTCATTTCTCAGAACAAGAATAACGTTCTTTGTTGCTGGCCATTTTGAGCCTGTAATCGAACACACAAATTCTGATGCTCCAGATACTCAACTAGTCTAAAGAAGGCCAGTTATATTGCTTCTTTAATCAGGACAACAGTTTTCAGCTATGCTAACATAATTGCAAAATGGTTTTCTGATGATCAATTAGCCTTTTAAAATGATAAACATGGATTAGCTAACACAATGTGCCATTGGAACACAGGAATGATGGTTGCTGATAATGGGCCTCTGTACAGCTATGTAAATATTCCATTAAAAATCAGCCGTTTCCAGCTCCAATAGTCATTTACAACATTAACAATGTCTACACTGTATTTCTGATCAATTTGATGTTATTTTAATGGACAATTAAAAAAAATGTCTTTCAAAAACAAGGACATTTCTAAGTGACCCCAAACTTTTGAACGGTAGTTTATACGTACACACACACACACACCATCACACCACCACACACACACAGCACACACACACACACACCACACACACACACACACACACACACACACAGCACACACACACGCACATCCTTGATGTTTGTCCCTGACTTGCTTTATTCATAGTTGTGTGGTGAGCTGGTATGTGTGTGTGATCGATGGCGACTGTGTGGTGGTGTGTACGTATTAAACTGCCGTTCAAAAGTTTGCGGGTCACTTAGAAATGTCCTTGTTTTTGAAAGAACATTTTTTTTGGAAATTGTCCATTAAAATAACATCAAATTGAAAAAGTTGTTGGGGCTCAACTTTCAGCAGCCTGGCTGCTGACCTCGTAGATAGAGGAAGTTATCAGTGATGCTTGGGGATGACCAGGTGAAATGAAATGATGACGTGTGTAATTTAATGGGGGGTGGAGAGATGAAGAGGATGAGGTGTGTATAATGGGTGGAGATGAGAGGGCCTGAGGAGGTGTGTTAATGTCAATGGGGTGTGGAGTATGAGAAGGGAGGTGTTGTAATTAAAGGGGTGGGGCATGAGAGTGGTTCGAGGGCTGAGGTGTGTAATAGAAATGG
>NC_036870.1:25631574-25652275 GCF_002910315.2 Salvelinus sp. IW2-2015
GTGCTCAATAGGATTGAGATCCGGGCTCTTCGCTGGCCATGGCAGAACACTAACATTCCTGTCCTGCAGGAAATCACGCACAGATCGAGCAGTATGGCTGGTGGCATTGTCATGCTGGAGGGTCATGTCAGGATGAGCCTGCAGGAAGGGTACCACATGAGGGAGGAGGGTGTCTTCCCTGTAACGCACAGCGTTGAGATTACCTGCAATGACAATAAGCTCATTCTGATGATGCTGTAACACACCGCCCCAGACCATGATGGACTCTCCACCTCCAAATCAATCCCGCTCCACAGTACAGGCCTCGGTCATTCCTTCGACAATAAACGCAAATCCGACCATCACCTTGGTGAGACAAAACCACGACTCATCAGTGAAGAGCACTTTTTGCAAGTCCTGTCTGGTCCAGCGACGGTGGGTTTGTGCCCATAGGCGACGTTGTTGCTGGTGATGTCTGGTGAGGACCTGCCTTACAACAGGCCTACAAGCCCTCAGTCCAGCCTCTCTCAGCCTATTGCGGACAGTCTGAGCACTGATGGAGGGATTGTAAGTTCTTGGTGTAACTCGGGCAGTTGTTATTGCCATCCTGTACCTGTCCCGCAGGTGTGATGTTCGGAAGTACCGATCCTGTGCAGGTGTTGTTACGCATGGTCTGCCACTGCGAGGATTGTGCAAAGCTGTCCGTCCTGTCTCCCTGTAGCGCTGTCTTAGGCGTCTCACAGCACGGACATTGCAATTTATTGCTCTGGCCACATCTGCAGTCCTCATGCCTCCTTGCAGCATGCCTACGGCACGTTCACGCAGATGAGCAGGGACCCTGGGCATCTTTCTTTTGGTGTTTTTCAGAGTCAGTAGAAAGGCCTCTTTAGTGTCCTAAGTTTCCATAACCTTGACCTTAATTGCCTACCGTCTGTAAGCTGTTAGTGTCTTAARGAACATTCCACAGGTGCATGTTCATTAATTGTTTATGGTTCATTGAACAAGCATGGGAAACGTGTTTAAACCCTTTACAATGAAGATCTGTGAAGTTATTTGGATTTTTACGAATTATCTTTGAAAGACAGGGTCCTGAAAAAGTGGCGTTTCTTTTTTTGCTGAGTTTATTTGTGTGTATGGGGGTGTAATTGTGCAAAACACTATGTTCATGGTGTGTGTGTTTTGCCAGGACGGGAAAGTAGATGGCGGGCGGTGTGTTTTGATGATGATGTGTGTTTAGCGATGGCTCTCTGTGGAACTTGTTATTTGGCTTTGCTTGCTGAAGCCCATCCATATTTAATGGTGAACAGACAATCCCATCCTGTCTGTTTATGCACTATTTTGTCCCACCTGCTATTCATGCACTCTATATTTTATTCAACTGCTTATCCACCTCCTTTTATTTATCATGAGGAAATAAGAGTCCCACAAATGATTGTTTATGGAAGAGACGAGACAGAAGAGAAAAGGAGAGGAGATTTGATAGAGTATACTCAAGGACATTCAAGTTTATTCATACCTTTCCAAAAATGCTTTGGTGGACTCGCTATTATTTATTTACCATCCTGATGACATAAATTTATCTATCTTTATTACCGGCACCTGTGTGTTTATTGGGTTGTGATTGCAGGGTGAGATGTTAGTTGTTTAGTACAATTAGTCATCTTTACTGCCCATGTGTGTGTGTTGGTTGTCTGTTGTCTCGAGAGCTTTCCTCGGAAGTTCAAAACCTAATGATGGCCTTAACCCAAAATATATCCATCAATTAATTTTCTTCTTCTCTTGACACACCAAATACTTAAACATCACACCACACACACACACACACACACACACACACACACAACACACACAACAACACACACACACACACACACACCACCCACACACCACACATCACACACACATACACACACCACACAAACAACACACACTACCAACACATACCACTATCGTCTTACAATACATACACTCACTTCCATAAAATCCGAGTTCTCCTCCACTTGTCTCTTGCCCCAGATTCACACAAAACGCACTCTGTCTTGGCAGCCAGAGGGGGAAAAAGCATTCTTCCCTCACTCAGGTAAGTAAAAGCATTCTTTCTCCACTCAGTAAGAAAACATTTCTTTCTCTCTCTCAGGTAAGAAAATAATTTCTTCTCTCTCTCAGTAAAAAATACATTCTTCTCTCTCTCTCAGATAAGAAAAACATTTCTTCTCTCACTCAGTAAGAAAATACATGATTTCTCTCATTCGGTAAGAAAATAAATGCTTTCTTCTCACTCAAGGTAAGAAACATGTATCTTAATCATCTCACCAGTAAGAAAATTACATGATTTCTCTACTCAGGTAAAAATCATTATTCTCCATCAGGTAAGAAAATACATGTTATTTCTCTCATCAGGTAAAAAATAAATGTCTTTCTCTCATTCAGTAGAAATAAACATGTATTCTCTCTCACCAGTAATGAAATACATGTATTTCTCTCACTCAGTTAAGAAAATACATGTATTTCTCATTCAGAGAGTAATACAATAAGAAAAAATATTCATTAGGAGATAAGTCTTTCTCTCATGCAGGTAAGAAAACATGTATCATCATAGAAAATTTTTTCACAGGAAATCATTCTTCAGGTAAGTAAATACAGTTATTCTCTCACTCAGGTAAGAAAATAAATGTTTCTCTCAAACTCAGTAAAAATTACATATATCTCTCTCATTCAGGTAAGAAAATTACAAGTTTATGTCTCCACTCAGGTTAACTAAATGACTCCTTTCTTTCAGTAATTATTTATCTCCACAGAAACAGCATTGTGTGTTGTATAAGAAAATGTCACCTTTTGTTCTTGTCGACAACTTACGCCTGGTCATTATTCGCTCCCAGTGAAGAAGACATATTGTATGACGTTGCATGTCTTGTGATGAACCCCATGCCTGTGTGTATGTGTGTTTGTGGGTAAGCCGTGTGCAGTGCTCACTGTATTTGTCTTAGTTTTATTGCTAGCAGTATTTCGTCCACTACAATGGTATGGCTGTTTAGCACATAGAGTCTTCACGATCTCCTATTTGCATGATCCTGTCAAGGCCCAGACATTACCATTTTACTTGCGAGACCTACGTGATTATAAATGAGTCTGTGAGTGCAGTCCTGGATCTCTTACCGCAGCGGAAGAGGAGAACCAATGCCGCACATTAAGAGCAGAAGATTAATGTGGGGCACTGTAATGAACATAGAACCAGCTACGCTCTCCGACGCCCGACGTGCACTTCTAAATTGCTTCTATGTGGTTTGCTCACCTTCAGAGTTGGCTAAGCAGTTTCAACAGATAGCGTGATGATAGTACCCATGTAGCTGCATATACCTCTAGACCGGGGGGGTGGCGGGGGGCAAAGTACGGCCCTGCGAAAGAACATTATTTGAAAAATGTATTAAATATTATTATATTTGAGTTATGATTTTTGGCCTTTAATTACTCATTCCATGATATACAAACAACCTCCAATAGATGGCGATGTGGCCTGGCAGCGCACTCTGTATTTGGGCCTACAGTCAGATTCAGAATGAGCTCAGTCATCATAGCCACTTCATTGCTTGACGACTTTTGATGAGAAAAGTGGACTCTGAATYTCGTGTGTTTTTTACTAGTATTGGACATAAGACAGTATGTCTGATATTTTAAGAAAGTGTTGCCGTTTTTAAGGAATATGATCTCAATCGTCATTTTTCAAGCAAGCATGCTAACTACGCTAGCAATCTGTCCTCTCAGGAAAAGGCAAGGAATGCCTTAAAACTAGCCACAAACTTAAAAGGCCAACAAAATATGTATACTAAACGTATTTTGTATTTTGTTGTTACTAACCGGTGCTCTACTCAAGACTCTGTAACTAAGGCAAGCTAAGTAGTGGCACATAAAATACAAGAGCATAGCAAGCCTTTTGCTGAAGGGGAGTTTGGGAAAGAGTGGTGGAGACTGCTGGTGTACTTTGTCCTGAGAGTAAAAGTCAATTTGAGATAATTTGCTTATCACGCAGAACCATCACTAGGCGCGTGGAAGTGATAGGTGAGGAGCATTTTTCTTCTCAGAGTTGAAGAAAAAAAGCAGATGGCTTCGATCTTTTTTCTATAGCACTGGATGAGAGCAGTGACACCAGAGACACCGCTCAGTTGTTCATTTTTGTCAGAGGAATACATGGGAACTTTGAAATAACGGAGGAACTTCTTGCGATGGAATCAATGATGGGAACAACTAGGGGCTCTAACTTATACGACAGGGTGTCTGCCTGCTTGGTAAAAATGAATCTACCGTGGAGCAAACTGACAAACCTCACAACAGATGGATCACCAAATCTAACCGGTAAAAACATTGGCCCGCTAAAAAGATTACAAGACAAAGTAAAAGAAGAAAGCCCTACCTCACTGTATTATTCATCAGGAAGCCCTGTGTAAAAGTCTGTTAAAGTTGGAAAATGTTGTCAAAGCGGTTGTAAAACTTGTCAACTTTAAACGGGCGAGGATTCTTAACCATCATCAGTTCATTCAGCTGCTCAATGACACGGAGGCAGAGCACCAGGACTTGTTGTACCATTGGACTGTGCTCTGGTTAAGCCTGGGGGAAGCATTTAGCCGTGTGGGAACTGAGAGGGGAGAGATCAGTATGTTCCTTGATACGGTTGGTGAAGCTGACGACTTCTCCGAGTTGAAAGACAGACTGGCTGGGTGACTTTGCTTTCGGTGTGGACATATTGGGGCATCTGAACGATCTAAACGTGAAACTGCAGGGAAATTGTGTTTTTGTGCATGAACTGTATTCCAACGTGAAAGCCTTCAAGACCAAACTTATGTTGTTCTTCAGACAAATGAGCAGCCGGCCACTCGCTCATTTCCCAACACTGGCCACACTGAACGCGCCCACATCACAGTGCCTCACTGAGACAGACAGTAGCACTTTGATCGACCTGCATGCTGAGTTTTCCTGCCGCTTCACCAAGATTGAGACTGAGCTGGAGCTTGTATCATGCCCCCTGTCTTTCGACAGTGAGAACGCACCACCAGACACACAATTGGAGCTCATTGACATCCAATGTGACAGTGCTTTGAAGGAGAAGTACAAAACAGCAACAATAGAACAGTTCTATGGCTCACTGAATGAAACTACGTTTACAAACATTAAAAAGCCCAAAGGATGCTTATTTTATTCAGGTCCACAAATGTGTGTGAACAAATGTTCTCAGTAATGAATTACAACAAATTCTGTCACAGGTCAAATTTAACAAATGACCACTTGTTAGCTGTTCTGAGAATCTCTACATCAACGATGACACCAGACTTTGATGCCCTTCCCAAGAGAGGTGACCAGACCCATTGTTCACATTAAGACTGGAATAACTGTGACTGGGCTAGGCAATGATTATGCTTTTTCATGGTGATGGTTATGCAGTGAGAATTATCCAGCAATGCACTTATTACAGGTAATAACTAATCAGTCAGATTTGGGCTGAGGTGATTGGATAACTGTAAATATGGCTCACAATAGAGATGAGAATTGTTTCTTAATATGTTTCCAAAAACAGACCATTCCAAATGAAACGGATGCTCTTACCATATGTTTCACTCAAATTTTAGAATCGTTTTTTTTTTACACATCTGCTGTTACATTTTGCATGTCTCCAGTAATATAATATATATATTATATATATTTTTAAGTTTGCATTTTGTGACTGTGTCGTGATGTTGCTGTCACMTTCGTCGTCTGTAGAAAGAGAGAAGGACCAATGCGCAGCGTGATATGAATACATTGTTACTTTTATTAACGAATAACACTGAATAAACTTACAAAACGAACGTGAAGCTATATATATTAAGTGCAGACACAAGCAACTAATACAATCACCCACGAAATGCTCAAGGAATATGGCTGCCTAAATATGGTTCCCAATCAGAGACAACGATAAACATCTGCCTCTAATTGAGAACCAATCTAAGCAACCATCGACATATAACTACCTAGACTAGTCAAAAACCCATAGACAAACAAAACCCCCTAGACAAGACAAAAACTAAACAAACCACCCCTTGTCACACCCTGACCTAACCAAAATAATAAAGAAAACAAAGAATACTAAGGTCAGGGCGTGACAGTTGCCCTGTTGGTGAGGTTTATGACCCCATAAATACCTTTCCCCCTTTTCTCTCTCTACTCTACAGATGTGACTGTTGGAAAACCCTTTGTTAACATAGAGAGAGTATGGTAACATCAAAAGGTTGGGAACAGAAAACTATTTTGGTAATCCAACCAGTTGAAAGTATTCTTTCATACTTAAAGAATATGATGTCAGATCAGTTGTAGTCTGAGACATTATGTCTGATGATAGGACGACATAAACTATATCTTGGAAAGTCTACACATTCTAGTTATCAGATTCACATGGAATTGTTGTGCAATTTAAATGTTTAAATATTAAACAATTTGTGAAAAGAGGAAATGTAAGTTTAGTTTTTAAAATGAGAGAATTGTTTTCATAAGTAAAATATGCTCAATCAGTGGCCACGCCCACGTGAATAGGCATTTGTTGGAAATGATCAACAAACCCATTTACTACATTTTTATAAGAGTCCCCTTGACACAATTCACGGCGAACTAAGCCAACCTCAGCGTGAGCTCTGGTTGTGAATGGTTGAACGACTACAACCTAACGAAATTAGCATTGTGTTCCCGATGATGTGAGGACTGATGTCCATACGTTTAGAAGGGCAAATTTCAACATGGAGGTGACAATCGCCACGCTGGAAGGATGAATTTGACTATACCAGCCAAAATATAACATGAGCTTAGTACGGCAACTTGGTATGAACTTTGAACTTATTCACTAAAGAAGTGATACATCCTAGACGTCGAGTTATCAGCAGCAGCTGTAAACGTGCGTGGCCTTGGAAAGGACGGACAATCTCTTCAGAATGACATTGTATCCGTTCTACCACAAGACGACAGGGTACTACAACGTGTCCGTTCTACCACACAACGACAGGGTACTACAACGTGTCCGCTCTACCACACAACGACAGGGTACTACAACGTATCCGTTCTACCACAAGACGACAGGGTACTACAACGTGTCCATTCTACCACAAGACGACAGACTATATACACGGTCCGTTTACCACAACGACAGAGTACACAACGTGTCACCTTCACACAAGACGACAGGCTACACAACTGATCCGTCTCACCACAAACAGCAGGGTATACAACAGTGTCCGCTCTACCACAAACGACAGGACTACAACGTGTCTTCTACCACACAGACGACAGTCACAACTGTCCGTTCTTACCACGAAACGACAGACTACAAGTGTCCTTTACCACAAAAGACGCACAGCGACTACAACGTCCGTTCTACCACAACGACAGGTACTACAACGTGTCCGTTCTACACACAACGACAGAGGTATACAACGTGCCTTCTACCACACAGACGACATACTACAACGTGTCGTTCTACCACACAACGACAGGGTACTACCAACGTGTCCGTTCTACACACAAGACAGAACACTCGCGACCACACACGACAGTACTTACAACGTGTCTTCTACCACACAACGACAGGGTTACTACAACGGTATCGTTCTAACAGACGGACAGGGTGACTACAACGTGTCCGTTCTACCACAAGACGACGTGTACTTACAACGTGTCCGTTCTACCACACAACGACAGGGTACTACAACGTGTCCGTTCTACCACAAGACGACAGGTACTACAACGGTCCGTTCTACCACACCACACGACACGTACATACGACGTGTCTCGTTCTACCACAACGACAGGGTACTACACGGCCGTTCTACCACAAGACGAACAGTACTACAACGTGCCGTTGACCACAAACGACAGGGTACTACAACGTGTCCGTTCTACCACAACGACAGTACTACAAGTCCGTTCTACCACAAGACACAGCAGGTACTACAACGTGTCCGTCTTACCACACAACGACAGGGTACTACAACGTGTCCGTTCTACCACAAGACGACAGGGTACTACAACGTGTTCCTTACCAACACAGCGTACTACAACAGTGTCTTCTACCACAAGACGACAGGGTACTACAACGGCTCGTTCTACCACAAGAACAGGGACTAACGTGCCTTTACCACAAGACGACAGGGTACTACAACGTGTCCGTTCTACCACACAACGACAGCACGTACTACCAACGCATGCTCCGTTTCTACCACACAACGAACAGGGTATACAACGTGTCCGTTCTACCACAGACAGCAAGTACTACAACGTGTCCTTCTACCACACAAACGCACCGTACATACAACGTGTCCGTTCACACACAACGCAGGGTACTAACAACGTGTACCGTTCTACACACAGACGACAGGTACTACAACGTGTCCGTTCTTACCACAACACACCAGGGTATACAACGTGTCCGTTCTACCACAAGACGACAGGTGTACATTACAACGTGTCCGTTCTCTACCACACCATACGACTAAGGTACTACAACGTGTCCGTTCTACCACAAACGACAGGGTACTACAACGTGTCCGTTCTACCACCACCAGACGACGAGTACATACAACGTGTCCTTCTACCACACAACGACAGTACTACAACGTTGTCCGTATCTACCACAAGACACAGAGTACTTACAACAGCTGTCCGCTCTACCACAAACGAAAGTGACTACACGTGTCGTCTACCGACAAACGACAGACAACAAACGTATCCGCTCAGAAATATTCTAAAAGACAAGGACTCTCTGGCAACCCAGCCTTCATCTTTCGACCAATCTATCAAAGCGCCAGCTCAGAGTAATAATTTCTTGCATTTCCTCTCCCGAATGGCTGATTATTTAAATGCAAATTCTGTATTTATGATAGCATAGCTTCACTAAAAGGTCGATAGAGACCCATATCCATATTATTTTTGGGTCCTTTTTCCCCAGGTGGGTCCTTTTCACGCGCTTCCTCATTCAAACCCAACCCCCTTCTTTGTTAACTTAACTACGTCATATCGTTCCGTTCGCTCGGGGACGTCCTGGTTATGAATTAATTAGTAATCAAGTAGAAGCCCATCCTGTGCATATGTAATTCTGTGTGATTATTTAGGTATTTAGTAAATAAATAATTAAACCAAATTTTGTATTGCTGATTCAACTTGTTAGCCAGGGTTCGGGAAGATAACCAAGAGTTTACGATGTTCAGATGAGACTGAATAAGGTGACGATTAATAATTGACTGCTATTGACATGAAAGATTACCAAGTCTTTAAGAGTTTATTCGGAAGACAACAGCTCTATAAACATTCTTCTGTGGTGCCCGACTTCCTAGTTAATTACATTTACATGATTAGTTTAATCAGGTAATATTAATTACAGAGAATTGATTTGATAAAATAGCATGTCATATATCATTTAATCCATAGTAAAGACACAACAAAGTTTGATTGTACTTTACAAGGGTAGAGATGCAGGATCTGTGTGTGTGTTTGACTGTGTCTACTGTCATGTTATAAATTATATACAATTTGTGAAGATGTGGTGAAAAATGTGTTCACAAAAAACAAGGGTAGAATTGTTCTGCAAGCATATGTACACCTACAGTACACTAGTAGTTGTGTGTCAATGTGAGAATGAATAAAGGCTTCACATGTTTTGTCACGCATATAGTATGTGGCCCTTCACTTGGTTTCAAAAACTCAATGTGGCCCTTGAGCCAAAATGTTTGCCCACCCAGGCTCTAGACCATGCTACCTGTTCTCTCTCATCATTCAAAACTCCTATTCCCCACCCTAACATTTAAACACTGTCTGCAATATGTGCCAAGTGTGCAGCACTTTTTAGGCATATGTCATAAGTATCATCTTAGAAACAGGTTAGAATTGATTTCATCAGGATGCAGGTGTATGAAAAAGTGAGA
This sequence comes from Salvelinus sp. IW2-2015, assembly GCF_002910315.2. Lineage (NCBI taxonomy): Eukaryota > Metazoa > Chordata > Actinopteri > Salmoniformes > Salmonidae > Salvelinus > Salvelinus sp. IW2-2015. Next base: position 25,641,486 of record NC_036870.1, read on the forward strand.
GCCTTCACCCTCGTGTCCCTCGCCAGTTTCCTGCATTACATAACAGCACACTGAGGCGCAGATATGTAAAATCTCCCAATTCTGAAATTGCTCTGTGCACTTCTTGCAGGCTTGTTAAAATGCGCCGCTGCTTGGATAGTCAATCACACCACGGTGGTAGCAACTTSTGAGCTAAATTGGCTCGGGAGCAGCACGGGGGAAAATCTGCCCGCGGTGCAGAACGCAAGGTCGCACGTATTCTGTCAAAGCCTACCTCTCTCTGCTCTCTCTTCCTTTCATCTGCTGCAAACCAAAAGCAAAAATCCCACTGTACAATAATGCCCCCCAAAAAATGTAAAGGCCCACTGCAGGTTAGAGGTTAGAATAAAACAGTGAAATTGTGAAAATGATGATAATGCCCTTTTAGTGTAAGAGCTGTTTGAAAAAAACTGCCTGAAATTTCAGCCTGTTTTGGTGGGTTTTGGCCTACCTGGTGACATCACAACCTCTCTGCCAATAACAGCTTGTTTTCAGCTTTCCCCTCCCCACTCAGACCACTCACAGAAAGTCCTAGCAAAATTGTTTGCTAAGAAGCTTTTCTTTTGGACCATTTTAATTTAAAACAATCACAGCAAGGTATTAAATTGCTACCCAGAAATGATTTGATATTGAGATGAAAACAGCTGCATTGGGCTTTTAAAGAATATGAAAATCTGCCCAGGAAACTTTTTATGCTTTTCAGTTAAGATTTCCGGGCTAAAAACTTTCCTCCAAAACCTTTCGCAGAAGAAGAAATTAAGAAAAGAAGAGATGTTTCAACGTTGTGTAAAAAAGTCTCCTGAATAAGTTCTGACACAACAACAGCAGCACCTGAGGGAAACCGATATCAGAGGCAACTGGACCCAACCACAGTCAGCAAAGTAGGGAAAAACCTTACAAATACCTCAAAGCTATCTCAAAGTTTTTACCATTTGCTCGCATCATAAACCTAAAATAATGAAAAGGGGTTTGTGGGAGGGTGGGGCCTCTCTGGTAAAATGTTGACTGTATAGGCCTTGTTTCTTTCAACTGAAGCATTTTGCATTAGACATTTAGAGAGCGTTTTGTCCCTGACATTAATTGCAGCTGTGAGTGAACATTTTGTGTCACATTTTAATGCACTTTACCTCCACTAACTGCAAGACCAACTCCTGAGGCCCTACGATGTGTAGCCTAATTGCACCACAACTACATTAAGCATTGTGAAGATACGAGTGTCATGAAATAGTCTTCGGTGCCCAACAATCAATTCCAGTCCTGATTGGGTAAACTAGACCTATGCATCATCATCAAAAGGGCAAAGACCTTGACAACACAAAACAATGTCACCAGCTCCTAGAAAGGCAGACAGAAATAAAAGGGGTGATATGATAGAGAGAGGTCACCAAAGTTCCTGGAAAGATAAACAGAAAATGGTGTATATGGTATGGAGAGAGAACACAGAGACACAGAAAGAGAGGGGGGAGAGAAGACGGAGACACATGAAGAGAGGGGGAGAGAGAGTACACAGAGACACAGAAAGAGAGAGAGAAGAAGGCAGCAGACACAGAAAAGAAGGGAGAAGACACACACAGGACACAGAAAGCAGAGGGGAGAGAGAAGAACACCAAGACACATGAAGAGATGGTCGGGAGAGAGAGAACACAGAAACAGAAAGAGAGAGAGAGAAAGAACACAGAACACAAAAGGAGGGAGAGAGAAACACAGAGACACAAAAGAGAGGGGAGAATAGACACAGAGACAAGAAGAGGAGGGGAGAGAACGAACACAGAAGACACATGAAGAGAGGGAGGAGACACAGAGACCACAGAAAAGAAACACGAGACACATGAAGAGAGGGGGAAGAGAGAAACACAGAAACAGGAAGAGAGGGGAAGAGAAACACAAGAACAAAAGAGAGGGACAGAAAAGGCCAAACACAGAAAGAGAGGGGAGAAGAGTGTAATGGAGAGACACAGGAAGAGGGGGGGAGAGAGTACACAGAGACACAGAAAGAGAAGGGGAGAGAGAGAACACAGAGACACAGAAAGAGAGGGGGAGAGAGAAGGTAGAGACACAGAAAGAGAGGGGAAGAGAGAGAACACAGAGACACATGAAGAGAGGGAAAGAGAGAGATGGTAGAGGCAGAAAGAGAGAGGGAGAGAGAGAACACAGAGACACAGAAATGGCGGTGAGAGAGACACAACATGGCGAGAGGGAGTGTGGAGAGCGAGCGGAGCGAGAGAGCATGGAGAGAGATGTCATTTTAGCTGTATCTGACATGTTTACATGCACCAGACATGCAGCAGCAGCCTCTGATGGGGTCGGAAACCCTGCCTGATGGCCCGTCAATATACATCAGGCTCAACAAAAGCACGTAAAGCAGGAACAAGGGAAGAGGGGAGGAGAGAAGATGAAAGAGGGAGGAGAAAAGAGGAGTGGAAGGAGCACAAGTCACATAATGATACTGTACATACAGACAGAAGGGAGGAGAAAATAGGTTTCTACATCTCCCTGTGAACCCATGTACAGTACATACACTTCAATGTGAACAATGTCAAAGACATAATGCTTTCCAGCAGTGGTCTGATTACAAACTCAGAGCTACAATCCTCAATATGGGATCATACTGTATACTCGTAAGTGCGTAACACCACACAACTCTCCTAAACAATGGTTTGGGAACCAAAGTGGGCCCTGAGCATGTGACAGGTGGGTCGCGAGTTATGAGTAAACTTTTATAATGGCACACTATTTCTTCTTAATTTGGGTCGTTCGAGGACAGTACATTTGTCATTTGGGTCTCGAGCTGAAACAGCTGAAGAACATCTGCATTACAAGGTACTAATATGAATATGATGTGACTTATATGAAAGCCTTCACTGGAAACCCTGTACCTAAAACAGAGAAATACTGTTTCAAGAAACTAGAAATGATCGCAGGCAGACACAGGAGGTTCTAAAGAGTAGCTTTCACACTTAGCAGGACCCCTGTGTCTGCCTGCAATCATTTCCATGTTCTTGAAACAGTATTTTCTCAGTTCCAGTTCATACAGGGTTTCCTGTGAATGTTCTCAAGATGATATATCATACAGTGTAAACACACAGGTCTCCCGTTATCCCAGAAACCCTAGACCCACTCCAATTTGCATACCGCACCAACAAATCCACAGATGATGCAATCTCTATTGCACTCCACACTGCCCTTTCCCACCTGGACAAAAGTAGAGAACGCTGTTCATTGACTACAGCTCAGCGTTCAACACCATAGTACCCTCAAAGCTCATCACTAAGCTAAGGATCCTGGGACTAAACACCTCCCTCTGCAACTGGATCCTGGACTTCTTGACGGGCTGCCCCCAGGTGGTGAGGGTAAGTAGCAACACATCTGCCACGCTGATCCTCAACACTGGAGCTCCCCAGGGGTGCGTGCTCAGTTCCCTCCTGTACTCCCTGTTCATCCACGACTGCCTGGCCAGGCACGTCTCCAACACCATACACCATCATTAAGTTTGCAGACGACACAACAGTGGTAGGCCTGATCACCGACAATAACGAGACAGCCTATAGGGAGGAGGTCAGAGACCTGGCCGGGTGGTGCCAGAATAACAACCTATCCCTCAACGTAACCAAGACTAAAGAGATGATTGTGGACTACAGGAAAAGGAGGACCGAGCACGCCCCCATTCTCATCGACGGGGCTGTAGTGGAGCAGGTTGAGAGCTTCAAGTTCCTTGGTGTCCACATCACCAACAAACTAGAAATGTCCAAACACACCAAGACAGTCGTGAAGAGGGCACGACAAAGCCTATTCCCCCTCAGGAAACTAAAAAGATTTGGCATGGGTCCTGAGATCCTCAAAAGGTTCTACAGCTGCAACATCGAGAGCATCCTGACTGGTTGCATCACTGCCTTGTACAGCAATTGCTCGGCCTCTGACCGCAAGGCACTACAGAGGGTAGTGCGTACAGCCTAGTACATCACTGGGGCTAAGCTGCCTGCCATCCAGGACCTCTACACCAGGCGGTGTCAGAGGAAGGTCATAAAAATTGTCAAAGACCCCAGTCACCCCAGTCATAGACTGTTCACTCTACTACCGCATGGCAAGCGGTACCGGAGCACCAAGTCTAGGACAAAAAGGCTTCTCAACAGTTTTTACCCCCAAGCCATAAGACTCCTGAACAGGTAATCAAATGGCTATCCGGACTATTTGCATTGTGTGCCCCCCCAACCCCTCTTTTTACTCTGCTGCTGCTATTCTCTGTTTATCATATATGCATAGTCACTTTAACTACAGTATACATTCATGTACATACTACCTCAATTGGGCCGACCAACCAGTGCTCCCGCACATTGGCTAACCGGGCTATCTGCACTGTGTCCCACCCACCACCTGCCAACCCCTCTTTTACTGTCTTTTTACTGTTGTTTTATTTCTTTACCTACCTATTGTTCACCTAATACCTTTTTTTGCACTATTGGTTAAGCACTTACAGTAAGCATTTCACTGTAAGGTCTACATCTGTTGTATTTGTGACAAATAAACTTTGATTTGATTTAATTATACATCCATGAAGAGATCATCGCTCACCAGTTAACCGCAACAACCAAGGCACTAAGGGTGAAGCTGTCTGCATGAACAGGTAATGAGAGACCTGCATGATTAATGTATAGCATTGTATTCCCATTGGGAAGATTTGTCTATGATCTTTCCAAACAAGCAAAGCATTAAACAAACACAGACAGGTAATTCCATACAGGACAGTGCATTAGACAACATGTTGTTAAATGTTTCCATAGCTTCTATGTGGTAAATGGCATGTGTGTATATCAAATCAAATCAAATTTTGATTTGTCACATACACATGGTTAGCAGATGTTAATGCGAGTGTAGCGAAATGCTTGTGCTTCTAGTTCCGACAATGCAGTAGTAACCAACGAGTAATCTAACCTAACAATTCCACAACTACTACCTTATACACACAAGTGTAAATGGATAAAGAATATGTACATAAAGATATATGAATGAGTGATGGTACAGAACGGCATAGGCAAGATGCAGTAGATGGTATCGAGTACAGTATATACATATGAGATGAGTAATGTAGGGTATGTAAACATAAAAGTGGCATAGTTTAAAGTGGCTAATGATACATGTATTACATAAAGATGGCAAGATGCAGTAGATGGTATAGAGTACAGTATATACATATGAGATGAGTGATGTAGGGTATGTAAACGTTATATTAAGTGGCATTGTTGAAAGTGGCTAGTGATACATTTTTTACATAAATTCCCATTATTAAAAGTGGCTGGAGTTGAGTCAGTAGTGTGGCAGCAGCCACTCAATGTTAGTGGTGGCTGTTTAACAGTCTGATGGCCTTGAGATAGAAGCTGTTTTTCAGTCTCTCGGTCCCTGCTTTGATGCACCTGTACTGACCTCGCCTTCTGGATGATGCGGGGTGAACAGGCAGTGGCTCGGGTGGTTGTTGTCCTTGATGATCTTTATGGCCTTCCTGTGACATCGGGTGGTGTAGGTGTCCTGGAGGCAGGTAGTTTGCCCCCGGTGATGCGTTGTGCAGACCTCACTACCTCTGGAGAGCCTTACGGTTGTGGGCGGAGCAGTTGCCGTACCAGGCGGTGATACAGCCCGACAGGATGCTCTCGATTGTGCCTCTGTAAACATTTGTGAGTGCTTTTGGTGACAAGCCGAATTTCTTCAGCCTCCTGAGTTGAAGAGGCGCTGCTGCGCCTTCTTCACAACGCTGTCTGTGTGGGTGGACAATTCAGTTTGTCCGTGATGTGTACGCCGAGGAACTTAAAACTTACTACCCTCTCCACTACTGTCCCGTCGATGTGGATAGGGGGTGCTCCTTCTGCTGTTTCCTGAAGTCCACGATCATCTCCTTGTTTTGTTGACGTTGAGTGTGAGGTTTTATTTTCCTGACACCACACTCCGAGGGCCCTCACCTCCTCCCTGTAGGCCGTCTCGTCGTTGTTGGTAATCAAGCCTACCACTGTAGTGTCGTCCGCAAACTTGATGATTGAGTTGGAGGCGTGCATGGCCAGCCAGTCGTGGGTAAACAGGGAGTACAGGAGAGGGCTGAGAATGCACCCTTGTGGAGACCCAGTGTTGAGGATCAGCGAGGTGGAGATGTTGTTACCTACTCTCACCACCTGGGGCAGCCCGTCAGGAAGTCCAGTACCCAGTTGCACAGGGCGGGGTCGAGACCCAGGGTCTCGAGCTTGATGACAAGTTTGGAGGGTACTATGGTGTTAAATGCTGAGCTGTAGTCGATGAACAGCTTCTCACGTAGGTATTCCTCTTGTCCAGATGGGTTAGGGCAGTGTGCAGTGTGGTTGCGATTGCGTTGTCTGTGGACCTATTGGGTGGTAAGCAAATTGGAGCGGGTCTAGGGTGTCAGGTAGGGTGGAGGTGATATGGTCCTTGACTAGTCTCTCAAAGCACTTCATGATGACGGAAGTGAGTGCTACAGGGCGGTAGTCGTTTAGCTCAGTTACCTTAGCTTTCTTGGGAACAGGAACAATGGTGGCCCTCTTGAAGCATGTGGGGACAGCAGACTGGGATAAGGATTGATTGAATATGTCCGTAAACACACCAGCCAGCTGGTCCTGCGCATGCTCACCAGCCAGCTGGTCTGCGCATGAGGACGCGGCTGGGGTGCCGTCTGGGCCTGCAGCCTTGCGAGGGTTAACACGTTTAAATGTTTTACTCACGTCGGCTGCAGTGAAGGATTTTGGTAGCGGGCCGTGTCAGTGGCACTGTATTGTCCTCAAAGCGAGCAAAGAAGTTATTTAGTTTGTCTGGGAGCAAGACATCCTGGTCCGCGACGGGGCTGGTTTTCTTTTTGTAATCCGTGATTGACTGTAGACCCTGCAGATACCTCTTGTGTCTGAGCCGTTGAATTACAACTCTACTTTGTCTCTATACTGACGCTTAGCTTGTTTGATTGCCTTGCGGAGGGAAGAGCTACACTGTTTGTATTCGGTCATTGTTTCCGGTCACCTTGCCCTGGTTAAAAGCAGTGGTTCGCGCTTTCAGTTTCGCGCGAATGCTGCCATCAATCCACGGTTTCTGGTTTGGGAATGTTTTAAATAGTTGCTGTGGGTACGACATCGCCAATGCACTTTCTAATGAACTCGCTCACCGAATCAGCGTATTCGTCAATGTTGATGTTGGACGCAATGTGAAACATATCCCAATCCACGTGATCGAAGCAGTCTTGAAGCGTGTTATCAGATTGGTCGGCCAGCGTTGAACAGACCTGAGCGCGGGAGCTTCCTGTTTTAGTTTCGTCTGTAGGCTGGAAGCAACAAATGGAGTCGTGGTCAGCTTTTCCGAAAGGAGGGCGGGGAGGGCCTTATATGCGTCGCGGAAGTTAGAATAACAATGATCCAGGGTTTTACCAGCCCTGGTTGCACAATCGATATGCTGATAGAATTTAGAGAGTCTTGTTTTCAGATTAGCCTTGTTAAAATCCCCAGCTACAATGAATGCAGCCTCAGGATATGTGGTTTCCAGTTTACATAGAGTCAAATAAGTTTGTTCAGGGCCATCGATGTGTCTGCTTGGGGGGAGAATATATACGGCTGTGATTATAATCGAAGAGAATTCTCTTGGTAGAGAAGATTGTGTATAGGGATCCAAAGTGGCGCAGCGGTCTAAGGCACTGCATCTCAGTGCTAGAGACATCACTACAGTCCCTGGTTCAAATCCAGGTATCACATCTGGCTGTGATTGGGAGTCCCGTAGGGTGGCGCACAACTGGTCCAGGTTTTCCCGGGGTAGGCAGTCATTGTAAAATAGAATTTGTTCTTAACTGACTTGCCTAGTTAAATAAAGACAAAATAAAATAGGCCTGTCTCCCATATGAAAATTTATCTTCGTAACTTCTGTTTCTTTCTTTCTGTATTTTTTTACTCTACCATTTAAAAGTCCTTGTTTTTGAAAGAAAAGCACATTTGTTGCACATTAAAATAACATCAAATTGATCAGAAATACAGTGAAGACATTGTTAATGTTGTAAATGACTATTGTAGCTGGAAACGGCAGATTTTTTATGGAATATCTACATAGGCGTACTGAGGCCCATTATCAGCAACCATCACTCCTGTGTTCCAATGGCACGTTGTGTTAGCTAATCCAAGTTTATCATTTAAAAGGATAATTGACCATTATAAAACCTTTTTGCAATTATGTTAGCACAGCTGAAAACTGTTGTGCTGATTAAAGAAGCAATAAAACTGGCCTTCTTTAGACTAGTTGAGTTCTGGAGCATCAGCATTTGTGGGTTCGATACAGGCTCACAATGTCCAGAACAAAGGAAACTTTTCCTTCTCAAACTCGTCAGTCTATTCTTGTTCTGAGAAATTAACACTATTCCATGCGAGAAATTGCCAAGAAACTGAAGATTTGTATTATTTCCAATACCTTGACTTTTTTGTCCTTAAGCCATTGTGCCACAACTTTGGAAGTATGCTTCTGGTCATTGTCCATTTGGAAGACCCATTTGTTACCAAGCTTTAACTTCCTGACTGATGTCTTGAAGAATATTGCTTCAATATATCCACATCATTTTCCTTTCCTCATGCCATCTATTTTGTGAAGTGCACCAGTCCCTCCTGCAGCAAAGCACCCCCACAACATGATGCTGCCACCCCCGTGCTTCACGGTTGGGATGGTGTTCTTCGGCTTGCAAGCCACCCCCTTTTTACTCCAAACATAACAATGGTCATTATGGCCAAACAGTTCTATTTTTGTTTCATCAGACCAGAGGATATTTCTCCAAAAAGTACAATCTTTGTTTTTATGTGTATATTTTTCTGTAATTATTGTTTGGATAACCTTATTTACTATTATATATTGATTTTTACCTTACTTTTTTTCACTCTTTGTGCGATGCGGAATGCKGAGAACACTAGAAGAAGAATGATCATTTAATTACCATAGTGAATTATTGTAATGTGTGTTTATGTTAATCGCATACGGGATGGGTTGCCAATTGGCGATTTGACACAAAAATAAAATGTAATTCATTCATTCATTCCTACCACTTACCTGTATCCCATATGTACCCAGATTCAGTTGACCTGGCTGTGTGTGTCGCAGACTCAGTATCTGTGTAGTCTAGTGCACATAGGCCTTACAGTACCATCTCAGTTGCTGTCATTGAGTAAATGCTTTACCTTGTCAGTCATCATATAAATATTGTATAAGGCAAGGGGGCAAGTTTTTCAATTGATAAATGTCTCTGTGTCAGCTTTGAACGGCAACCTCCTCATGCAGGGTTGTTACTGGAGATACTGACTCAATCTCTCACTATCCCTGTCTGCTGTCCCCACTTGCTTCAAGATGTCCACCATGTACCCAAGAAAGCAAAGGTAAATGAACTAAATGATTATCAGTACAGGTGCATAAAAGCTGGGATCAAGAGACTGAAAAACAGCTTCTATCTCAAGGCCATCAGACTTTTTAAATAGCCATCCCTAGCCGGCTTCCACCCAGTTACTCAACCCTGCACCTTAGAGGCTGCTGCCCTATGTACATAGACATGGAATCACTGGCCACTTTAATAATGGAACACTAGTCACTTTAATCATGTTTACATACTGCTTTACTTATTTCATATGTATATACTGTATTCTATTCTACTGTATTTTAGTCAATGCCACTCCGAGAGTGCTCGTCCTAATATTTATATATTTCTTTATTCCATTCTTTTACTTTTAGATGTGTGTATTGTTGTGAATTGTTAGATACTACTGCACTGTTGGAGCTAGGAACACAAMAAATTTGCTACACCCGCAATAACATCTGCTAAATATGTGTATGTGACCAATAACATTTGATTTGATTTGTTTTACAGAAGAGAGGGGTCTACTGTAAGCAACATAGTACCGTTAAAGAAGGAGTCTATAGTAAACAACATAGAACCGTTAAAGAAGAGAGGAGTCTATAGTAAACAACGTAGTACTGTTAAAGAAGAGAGGAGTCTACAGTAAACAACGTAGTACTGTTAAAGAAGGAGGAGTAAACGTAAACAACGTAGTACTGTTATAGAATAGAGGAGTCTACAGTAAACAACGTAGTACTGTTAAAGAAGAGAGGAGTAAACAGTAAACAACGTAGTACTGTTAAAGAAGAGAGGAGTAAACAGTAAACAACGTAGTACTGTTAAGAAGAGAGGAGTAAACAGTAAACACGTAGTACTGTTAAAGAGAGAGGAGTCTACAGTAAACAACGTAGTATGTTAAAGAAGAGAGGAGTAAACAGTAAACAACGTAGTACTGTTAAAGAAGAGAGGAGTAAACAGTAAAAACGTAGTACTGTTAAAGAAGAGAGGAGTCTACAGTAAACACGTAGTACTGTTAAAGAAGAGAGGAGTCTACAGTAAACAACGTAGTACTGTTAAGAAGAGAGGAGTAAACAGTAAACAACGTAGTACTGTTAAAGAAGAGAGGAGTCTACAGTAAACAATGTAGTACTGTTAAAGAGAGAGAGGAGTAAACAGTAAACAACGTAGTACTGTTAAGAAGAGAGGAGTAAACAGTAAACAACGTAGTATGTTTAAAGAAGAGAGGAGTCTACAGTAAACAATGTAGTACTGTTAAAGAAGAGAGGAGTAAACAGTAACATCAACTGTACTGTTAAAGAAGAGAGGAGTTTACAGTAACAAAGAGGGCAACGTAGTACTGTTTAAAGAAGAGAGGAGTTTACAGTAAACAACGTAGTACTGTTAAAGAAGAGATCAGTCTACAGTAAACAACGTAGTA
>NC_036870.1:25656824-25732909 GCF_002910315.2 Salvelinus sp. IW2-2015
AGTTGATGCAGCTTCACCATGTTACAGGCAAGTGTGATTTGGGGGGGGGGTTGGAATGCAGACTAGTTTGATGCAGTTCACCAATGTTACAGGGAAGTGTATGATGGGGGAGTTTGGAATGCCAGACTAGTTGATTGCAGTTCACCCATGGAATTTACAGGGAAGTGTGAATTGGGGGAGTTTGAGAATGCAGACTAGTGATGCCAGTCCCACCATGGTTACAGTGAAGTGTGGATGGAGGCAGTTTGGAAATGCAAGAACTAAGTTGAATGCAGTTCCACCATGTTTAACAGGGAACTTGTGATGGGGAGTTTGGAATGCAACTAGTTTGATGCAGTTCAACCATGTTACAGGGAAGTTGAATAGTAGGGGGAGTTTGGAATGCTCAGACTCAGTTGATGCAAGTTCACCATGTACAGGGAAAGTGTGATGGTGGGAGAGTTTGGGAATGCAGACTGAGTTGATGCAGTTCCACCATGTTACAGGGAAGTGTGATGGGGGGAGTTTGGAATACAGACTAGTTGATGCAGTTTCACACCATGTTACAGGGAATATGCCTGATGGGGGAGTTTGGAATGCAGAACTAGTTGATGCAGTTCCACCATGTGACAGGGAAGTGTGATGGGGGGAGTTTGGAAATGCAGACTAAGTTTGATAGCAGATTCACCTTGTATACAGAAGTGTGATGGGGGAGTTTGGAATGCACAGACTAGTTGATGCAGTCCAACCATGTTACCGGGAACGTGAGTGATGGGGGAGTTTGGAATGCAGACTAGTTTGATCAGTCCACCATGTTCAGGGAAGTGGTGGTGGAGGAGTTTGGACTGCCGACTAGTTGGTGCGTTCACCAATGTTACAGGGCAAGTGTGATGGGGGGGTGGCGGGGGGAGTTGGATGCAGACACTAAGTTGATGCAGTTCACTCATGGTAAACAGGGAAGTGTGATGGGGGTTTGGAATGCAGACTAGTGATGCATTCACCATGTTACAGGAAAGTGTGATGGAGGGAAGTTTGTGAAGGTGCAGACAGTTGTTGCAGTTTACCATGTTTACAGGCAAGTGTGATGGGGGGAAGTTTGGAATGCAGACTAAGTTGATGCATTTTGTTCACCAATGTTAAGGGAAGTGTGATGGGGGAGTTTGGAATGCAGATAGCTTGATATAGCAGTTCACCATGTTACAGGGAAGCTGTGGCATGGGGGGGTTGGAATGCAGCATAGTTGCGATGCAGAATTCACCATGTTACAGGGGAAGTGTGATGGGGGGAGTTTGGAATGCAGACTAGTTGATGCAGTCCCACCATGTTTAAGAGAAGTGTGATGGAGGGCAGTTTGGAATGCAGACTCAGTTGATGCCAGTTAAGCGAAGGAGAGCAGTTTACATAGGAGTTTACAGTAAACAACGTAGTACTGTTAAAGAAGAGATCAGAGTCTACAGTAAACAACGTAGTACTGTTAAAGAAGAGAGGAGTAAACGTAAACAACGTAGTACTGTTAAAGAAGAGAGGAGTCTACAGTAAACAACGTAGTACTGTTAAAGAAGAGAACAGTCTAACAGTAAACAACGTAGTACTGTTAAAGAAGAGAGGAGTAAAGTAAACAACGTAGTACTGTTAAGAAGAGAGGAGTCAACAGTAACAACGTAGTACTGTTAAAGAAGAGAGGAGTAAACAGTAAACAACATAGTACTGTTAAAGAGAGAGAGGAGTCTACAGTAAACAACGTAGTACTGTTAAAGAGAGAGGAGTCTACCAGTAAACAACGTAGTACTGTTAAAGAAGAGAGGAGTAAACAGTAAACAACGTAGTACTGTTAAAGAAGAGAGGAGTCTACAGTAAACAACGTAGTACTGTTAAAGAGAAGAGGAGTTACAGTAAACAACGTAGTACTGTTAAAGAGAGAGGAGTTACAGTAAACAACGTAGTACTGTTAAAGAAGAGAGGAGTCTACAGTAAACAACGTAGTACTGTTAAAGAAGTGATCAGTCTAAAGTGTATATCCTCTAATCTCACATGTTATATGAGATAGAGGATCAATGATAGCTGTCAGTCTTATTCAGATCCGCAGGATCCATGATAGCTTGTCAGTCTTCTATTCAGATAAAGGATGATTCAATAATGAATAGATGCGGTGTCAGTTCATTCAGAATAGAGGATCAATGATAGCTGGTCAGTCTTATTCAAGTAGAGGATCCTGATAGCTGTCAGTCTTATTCAGATAGAGGATCAATGATAGCTGTCAGTCTTATTCAGATAGAGGATCCATGATAGCTGTCAGTCTTATTCAGATAGAGGATCCATGTTAGCTGTCAGTCTTACTCAGATAGAGGATCATTGATAGCTGTCAGTCTTATTCAGATAGAGGAGGATCAATGATAGCTGTCAGTCTTATTCATAATTTTTTTCAATTTTCAATTTAAATTTCTAGTTTTAATGTCACATGCACAAGTACAGTGAAATACCTTTCTTGCAAACTTAAAACCTAACAATGCAATAATCAATAATAATGTATTACTCAACAACAACAAAAACACACAAGAAATAAGAATATGAAATAGACAATTAAGTAAGTAAGTTAGCATACTATGTACAGGAAATATTTAAATAGTCAGTTGTACTGTCGCTCCTTCTTCATAACTCGGAGTGTGTGTTTGGACCATTTTAAGTCTTTAATGATTTGGACACCGAGGAACTTGAAGCTGTCTACCTTCCCCACTGCCGCCCAGTCGATGTGGATGGTTGCCCCCCCCGTTTCCTGTAGTCCACGATCAGCTCCTTGGTCTTGCTGATGTTGAATGAGAGGTTATTGCTCCGGCACCACACTGCCAGGTCACGGACCTCCTCCCTATAGGCTGACTCGTCGTCATTGTTGATCAAGCCTACCACCATTGTGTCTTCAGCGAACTTTGTAATGGTGTTGGAGTCGTGCGTGGCCACACAGTCGTGGGTGAACAGGGAGTACAGGAGGGGACTAAGCACACACCCCTGTGGGGCCCCCGTGTTAAGGGTCAGCGTGGTGGAGGTAATGTTGCCTACCCTCACCACCTGGGGTCGACCCATCAGGAAGCTTGCTTGCTGTACAACATTAAAACCCATTCAGTCTGTCTACAAACAGGCTCTCAAAGTGCTTGATAGGAAGCCCAATAGCCATCATCACTATTACATCCTCAGAAAGCATGAGCTCCTGAGTTGGGAAAATCTTGTGCAATACACTGACGCATGTCTTGTATTCAAGATCCTAAATGGCCTGGCTCCCCCTCCACTCAGTACTTTTGTTTAACAGAAAACCCAAACATATGGCAGCAGATCCACAAGGTCTGCCATGAGAAGTGACTGTATAGTTCCCTTAAGGAAAAGCACCTTTAGTCAATCTGCTTTCTCTGTGAGAGCTTCCCATGTCTGGACTACACTGCCATCAGACACACATAACTGCACCACCTATCACACCTTCACAAAAAACATGAAGACATGGCTAAAGGTCAATCAGATTTGTGAACATAATCCCTAGCTGTGTATTGCTGCTTTCCATGTTGTCTGTTATCTGTAGCTTGTGAGGTGTGGAAACACTTTGTTGCTTTTATGGGTTTTGTCTTGTTGTTTTTTGTGCTATGTTGCTATGTCTTGCTTGTCCTATGTTGCTCTGCGTGTGCTCACTGCTCATTGATTGTCTGTATTGTAATTGTTTTTAAAAACCTGCCCAGGGACTGCGGTTGAAAACTAGCCGGTTGGCTAATACCGGCACTTTTACTGAAACGTTGATTAATGTGCAATGTCCCTGTAAAAATAAACTGAAGTCTAGGATCCAGTTGCAGAAGGAGGTAGTCAATGAACAACATTCTCACATGCTGTAGGTATTCCTCTTATCTAGGTGACTGAGGGCAGTGTGGAGAGCAATTGAGATTGCATCATGAATGGATCTGTTGGGGTGGTATGCAAATTAGAGTTAGAGTTCTTAGGAACAGGGATGATTGTGGTCATCTTAAAACGTGGCGATTACCGACTGGGACAAGGAGAGGTTGAAAATGACCGTGAATATGCCTGCCGGCGGATCTGCGCATGCTCTGAAAATGCACCCTGAAATACCTTTGGGGCCTGTGGCCTTGCGGGTGTTGACCTGATTAAAGACCCTCCTCACGTTGGCCTCGGAGAGCAAGATCCCCCAGTCCTCTGGGTCGGTGACGGCCCTCACACCCAGCTCGATGTTGATGTCAAATCGTGCATAAAATGCAATGAGTTCGTCTGGTAGAGATGCATCGTTGGGCTGATCACGGTTGGGTCTTCCTTTGTAATCCGTAATGGACTGTAGCCCCTGCCACATGCGGCAGGCGTCAGAGCTTGTGTAATATGATTCCACCTTATTCCTATATTGTCCCTATGCTCGTTTGATGACTATGCGGAGATCATAGCAGAGGTCATATTCAGATAGAGGATCAATGATAGCTGTCAGTCTTATTCAGATAGAGGATCAATGATAGCTGTCAGTCTTATTCAGATAGAGGATCAATGATAGCTGTCTCAGTCTTATTCAGATAGAGGATCAATGATAGCTGTCAGTCTTATTCAGATAGAGGATCAATGATAGCTGTCAGTCTTATTCAGATAGAGGATCAATGATAGCTATCAGAATCATCTTTGGATGCACTCTCTGTAGCAGTCAAATGACCGGAGAATGGTAAGGTTAGGTATTTTGTGTGTGTGTGTGTGCGTGCGTGCGCGAGGCCAACTGCCTTCACGTCTTGGTTTAATAATTTAAACATGTGAGAGCGATGTTGGATTTCACAGTATCATGGTCCACTCATGGGTCACCGAAAGTATGTAATGTGATTAGAGTGTGTAAAGCTGTCATCAAGGCAAAGGGTGGCTACTTTGAAGAATCTTAAATATAAAAATATTTTCATTTGTTTCAAACTTTTTTGGTTAATGCATGATTCCATATGTGTTATTTCATAGTTTTGATGTCTTCACTATTATTCTACAATGTAGAAAATAGTAAAAATAAAGAAAAACCCTTGAATGAGTAGCTGTGTCCAAACTTCTTGACTGGTACTTTATAAGTGGGAGAGGGCAAATGAATGATCATCTTGTTGTTTGTCCAGGCATCCGGTACAACCTACTTGACTTGGGCCCTAAGGGACCAGACAGACGTACTGCCTATTGGCTTCATTGAATAGCGAGTATGACCCATAACGGTGCTGTACTGGACTGGGCTAAGTGTACTGTACTAAGAATAGCCCCACTGTCAAAGTAGAGTAGCTGATGTTACTATACCAGGAGAGGCTTCCTAAAGAGAGTCTGTGGGCCAACTCACTGCTGCCATTCTATCCTCAGGTTTAATAAGACTTTGGCTGTGACTGGTTTACCTCTTTATAAAAACAATAAAAATTGATTACTTTATTGGTTTTGATCGATTGATTACTTTGTCAACCCATTGGTTTGCAGATTGATTGACCGATATACAGAAGGTCGGAAAAAAAACAGGGGATATTGACAGAATCACTCTTCCTAAACAAAATATTTTTGTCACCTTTTTGGATGAATAACACATTATAGAAATGGAAAGGTAACCTTATATGAGAAGAAAATTACTATGCTGTTCACAGTGCTGTTGATAGCTTATTTATCTTGTGTGTGTATGTCCGGCATCCTTTTATAACTGTTAAAACTCATACAAGGCAGCCCAGACATCATGACCAGCTGTGAGACACCATAGTAAGCACACTTCACACAAATCTAGACCTCCACCAATGGACTGTATGTATGGTATCATTTAAAAGCCTTGAGCTCCCTCTTCTGTTTCAAATAACAGCAGCATCTTACTCCTTGACCGAGATCAGTGTTTCTGACCGGTCCCTGAAATGTTTTACTTACTAATTTAGTCAGTTCTACAGTTAGGTTTAATATAGGAGGAAAAGCTTGCTGATCCCAGACAACCGAGGGACCATAGCCAGTCCCAGACACACGAGGAACCACATGGCCAGTCCCAGACACACGAGGGACCACATGGCAAGTCACAGACACAGGAGGGACCACATGGCAAGTCCCAGACACACGAGCAACCACATGGCAAGTGACAGTGAGGGATCATAGCTGGTCCCAGACACATAAGGAACAATAGCAGTCCCAGACACACGAGGGACGCAATGGCCAGTCCCTGACCACAAAAGGGAACAAACCGGCTCCAGAACACACAAGGGACCATAGCCGGTTCCAGACCACACGAGGGACATAGCCGCGGTTCCAGACACACAGAGGGACCATAGCCGGTTCCAGACACACGAGGGACCATAGCCGGTTCCAGACACACGAAGACCAATAGCCGGTTCCAGACAACGAGGGACCATAGCCGGTCCAGACCACGAGAGCAAATAGCCGGTTCAGACACACGAGGACCATAGCCGGTTTCCAGACACACGAGGGAATAGCCGGTTCCAGAACACACGAGGGACCATAGCCGGTTCCAGACACACGAGGGACCATAGCCGGTTCCAGACCACGAAGGGGACCACATGGCAAGTCACAGACACAGGGGGGACACATGGCAAGTCCAGACACACGAGCAACACATGGCAAGTCCCAGACACATGAGGGAATAGCTGGTCCCAGACACATAAGGAACAATGCGTCCCAGACACACACAGGACCGCATGGCCAGTCCCTGAACAAAAGGGAAATAACCGGTCCCAGAACACAAGGGACCATAGCCGGTTCCAGACAACGAGGGACCATAGCCGGTTCCAGCACACGAGGACCATAGCCGGTTCGACACACGAGGACATAGCCGGTCCCAGACACACACAGAAGGACCATAGCGGTTCCAGAACACACGAGGGACCATAGCCGGTTCCAGACACACGGGACACATAGCCGTTCCAGAACACGAGGGCACTAAGCGGTTCAGAACACGAGGACCAAGCCCGGTCTCAGACACACGAGGACATAGCCGGTTCCAGACACACGAGGCCATAGCCGGTATCCAGACAACGAGCGAGACCATAGCCGGTTCAGACACACGAGGGACCATAGCCGGTTCAGACACACGGGAGGGACATAGCCGGTTCCAGACACACGAGGGACCATAGCCCGGTTCCAGACACACGAGGACATAGGCGGTTCGTTCCAGACACACGAGGGACCATAGCCGGTTCCAGACGGATAGTGGGAGAGGATGGAACTAGGTGAAACTGGGCCAACGTGCTGCACATTTAGGAAGTCCAGTCGTGGATAGTGGGAGAGGATGGAACTAATGGAAACTGGGTCGACCTTCTGCTCATTTTCTCATCGACTAAACATCTGATCTTCATTTTTGTTCCCTAAATTTGTTACGAACATAGTGCATAAAATTTTATAGAGTTGACATTTTGCCAAAGTTTTAAAAAGTCTACTCTAAAAAGAAAAGGTTCTTGGAGTATCCTTTAGGGTTCTTCAAATTGAAACTGTGGGGGAACCCCTATAAGTTCTTTGAGGGAACCCTTTAAAAGGGTTCTTCAAAGAACCCCTTTTAATGGATCCTCGAAGAACCTTTTCGGGTACATTTTTGATGTTATGTGTTGATGTTCTCCGTATCCATAGCCAGAATGATTTTGCAGTGCATGGTAGTCGAACAGGTTTCCTGTTATATTCATCAGAGGTGTAGGGAGGGTGAAGTCTATGAATCCCCCAAAAATAGTCATTATACAGATGATTAACAAAATATGCACACAACAGTATTCACTGTTTTGATAATGGTTTTCATACACATACCTTGTCCATAATGTAGAGGCCTATGGGATTTTCATTGACGAGGTTAGGAAGGAGGATGGTAAATGTGATCTGCATAACATACCAATTGAAATGCCTTTGTATGCCTCCTTGTCTGTACACCTACAGACACAAAAGTGAGCAGTTCAGTCATCTGCACCCAATACAGCTAGCCTTCAACATGTTCTCATAGCCTACATATTCTTACCTTTTTGTTGATTGATATGCATTGAATTGTGTCTATTTTCTGTTTGAGACAGATTTTCGCAAATATGAAAAGATAGATGGTATCATCACAAAACAATATAAATGTAGATCATATAAGGGACAAACCTTACCTTACATTGAGGAGAACTTTACATTTTTCAGTTAAGTGCCTGCACCTGCTGTCCTTTCAAATTCAAATACCAATGTTTCAGTTGGGCAGTTAGGTTCCTTTAAGAACCCCCACCAACTAAGGAGGTTCCTCATGAACCCCCCTTCCTATGGGGTTCTTGGAATAACCTTTTGGGGGCCATTTTCAGTGCCAAGAACCCTAAGGTTCTTCYAAGAACTTTGAGGATCTTAGAAGAACCCTTGTTGAACCCCTCATTTTTAGAGTGTATGTTGTTCAGAAGGAGTGCAAGGTCGAATTGAGTTTCTGCACACGCGCACTTCACAGAGGAGGCGTTCCCTAGCGGAAATATTCACATACATGCTACAACGCGCCAATAGGATCTCGCTAGCTCTTGCTTCGTTTGCTCCCACTGTAAACGACACAGATAAAGTATCTTGGGTTAGTTATAACTATCTTTGGTTACATCCTCTGCAAGAGTAGACGTGCTGTGTGACGTGTAGAAGGGGCGGAAGGGATGTTTGTGTTTTGGTTCTAAATGGGAAGTTGCAAGAAGAAAGAAAAAGGAGGAGACGTGATCTGGGTTGTTGAAATTAATTGTAGGTTTAACAATGCGTATCCGCACTGCGCCCTTTAATTAGTGTATAGACTCTTTGGGGGGTATTCTGTGTTCATAAACAACGCCTAGGTCTCAGGTATAGTAAGCGAAATGGTGTTACAAGTTGTGGATTTCAGCTCGTTAGTTGTCAGCTGGCTAGCTAACTTGCTATGCTAACATTACATGTCTGATGAGAAACGCAAAAAATAGGCCTCGGCCCCGAATTGGGAAGGGCTCTAACGTTAGGTAACAACGGGGTTGTCAGTTCAAAGTTCCGACTTAAACAGTGTTCATAATAATATATATATTGGTTGTTTATCATCGTTTTGTTGATCGTGGCGGATATGGGCTCGTCATACCCTTCTGCTTGCTAGCTAGCTATCTTCTTGAAAAAGCTAGCCAGCCAGCTCCATCATCGCATACTGACATGTTTTGCTAGTTTGCCAGCCAGTTAACTCTAGCTAGCTAACTGCTTAGCAAGACGGGCAACAATCAGGTAGCTAGTATGTAACGTTAGCTAGCATACTAGCATTATTAATTCGGATGTTGATGTAGCTATCTAAACAACCAAGCGAATAATCTAGCTAGCTAAGTTAGCAAGATATCTAACGTTAGTTGGGTAAGTGTTTGCTTCTATTTGGGAATGTCGTCCTCAATGTTCTAGCTATAGCTGGCTACGAAAATAAAGCGAAGAATAGCTCACGTTAGCTATACTAGTAACTAGCTAGTTTGGAAATTTGAATTATCCATACTAGCATTGATTAATAAGTGCTAGTTGAGTTCCCACTTTGGAGGCAACAGCCAGTACAGCCCGTTGCTTTCAGCCTATTGCGCATGTTTACCTTTTAGCTTGTCGCTATTAGCTAGGTAGGCATTGGCAAACCCATTTACATTGGAAGGCATTCTTAAATCATCACTCCAGCGCCTTGCCCTAAGCCTGTATGCGATTGTAAATATGTCACCTTGCTGAGTAGTTTTTTCCAAATAATGTGTATGTTTTGTCACTTGAGGGGCTAAATTTCAGCACCTAGACTGAGAATGTTACTTTGTGTACCCACAGGGCGTGAATGGTTTTGACTGGAAACACATATGGGGAGTTCACAGCCATATCA
Source organism: Salvelinus sp. IW2-2015 (assembly GCF_002910315.2). Lineage (NCBI taxonomy): Eukaryota > Metazoa > Chordata > Actinopteri > Salmoniformes > Salmonidae > Salvelinus > Salvelinus sp. IW2-2015. The sequence goes on from NC_036870.1 coordinate 25,666,603, forward strand.
TTCTATCTTTTTACTACTGCCAACTTGAAAGATTTACATGTAAGGCACACAACCTCTGTCAGTTACATTTGAACAGGGAAAAAAGCTCTGTCAGCTCAGATCCATCTCTGATATACCACTCAGACTGGTCAGCTAGCTAGGTTTGACTGGCTGTGTGGCAAGGAAAGGGCGGGGATACCTAGTCAGTTGCACAACTGAATGTATTCAACCGAAATGTGTTATCCGCATTTAACCCAACCCCTCTGAATCAGAGAGGTGCTGCTTTAATCAATGTCCACATCATCGGCTCACAAGGAGCAGTTGTTGTTGGGGGTTAACAGCTTTGCTCAAGGGGAGAACAGCAGATCTTTCCACCTCGCTGACCTTACCGTTACTGGCCCAACGCTCTTAACCACTAGGCTACTTGCTGCCCCAACCATGTTTATTTTTCTACATGTTTTTCTCTCTCTTGTCTTCAGTGGAGACAGGAGAATATATCCATTGTTTACTTCCTTGAGGAAGGAGGGGAAAGAATGTCCAGTCAATTATGTAGTTCATTACTAATTTAATCTCTTTGTGAGGCAAGTCTGGACTCCGATATCAAGGTTTCTTCCTTTTCTCTTTCGAGAAGCATGTCCACCCCTGACTCAATCATAGAGGATGTAGATCTAGGCCAGGGTTAAACTACGCGTCAAAACGACTTTATGAAAACATCTTTATCTCTACTTCAAAACACCCTTATCTCTAACACATCTGACATAGCCCTAGTTAAAAATATCATCAGAGTCATGTGAATCATTGTTTTTCCTCTATCGACTCCTCCAGCTGAAGCCCTAAAAGTGCAGTCAGACGTGCAGGACAGACACTGACCGGGGGATCTGACCAGGCCATGGCCAACAGGGGAGGAGCTACGAGACCCAACGGGTCTAACGCTGGGAACAAGATCTGCCAGTTCAAGTTAGTGCTGCTGGGGGAGTCGGCGGTGGGCAAGTCCAGCCTGGTGCTCCGCTTTGTCAAGGGCCAGTTCCACGAGTTCCAGGAGAGCACCATAGGAGGTGACTTACGACTGCACTCAATGATGCACTTAAGCCTGTTTTTTACAGTTCAGGTAAAAAACAAATACAACTATGTATTTGACATGTCTCTCTGCTCTCCTCCCCAGCGGCCTTCCTGACACAGACGGTGTGTCTAGACGACACGACGGTGAAGTTTGAGATCTGGGATACGGCGGGACAGGAGCGCTACCACAGCCTGGCGCCCATGTACTACAGAGGMGCGCAGGCCGCCATCGTGGTCTACGACATCACAAACGAGGCAAGTGGTGTCATGATGTCYTCAATACACGCCCCACTCATGATCAGGACCTCGATAGATTATGTAACCAATGCCACCTTCCTTCCATCGTCAAAATGATAATTGATCTCACATGTTTGCATAGGTGGTCACACTTGTGATCCCTTCACGCTGGATTATTCAAATAACTTTGGAAGTTGTGCGTACCATGTTTCTTGTCTCCAGGAGTCATTTGCGCGGGCCAAGAACTGGGTGAAGGAGCTGCAGAGACAAGCCAGCCCCAACATTGTCATCGCTCTGTCAGGCAACAAGGCTGACCTCGCCAGCAAGAGAGCCGTCGACTTCCAGGTGAGCCCTCCAAACAGCCTTACCTGTCTCGTGTCACTTTAGAACACACCTGTGTGTGTCTGAGTTTGACAGACAGTGACTGTCTCTGACATGGTTGTTTTCCCAGGATGCCCGGTCTTATGCAGACGACAACAGCTTGCTCTTCATGGAGACGTCGGCCAAGACATCTATGAATGTGAACGAGATATTCATGGCTATTGGTAGGTACCTCTCACTCCTTGATCCGCATCACTTTACTGATCTATAATTGAATAGTGCCCTGCACAAGCAAATGTTCTAATACATACTTAGACAAGTAACAAGAAAATGTGAACTAGCAGGATGTTTTGATCTAGTAATCTTCATCAGTAGCTGGCACTTTGAAGTTTTTGTTTTGTTTTTCCTCCGTGCTCTAGCGAAAAGATTGCCCAAGAGCGAGCCTGCAGCCGCTGGAGCWAACAGCGGGCGGAACAGGGGTGTCGACCTAACTGAAGCCGCCCAGCCAACCAAGGCCCCCTGCTGCAGTAACTAATGCCATGCCCACCTACTGCAGTGACTAATATGACCGATGCCCGACTTCCGCTGCAGTAAACTAATGCGATGCCCCCCCCACAAAAAAACTCTGATCCTCAGCAATGAAAAAAGTTGATATCTGAACCCTTCTTCTTCTCTCTGCAGTAACTAATGCAAAGCAACGCCCTCGTCTATTGTTCTCTCAACTACGCCCCACCCCTCCCCCACTGATTCTGCTCTTACTAATTGAGACTCCTCCCACCTTCCTCTTTTTTCCCCCTTAAATTAGTGCTGCCTTCCCTACCCCATTCCTCCAGACTATTGGCTAGCAGCAGGACTAAAGGGCGGGGCTCCTGTGATTTGGTCTCTCCTCTCCTGGGAAAGATGGACTGTTTCTAATACGCAATCTCTCTTCATGTCCTTTTTTGTTTTTGTTAGATTTTTGTTTTGTTTTTCACAGTTATTCATCGGAATTATGGATGCATGTATCACTACAAGGCCTATCATGATGATGAAAAAATATATATATTTTAACTTTATTCAGCGGCACACAAAACATCTTAGAGTGAAAAGAGGAGTGTCTCCAAAACCGCTGACAGAAAAAAACAGAGGGAGAGATGAGAGGCTCCAAAGGTTTGTCAGGGCTAAATCATAAGGAAGCTAAGTCTTGTTTCTTTCTCTGTTGGTCCCTCTGTTTGTCTGGCCTCCTCTTTCTCTTGTGTAACATATTCATATGCTTTCTCAACTAAACCTTTTAGTAGCACTAGTGTAGAGTTGTTCCCTTCTCTCTTGGCCCCATCCCAGGGCCTTGCCTGCTTCTAGTGTTCAGTCCCAAATCAAACCTTAATAACTAACTCCTGAACCAGGGGTGTCTAACTCATTTTTCCCCGGTGGCCGCATTTAGTCTTCAACAAGGTCCAAAACGGACYCACTGAAAATTGGTTTTATTTCCTTGCCGCCATCGTTTTTGGAATTTTTGATGCTCTCTCATTGTCTAGTGGTTATTATCCAGCTGGACAGTCAAGAAACTGTATGCATGTAGGTCCATTATCATTTCTATATAGTTTCAAAAATATATGTATTTTGGTTTTATTTTCACTCAAACCACCTGCAGGCTGGATTGGACCCCCTCCTGGCCACGGGACATATGTTTAACACCCCTGCCCTAAACCCTTATGTACTTCATGTAGGTCTGAGAGGATTTGAGGTTGTAAACAATGGGGGGAACATTCCACCTAGCCTATCAGAGGGTGTATTAGGAGCATTATCACCGTAATGCTCCTAATAGACCTATTCAGTCCTTTCAGATCTACACAATTATTGAAGGGGCTAGGGGTGGGTTTGGGATTGGGATTGGGCGTAGCTGTTCTAGTGGCATCGTGCAATGGTTCACAGTAATTGCTCTGTGACTTCTTCAGTTACCACCACAGTATGGCATCGGGGCCTCTGAGGCTTGTTCACTAGTAACCCCACCCCCCAATTCCAAGCCTCCAGACCCCTCCCCATCCTGTCCTGATGGTGTCTGTCCGAAGGAGGGGATGATCCTGATCTATATGGGTCCTGATCTATATATGTCCGTTATGTCTCAACATGTAATGGATGAGATTAGGTCATGGTTGAGGCCTATTGCCTGTCCAGGTATAAACAAGGTGCTGGTTGGAAGGCAGCTGTTTTCCACCTGGAGAGACAGGGGAGCATGGTGAGGTGACCTCTGTAGGTGTCATTAGGAATCTGCTGACACCAGAGCCCTGGTCAAAAGTAGTGCACTACATAGGGAATAGGGTGCCATTTGGGACGTCAATCTCTTTGTCATGGACACTGAGATCGGTCACTTCATCCCTTGTTCTATAGGAAGTGCTTTAGACACTGTTTGTCAGTGTGTACACAGGGGGACTGGGCTGTCTGGTGATACAAATATCCTCAAAGACAACAAACACACATGACACACACACACCGTGTATACACACAGGTTTATTTCTCTCGCAACTCTGCTAGATCTAATTACCGTAATATAACACACACACCTAACCACAAGCTAAAACATACACTTTTTTGTGCTATTTTTAAACTCTGGACCTGTTACACACACAGTTAAAAACACCCCCCCACCCCTCTCTCCAGGTCTGTCTTCCTCATGCCTTGCACTAATGACGCTCATGAATATATCTTGTCATAATTACAGCCAGTGTGATATAAATATATTTATAAATAATATGCTGTAAATAGGGTAATTGACAGGACTAATGCTTGCTAGTGAGTTGTCTAGATAATCATTAAATAACAAAATACTGTACAGTTAGCAAAAAAACACTTTGTATGGGTTTGGAGTTTTGTTTTTTCACACAAATCTATTCTAATCGATGGTGGTCTTTATAAATGTGTGTAGTGTTAACAAAATGTACTTGCATTTCTTTAGTGGTCTGACTTATGTTTTTTTCAAGAAAAACTGGATTGTTTTGGTTTTCTATTTTTTWATATTCTCTCTCGCATTTCATTAATCATTTTGTTAGCTATCTAAAGCTAAGAATCCCTGTCCAATACTCCTTGTCCCACTAGAACTGAACTCACACACCATACACTGTCTGGGTGTAGAATCCCGGTCGCGGGAACAGATCGGATTGACAAAACTAACCGTCTGCCTGTCTTATAAGTCTCAGTAAGAATGTAACAACYTTGTAGGAACAATGTAACAACAGTAGTAGTAGAATAAAAAAGAAAGACTGTTCCGTTTTACTGTTGGTACTAGCTGGTGGATCATGATGATGAATAAATGGATTAACTCATAGGGATGTACATTGTTTGTTGTTGCTGTGGACAGTTAATTGCAGATGGTAAAAAAATAACAAATGCAAGCATTTTACAGTACTGTTAAATAATGACCAAATAAATACAGAAATAAAATGTAGAATTTATATGGGATGAAGGTTGTATTGTGTGTGTGGAGTAAAATCTTTTGTTTTAAGATTGTTTTCAGGTGTTCCAGTTACTCTTCCTGTACTCTGTGTAGTGTAAAGTACCCCTACCACTCTGTGTAGGGTAAAGAACCCCTACCTCTCTGTGTAGGGTAAAGAAGAAACCCTACCTCTCTGTGTAGGGTAAAGAACCCCTACCTCTCTGTGTAGGGTAAAGAACCCCTACCTCTCTGTGTAGGGTAAAGAACCCCTACCACTCTGGTAGGGTAAAGAACCCTACCACTCTTGTAGGGTAAAGAAACCCTACCTCTCTGTGTAGGGGTAAAGTACCCCTACCTCTCTGTGTAGGGTAAAGGAACCCCTACCTCTCTGTGTAGGGTAAAGTACCCCTACCTCTTGTGTAGGGTAAAGAAACCCTACCTCTCTGTGTAGGGTAAAGAACCCCTACCTCTCTGTGTAGGAAAGACCCCTACACCTCTGCCTGAGGTTTCCAGTGAAGTCATGTAATGTTTCTCTGACCATTTGCTGTGTTTAAAACAACAGGGAACTGGGAAATCTCAGACTTCAGTGTGCCAAGACAACTGGGAACTCTGGGGGAGAAAATGAGCTCTGACTGAGAAATATCTTCTGAACAGTCATGCCAAGAATTCCATGTAAGACACTCGGGCATCTTTCTAGAGCTCCAACGTCATGATTTGAGAAATATCTTCTGAACAGTCATCCAACTAGGAATTCCATGTAAGACACTCGGGCATCTTTCTAGACCTCCAACGTCTTGATTTTACCTTTTTTCCCCCCCCCCCCCCCCCGAGTTCCCAGTTGTCTTGAAATCACCATTTGATCCCTCAGCCCTGCCTAATGAGGTCACAGCAACTTAGGTCCTGGTGGTCTTTGCGCTCCTGAGTGGCGCAGCGGTCTAAGGCACTGCATCTCAGTGCTAGGTGTTACCAGGCTGTATTACAACCGGCCGTGATTGGAAGTCCCATAGGGCGGCACACAATTGGCCCAGCGTCGTTAGGGTTTGGCCAGGGTAGGCCATCATTGTAAATAAGAATTTGTTCTTAACTGACTTGCCTAGTTAAATAAAGGATAAATAGATAAATATCAGATTTGTCCTCACCCGGGCTCTCAGAAAGCAGCCCCGACAGCTTACAGACAAGGAGTTATGATGACTGAATATTATCAGGTCGGAATAACAAAACTATGTTGTAAAATGTAATAATGGGCCTATAATAGGAAACCTGTTAACATTTAGCTACTCTGTAACTACAAGGCCTGTTATGTTATTGTGGTATTTGTAAGCCAGACACCAGGAGCAGCTTTTGTCTGCCCTTCCCATTTTGGTAGACCACTGCAGGCCTAGGCCTACTTTTATGCCTATGACGGTTTCTGACACTACACTTGTCACTGCTCGGTTACATTTGACCTTGAAATTCTTGCTACAAATTGTTACATTTTTTTTGTGACCTCTCCCCTGATTCATAGCCTACTGGAATACCCATTTTTGTCACCCCTAGTGGAGAAAAAACGGACCTACAATGACAAATAAAAAAGTAGGGATGAGCGCCATGTCTGATTCTCCGGTAGTGTAATAGAGAACCGGACACTTTAACGTTTTAGCTCCAGGGTCGGGGATCGCGTTCGGTCTCGGTATCGAGGATGTCCGAGAGCGCAGGTGTTCAGCAGGGCTCCCCGGCCATCGGTGCGGCGGGATCGGCTCCTGCGGCTCCGGGAGCCGGGGGAACGGAGGGTTCGGGCGCCACGGTAGGATCGGCACGAATCGCGGCGAAGAAGGCGCAGCTCCGCTCCTCCCCGCGCSCTAAGAAACTGGAGAAGCTCGGAGTGTATTCCTCTTGCAAGGTAGTTTGTCGTCCATTATTAAATGATTTAGCAATTATTATAAATGTTTCAATGTTTTGCAAGTGGATTGTGTTTCAAATGCTTGTTGGTTTGCAGTGCTGCTATAATGCAAGCGCAGTAAAGGAAGCCATTGCCGCACTATATATATATATTTTCATATCCCTCATTCTCTATTTATGCAAAATTGTCCTTTTGGAAAATAATATCATGACCAAAAACGGCAACATGTTCAGTATGGCGCTCCCATATTTACTATTACAATGTTTCTTTCTAGGCGGGAGAGTAGATTTAAACATTCTCTTGCGCTTTGACAAATTCAGGTTTTGCGTGGTGGTGCATAGCCTTAATGACTCCAAGATAGGGGAGTGTGCGGAGTGTAATTCACCCCTCTGGAAAAGTGACAGTGTTTTTGCTGTCTGTCAGCGTGGCGCGGCGTTGTAAACTATTAAGTATTTATTGCATTTATATAACATCTGCAAGGAGCGACGTCTTTGTTTTGACAGGGTGACAGCTGTTGGGGGGCGGAGTTTGTTGATGTTCATCGGCGCATGTTCCTGTGCGCAGCTCCAGCTGAAAATAATAACAGATATGTAGCACTTGTAGTAAGAGGGCTGTCCCACCAGGCGCGGACTTAGCTATGCGTTTTACATATCCATTTTTGTAATTTAGCTTTAGCAGAGGCTCTTATCCAGACCGACTTACAGGTAGTGCATTCATCTTAAAGGGAAAACTCAAAAACGACTAAAATATAGTTTTGAGTAGATTTTCCCTTTAAGATAGCTAGGTGAGACAACCACATATCTCAGTCATAGTAAGTACATTTTCCTCAATAAAGTAGATATCAGCAGCAAGGTTAGCGCTAGTATGCCACTTGTTTACCAAGCTGTCCATCATTTTTCAACTTATGATGATATCAGAGAAGTTAAACAGGTTTATAAACATGAAACAGCATGCGTTTTCGCTTATGTGGCTTTATCACCCTTGTGACCCTGTGCTGTAGGCTGAGGGGGGCTGTAAGTGTAACGGCTGGAAGAGCCAGAACCCCCCTCCCACACCGCCCCGTACGGACCAGCAGCCCAACACTGTCAACCTGCTGGAGCCCTGCCGCAGTTGTTCCCACACACTGGGTAAGACTAGGGGTAGATGGTACAGGCAGATGTAATGTTCTAGAAAAGCCAAGTAATAAAGTAGGTTTTCAGAGGTACATTAGTCAGAAAAACGAAATAAAGTCTGTCCTCTCTCTCTCTCTCTCTCCCTCTCTGTCTCTCTCTCTTTCACTTTCTCTCCCTCTCAGGTGACCATGTAACCCACCTGGAGAACGTCTCAGAGGAGGAGATGAGCAGGCTTCTGGGTATAGTCCTGGACGTGGAGTACCTGTACACATGTGTTCACAAAGAGGAGGACGCTGACACCAAACAAGTCTACTTCTCCCTCTTCAAGGTAGGCCACAGCTCAACATGTCAACAACACATTACTTTCAGTGCATCGGTTTCACAATTTCTTCTTTCTCCTTCAGCTGTTGAGGAAATGCATCCTACAGATGGGCAAACCTGTGGTGGAGGCACAGGAAAGTCCTCCCTTTGAGAAACCCAGCATCGAACAGGCAAGTAACACACACAAACACCACACACACACACACACACCACACACACACACACACACACACACACACACACACACACCACACAACACACACACACACAACACACACACACACCACACACACACACACACACACCACACACACACACACACTCTGAGGAAAGTGACAACATTTAGACTTCCACAAGATGAAGACATTATATGTGGTTTACATGATCTCTGTGTGTCTTCAACAGGGGGTGAATAACTTTGTCCAGTACAAGTTCAGCCATCTTCCCTCCAAGGAGCGACAGACCATTGTGGAGCTGGCCAAGATGTTCCTCAACCAGATCAACTACTGGCAGCTGGAGACGCCCTCACAGAGACGACAGCGGGCGCCTGCTGATGATGCTGTCGGGTACAAAGTAAACTACACCAGGTAGCAGGCGCCTTTTGATGATTCAATTGCAACTGCTGGCAGGCGTACTTTGGTGATGTGTTCACAGTCGTGACATGTTTATACACACTGCACTGACCACACTGTGGGCTGGCTTCATGTTCTTAATCCTTATGGGGGTGCACAGTGCCCACCTTCATTTCGCAAACACTTAAACATCGATTACTGTAGCTCTGGTGTGTTTAGTGCCCAGTACACCTGTAACTTGAACCTTGGTACCAACAGATACATTGTCCTCCTGGAGCCGATGAAATCCTCTTCCTACCAATAGATGATGCACACATTTCATTCAAATTGTATCACCGTTATAACCCATAATCAAGCCCATATTTTTGTGGTGTGTTTTCCCCCCAGATGGCTGTGCTACTGCAACGTCCCTCAGTTCTGTGACAGTCTACCGCGGTACGAGACGACCCAGATCTTCGGTCGGACCCTGCTGSGCTCCGTCTTCACTGTGATGAGGAAACAGCTGCTAGAGCAGGCCAGGCAGGAGAAGGATACGTTACCCCCGGAGAAACGCACTCTCATCCTTACACACTTCCCCAAGTAAGAGACACACTGAGGGAATACATGCGCATCGTGCACACACACACACACACGAGGTAGAGGAGGATTCCTAGTCTCTGTCAACAGTAGGTGTGATGATGAAGACGTCTGTGTGCTGTAGATTCCTGTCCATGTTGGAGGAGGAAGTGTACAGTCACAGCTCTCCCATCTGGAGCGAAGACTTCCTGGTTGGATCCACAGGAGGACAGATCTCCATCCATACAGGTAAACACACCTGACCCTTGAACTGTAGCCAGTGATATGATATGGGGGTAGTTTAGTGTTAGCACACAATTAGGCAACACACTAGCACAGGGGTATTTACAACCCGGGGGGCTCTGCAGGGGGTCCATGAAAATATACAGTACCAGTTTAAAGTTTGGACACACTTAGTCATTCAAGGGTTTTTCTTTATTTTTACAATTTTCTACATTGTAGAATAATAGTGAATGAATTAAAACTATGACATAACACATAAGGAATCATAAAGTAACCAAAAAAGTGTTAAACAAATGTCACGATGTTCGTTATAATGAAGGTCGGACCAAGGCGCAGCGTATGTTGAGTTCCACATATTTTAATGAAAGTGAAACTTAAGCAAATACAAGTAAAGAATAAACGAACCGTGACGACAATGCAGTGCGAACAGGCAACTAAACATAAACAATATCCCATAACCCACAGGTGGAAAAAATGCAACTTAAGTATGATCCCCAATTAGAGACAACGATTACCAGCTGCCTCTAATTGGGAATCATACACAAACACCAACATATAAAATTAAACCTAGAACCCTACATAGAAATAATAAACTAGACTAAACACCCCTAGTCACGCCCTGACCTTCTCTACCATAGAAAATACAGGCTTTCTATGGTCAGGACGTGACAACAAATAAAAATATATTTTATATTCTTCAAAGTAGCCACCCTTTGCCTTGATGACAGCTTTGCACACTCTTGGCATTCTCTCAACCAGCTTCACCTCAAATGCTTTTCCAACAGTCTTGAAGGAGTTCCCACAAATGCTGAGCACTTGTTGGCTAATTGTTCTTCACTCTAAATCATCACAAACCATCTCAATTGGGTCAAGGTCGGGTGATTGTGGAGGCCAGGTCATCTGATGCAGCACTCCATCACTATCCTTCTTGCTCAAATAGCCCTTACACAGCCTGGAGGTGTGTTGGGTCATTGTCCTGTGGAAAAACAAATGATAGTCCCACTAAGCGCAAAAAAGATGGGATGGCGTATCGCTGCAGCACCCACACACCACCTCCGTGCTTCACGGTGGGAACCACACATGCYGAGATCATCTGTTCACCTACTCTGCGTCTCACAAAGACACGGCGGTTGGAACCAAAAATCTCACATTTTGACTCATCAGACCAAAAGGACCGATTTTCACCAGTCTAATGTCCATTGCTAATTTTTCTTGGCCCAAGCAAGTCTCTTCTTCTTATTGGTGTCATTTAGTAGTGGTTTCTTTGCAGCAATTCGACCATGAAGGCCTGATTCATGCAGTCTCCTCTGAACAGTTAATGTTGAGATGTGTCACGAACCGGCTCGAAGCCCTTAACAAAAAGGGAGACGACGTGGAGATAAGGAATAACAAAATATATTTATTAACTAAAGTAAACTAAATACAATTACCAATGGTATGTGTAGTCAGTAATAAATAGTGTAAGTGAGTGGTTGCGTGCATTAATGTGATAATGAGAGGTGTTGAAAGGTGCCAACGCAAACAAACAAAAACAGCCACAAAAAAATGCCACAATCCAAAATCTATCAGTGTCTGCATGGAGACAGTCTCCCCAATGAATGGGGAAGAGGTGCATTTATTCTGGGACACACCCGAGCCCAGTTGTGTCCCATTTCTCTTGACGACCCTCCCGGCTCCGCCCACCGACTTCCTATTAAGGAAAACAAGAGAAAGAATTCGGCAGACAGAGTGGGAGGGTCGTCACAGATGTGTCTGTTACTTGAACTCTGTGAAGCATTTATTTGGGTTGCAATCTGAGATGCAGTTAATCCCTAATGAATTTATCCTCCGCAGCAGAGGTAACTCTGGGTCTTCCTCTCCTGTGGCGGTCCTCATGAGAGCCAGTTTCATCATAGCGCTTGATGGTTTTTGCGACTGCACTTGAAGAAACTTTCACAGTTCTTGAAATGTTCTGCATTGACTGGACTTCATGTCATAAAGTAATGATGGACTGTTGTTTTTCTTTGCTTATTTGAGATGTTCTTGCCATAATATGGACTTAGTATTTTTCCAAATAGGGCTATCTTCTGTATGCCACCCCTACCTTGTCACAACACAACTGATTGGCTCAAACGCTTTAAGAAGGAAAGAAATTCCACAAATGAACTTTTAACAAGGCACACCTGTTAATTGAAATGCATTCAATGTGACTACCTAATGGAGCTGGTTGAGAGAATGCCAAGAGTGTGCAAAGCTGTCATCAAGGCAAAGGGTGGCTTCTTTGAAGAATCCAAAATAAATGTTGATTTGTTTAACACTTTTTTGGTTACTACATGATTCCATATGTCTTATTTCATAGTTTAGATGACTTCTCTATTATTCTACAATTGAGAAAATATTACAAATAAAGAAAAACCCTTGAATGAGTACATGTGTATAAACTTTTGACTGGTACTGTATATATATTTTTAAATGTTTTTTATGAATATCGCTAGCAACAACAGAATAAACACATTTTGAATTACATACACTACCGTTGAAAAGTTTGAGGTTACTTAGAAATGTCCTTGTTTTTGAAAGGWAATCACATTTTTTGTCCATTAAAATAACATCAAATTGATCAGAAGTACAGTGTAGACATTGTTAATGTCGTAAATGACTATTGTAGCTGGAAAAACGGCTGATTTTTAATGGATACCAGTCTCAACGTCAACAGTGAAGAGGCGACTCCGGGATGCTGGCCTTCTAGGCAGAGTTGCAAATAAAAGCCATATCTCAGACTGGCCAATAAAAAGAAAAGAGTAAGATGGGCAAAAGAACACAGACACTGGATGGAGAAACACCGGTCAGTAGGCTACCGGTCAGTAGGCTACTGGTCAGTAGGCTTCCATTGCGACAAGTTCCGCTGTCTGCTGGTAGGTTTTCTTGACTTGGACATACATGTTTGCCAACACATGGCTAACCTTTGTTCAGCCATCTAAACTGCTTCTCTTTGGCGAAAATGTGTTTGGATGTCTAGCTAATAGGTTATGCTAGATTTTACACTTCCTCTTCCAATTATAATGTGGGGAGGTCAAAAAAATAGAAAACTATACCAAATCTATTCATTTTAAAATGTTCATTACTTATCCTTGCCATTATCATTCACCTGATGATAAGACAAGACATGTGAATGAATTGTTTTGCTAACGTATGATGGGTGTCCCTGGGTCGTCTGTTTGCATGGGAGGGGGTCCCTGTGCAACAAAAGGTTGAAGACCCCTGCACTACCAGGATACATTTCCACACCTCATCACCAGGTGGCAGCACCAACCGGGTCAAGGCAGGGGCTCTGCTAGGAAGCCTTCATAAGCACATCAGGTGCAGGCATTTAGGGTGATCGTCAGTCTGTCCCAGCTGGCAGAGCTGTGAGGCTGCTGGTTTGTTTGGTGGCCATGAGGCCTTCGTTTGGTTTTGAGTCTTTAGTTTGGCATGCCTGTTTTTAGTTTTGCCAAAATGTGTTTGTTTTTTGGGGGGTCACCAACTGAACAAATACTAATCTCCTTGGACCAAGATGTCAAGAAGGAATTGGCCCTGGACCCTGGGAAGTTTGCTGTTTCCTGGGCACATGTACATACAACACGGCCCTCATACTCTCACATCAAATCAGGTTACAGACCATGTAAATTGGCCTAATACCCCTTAACATCGTCCCCAGGCTCCTGGCGTGGGAACATTTAGCCTCAAAGTGGGACTTGAAAGGGGTGTGGTTGAAATTGGGTCAGGAAAGGGTGCAAGCCTGCTACAGCTGTATTGGATTGGACTTTTAAAAATGGCGAGAATCCATACATTTCTATCACAGCAACAGTGTTGCCATATTTGTGGTTTTACCGARAAATTGGGCTACTTTAAAAATGATGTCGTGGGTGAAAATGTATTGTTTGCGTGTTTTTGGGCTATTTCTAAGTAGCACTGCAGCCACCATGTAATTTCTCTTAAAAAATATATCTTTCACTGTGACCTGCTGCTGACAGTGAGGCAGGCTGTTTCTGCTGGGGAGGGCCAGAGGGGTGATCAATTCAGTGATTGAAATTACGATCTCATCCTCAGTAGTCTATTCCAGCAGGTTATTGGAAAACACAAACATTTCTTACCTCAAAATCACCAAGCTATTCATGTTGAATAAATTAGTCTGTTAATTTGAACTAAGGCAAGCTGCTAAATCGTTCAGTTTACATCTTGCCTACATCTTGTCAGGCTACTGTAGATTATCCTGAAAGAGATGTTGGCCTATCAGGGGCCTATAGGCTACCTGTCAGTTTACATTCTGTCTAGGCTACTGTAGATTATCCTGAAATGAGATGTAGGTCTATCAGGGGCTATAGGCTACCTGTCAGTTTACATCTTGTCTAGGCTACTGTAGATTATCCTGAAATGAGATGTAGGTCTATCAGGGCTATTAGGCTACCTGTCAGTTTACATCTTGTCTAGGCTACTGTAGATTATCCTGAAATGAGATGTTGGTCTATCAGGGGCTATAGGCTACCTGCATCTATCTCAGCTAACCATGGCAAAATTGAATTACAATTATAAACTCAGATTTTAGTCACTAGCCTATACCTATTGAAATGACAAGTCAATCTTGACAATGGGCCATTTAACTGTTTGTAGTTTTAACATCTAGCACATAATAACAGCACAACAACACTCAAACTCTCCTGCAAAGTTATGCGCAAAGGGGATATATTTACAATTATAAACCTGGTTCAAGCCCTGAATGGTGATTGGTTGAAAGCCGTGGTATATCAGACCATATACCATGGGTAAGACAAAACATTTTTTTTTTACTGTACTAATTACGTTGGTAACCAGTTTATGATGGCAAAAATGCACCCCGGGGGTTTGTTGTATATGGCCAATATACCACGGCAAATGACCGTATCCAGGCACTCCGTGTTACGTCATGCTTAAGAACAGCCCTTAGCCGTGGTACTGTATATTGGCCGTATACCAGACCCCCTTGTGTCTTATTGCTTAATCATAGCAGTCAAACAAGTTAAATCAACATCATTGAAGAAAAAGGATAAGGCAAATTTAATAAGAGCGAATTACATTTTATCTTCCAAAATATTCAAATTCCTTCAGTACGTCATGTCATAGTTCGCAATAATTATTATTTTGAGGAAAATCTAATTTTGCTTCTAACATTGTTACAAATTACTACGATATTCCTTCTTGATTGCCTTGATAATGTTATGGAAAAAGGGTTTATTGTATAAATATGGCAACTTCTCTATTCTTGTAAAAAAAAAAAAAAAAAAGGGCTAGTTTTCAGGCCTTTTGGATGGGTTTTGAGTGGTCTTTGGGCTGGAAATTCTAGCTAGACCTGACAACCCTGCACAGCGATCATATTATTTTTGTAACTCACTTCCTTGTTTAGCCCATAACTTGTGATGCTCACGCTTTGAAAGATGTGATGTGATTGATATGAGTGCTTCTCTCCACTGTTAAATTGATCTGATGATCTCACCTGTGTATAATGACAGTGATCAGTGCGCCACCGGTGGCCAGGCCTCTGTACTACAGCACCAGCCCAGTATCAGTGGACCCATCCAGCTGTGGCAGTGTCAGTCCTGCCAGGAAGACAGCCTCTGCTCTGGAACCCAGCCTAGGTAAACACAACAGGCTCTAGACACAGATCTAGGATCAGCTTACCCACCAAAAATTATAATCTTAACCATTAGGCTCATTCATCCCTCCTCCTCTCCCCTGAGACGATTCCCCAGGTTGTTGCTGTAAATGAGAATGTGTTCTCAGTCAACTTACCTGGTAAAATAGGGACAACTTGACATATGATCTACCTGTGTAGGTGGGCAGAAGAGGAAGCCATCGGAGCCCATCCCCCATGACGAGACTAAGAAGCTCAGGATCGTCGGCGACATCCCCATGGAACTCATCAACGAAGTCATGGCAACCATTACTGACCCGACCTCCATGCTGGGACCAGAGGTAACATCAAACGCTCAGTCAGTCCGACATAAAGTCATCAATAATTCCAGAGCTTAACACGGAACCCAAACCGGCTGCGCACGTGCGCCATCGTGCATACATTTATTTTGTCCCCCCACACCAAACGCGATCATGACACGCAAGTTAAAATATCAAAACAAACTCTGAACCAATTATATTAATTTGGGGACAGGTCGAAAAGCATTAAACATGTATGGCAATTTAGCTAGTTAGCTTGCACTTGCTAGTTAATTTGTCCTATTTAGCTAGCTTGCTGTTGCTAGCTAATTCGTCCTGGGATATAAACATTGAGTTGTTATTTTACCTGAAATGCACAAGGTCCTCTACTCCGCCAATTAATCCACACATGAAACGGTCAACCGAATCGTTTCTAGTCATCTCTCTTCCTTKCAGGCTTTTTCTTCTCTTGACTTTATATTGCGAATGGCAACTTTCATAAATTAGGTGCATTATTGCCACTGACATCGTTCGCCTTTCAGTCACCCACGTGGGCATAACCAATGAGGAGATGGCACGTGGGTACCTGCTTCTATAAACCAATGAGGAGATGGGAGAGGCAGGATTTGCAGCGCGATCTGTGTCAGAAATTGAAAGGACTTCTATTTTAACCCTTGGCAATGCAGACGCTCGCGAGCAGTGTGGGTGCAATAATTGAATAACATAGATTTCTAAATGTATTTTGCACGCGACGCGAGCGGTGTGGTCAGCCTGTTACACTCTATTCCATCTCAGTTAAAAATCAGTTAGTGCATGGATATCTGATTATGATTGCCCAAAAATTGCCCAAGTCAATGTTTTAGAGACAGTATTATAGAGGTTGATGATGATGTTAAAGCTACTGCTGCTGCTGATGGGACACTGCTAAATCAAAATGAGTACTGTAATAGGACTTGATGATGATGAGTAAGGCTGACGTCATCCCCTACCCCCAGACCAGCCTGCTGTCGGCCCACTCAGCCCGTGATGAGGCGGCACGCCTGGAGGAGAGGAGGGGGGTGATAGAATTCCACGTCATCGGGAACTCCCTCAACCAGAAGCCCAACAAAAGGATCCTGATGTGGCTGGTGGGCCTCCAGAACGTCTTCTCCCACCAGCTGCCTCGCATGCCCAAAGAGTACATCACACGCCTCGTCTTCGACCCGTGAGTGTTACGGTACAGATGGACCCTGCTTGACCCCAAAGAGAAAAATTGTCCCAACTTTGTAGCACAGAAAGAAAAATATATATCAGTGGTCATCAACCTTTTCTGAGAGGAGATCTCTTTCTGAGTCAAAATGCAAGCCGAGCCTTACTGCTCAGAATGTTTTTACATGACTTATGCCAATGCAACATTAACCAATCAAAACAGTTTTGTAGCAATGAGGTTTGTGCAGAAGGATATAGGCCCAATACATTATCACTGCATATTGGCTATGCTTGAATTTCCTTGCCAATGTGGTTGTTCTCAGACCATTTTGAAATGATATTTAAAACATGTAGGTATATGATCACACTGGTAATAGATCATGTGTTGTATTACTTGAGGCACAGCTGAGTGAGCATAATCATTAGCTTTTTTTTTTTTACTGGCCTGATGGCCTGGATCTGATGGTCAGTCTGAGGTGAGGGAGGGAGCAGAGGTGAGGCTGCCTCTCACCTGAATCACTCTCCCTCCCTCAGTCTTCCAGCTGATGGCGAAAGTCACACTGCATTATTTCTGCCTCATGCACCAATTCATGTTGTTACTCCTATGACCAGAGAAAGGGAAATATTCCTCGATATTAAAAAAGACACAAGCAGCTAATAACAACCACACAGCTTATGGGAACACTTTGCTATAGTCATTCATACAGATGCAGTGCTGGTTGTAGCGTGAGTGGAAGTAGGGAGAACGCACATTTGATGGCTTATCAAAGTATTCAACAAAGTGTTGACAGTGGTGAATAACAACTTAAACATGAACTTACTCTTTGCTGTATTCGTTGAGACTCTCTCAAGTCAGGTTTTAAAAGTTTAGAAATCTCAGTATCAACTTTGCTGTGCGTTCGAGGCTTCTTTTTACAGTCTATGGCTCAGTCTACGCAGATAGTCTAAACTATCTGATTGGCTAGCGGTAGGCCTATAAGTGCACTTGATTTGCTCTCTGTGTCTGCCGGGCAGGCAGAGTTCTACCTTCGGACACATGAAATGGTTAAAAATGGGAACACTTTCCCTTCTGAGCGCTAGGGCTGATGAATAAAGTGCACCTTCCGACAACAGCGCAAAACGAATAAAGAAAAAATAGGAATGCAAGGCTTTATAGTTGTTGTTTATTAAGAAATGTGTAGTGATCAACTAGGAATGGCTTAGAGACCGGTTAGTGACCACTGCTCTATATGAAGTTTATATACAGTTGTAACCAAAATGTAATTACTTGGTTCATAACATTTGATACAGAGATAGATATGTTACATTACAAGTATGTTTGACCCCTCAATGTTATGGCAACCATTGAACCTTGAACCTGGCCGTAGTATGAGTTGTTGCGATGACATTATCATTGAAGTGAATCAGAAAAAGGGAACTATTTATTTCCTCTCCAAACAGGAAGCACAAGACGCTGTCGCTGATCAAAGATGGCCGTGTGATTGGAGGAATCTGTTTTCGGATGTTTCCCTCACAGGGTTTCACAGAGATCGTGTTCTGTGCCGTCACCTCCAACGAGCAGGTCAAGGTACGAGACTGCAGCTCTTATAGCCCGGTCCCAGATCTGTTTGTACCGTCTTTCCATCTCCTATGGTAATGTTCGACATGACAGTGACCATAGGACTTGGCTAGACACAAACAAACAGTTCTGGGACCATGCTACAGTTCCTCTTCTGGTCAAATTTCTGTTGGTCTTTACGGATGTACCTCATTCTTCTTGATTGATAAGTTTTTACCTTTGACCCCTACCTATCGTTTCCAGGGGTATGGCACTCACCTGATGAACCACCTGAAAGAGTATCACATCAAGCACGACATCCTCAACTTCCTCACCTACGCAGACGAGTACGCCATTGGCTACTTCAAAAAGCAGGTCAGTACATGATTGGCTGCTTAAAAAGATCAGCAAATGGCATTATTGGTTATCTTGTTATGTTAGGTTCTAATTCTCAGAGTATAAACTTGACGGACACTATGAAAGCTTAAACCAAGTTTATTCTTCCCAGAGGGTCAATACAGCTGCATTAGACAACGACATTTAACACAAGCACTGATATTTAACCCTTTCCTCCTACACATCTGAACAGCCAATGCATCTCTGTTGCTAGACAGAACCTTAGTGATATCTGTTCTTCCTCACTTCATCTGACCTGACCTCTACCCCAAAGTGCTCACTCCTCTTATCAATGCCTGCTACATGTGATCACTTTCCCTACATTCAGCACATTCCAAGCTTAATTGCACACACTATATACAGTGGGGCAAAAAAGTATTTAGTCAGCCACCAATTGTGCAAGTTCTCCCACTTAAAAAGATGAGAGAGGCCTGTAATTTTCATCATAGGTACACTTCAACTATGACAGACAAAATGAGGGAAAAAATCCAGAAAATCACATTGTAGGATTTTTAATGAATTATTTGCACAATTATGGTTGGAAATAGTATTGTCACCTACAAACAAGCAAGATTTCTGGCTCTCACAGACCTGTAACTTCTTCTTTAAGAGGCTCCTCTGTCCTCCACTCGTTACCTGTATTTAATGGCACCTGTTTGAACTTGTTATCAGTATAAAAGACACCTGTCCACAACCTCAAACAGTCACACTCCAAACTCCACTATGGCCAAGACCAAAGAGCTGTCAAAGGACACCAGAAACAAAATTGTAGACCTGCACCAGCCTTCTACAGAAACCAACTTCTGGTGTAGACCTCTAAACCTAAGCACCTCAATATTTCAATAGGATACCTGATAATATAACTATCCCAAGTTTAGAAGTTAGTACCCAGAATCCTTGTAGGGAAACATCAATAAACTGGGTGTCTTTGTGAAATGGACCCCTCTTACAGCTCTGTCTCTCTCTCTGTCTGTCTGTGTCTGTTGTCTGTCTCTCTCTCTGTCTGTCGTCTCTCTCTCTGTCTGTCGTCTCTGTCTGTCGTCTCTGTCTGTCTCTCTGCTGTCTGTCTGTTGTCTGTCTCTCTGTCTCGTCTGTCTCTCTGTCCTGTCTCTCTGTCTCTCTCTGTCTGTCTGTCTGTCTGTCTGTCTGTCTGTCTGTCTGTCTGTCTGTCTGTCTGGTCTGTCTGTCTGTCTGTCTGTCTGGCTGGTCTCTGTCTGTCCGTCTGTCTGTCTGTCTGTTGGGTGTGTGTGTGTGTGTGGGTGTGTGTTGTGTGTTGTGGTGTTGTGTGTGGTGTGTCTATCTCTGTTTGTCTCTGCTCTCTCTGTTTGTCTCTGTCTCTCTCTGTCTGTGTGTCTCTCTCTCGTCTGTGGTGTCTCTCTCTCTGTCTCTCTCTCTCTCTGTCTGTCTCTCTCTCTGTCTGTGTGTCTCTCTCTCTGTGCTGTGTGTCTGTTCTGTGTCTCTCTCTGTCTGTCCTGTCTGTCTCTCCCTGTCTGTTTTCTCCCTGTCTGTCTCTCCCTGTCTGTGTCTCTCCCTGTCTGTGTCCTCCCTGTCTGTCGCTCTCTCTGTCTGTCGCTCTCTCTGTCTGTGCTCTCTCTGTCTGTCTCTCTCTCTCTCTCTGTCTGTGTGTCTTTCTGTCTCTGTCTGTCTCTCTGTGTCTGTCTGTCTGTCTGTCTGTCTGTCTGTCTGTCTGTCTGTGTTGTGTCTATCTCTGTTTGTCTTCTGTCTCTCTCTGTTTGTCTCTGTCTCTCTCTGTCTGTGTGTCTCTCTCTCTGTCTGTGTGTCTCTCTCTCTGTCTGTGTGTCTCTCTCTCCTCTCTCTTGTCTGTCTCTCTCTCTGTCTGTGTCTCTCTCTCTGTCTGTGTGTCTGTTTCTGTGTCTCTCTCTCTGTCTGTCTGTCTGTCTCTCCCTGTCTGTGTTTCTCCCTGTCTGTGCTCCCCCTGTCTGTGCTCTCCCTGTCTGTGTCTCCCTGTCGTCGCTCTCTCTGTCTGTCGCTTCTCTGTTCTGTCCTCTCTCTGTCTGTCTCTCTCTCTCTCTCTGTCTGTGTGTCTCTCTGTCTCTGTCTGTCTCTTCTGTCTGTCTGTCTGTCTGTCTGTCTGCTTCTGGTCTGTGTCTGTCGTCTGTCTGTCTGTCCTGTCCTCTCTGTGCTGTCTCTCTCTCTCTCTCTCGTCTCTGTGTGTCTCTCTGTCTGTCTCTGTCTGTCTGTCTGTCTGTCTGTCTGTCTGTCTGTCTGTCTGTCTGTCTGTCTGTCTGTCTGTGTCTGTCTGTCTGTCTGTTGTCTGTCTCTCTGTTCTGTATTCTTGTCTCCGTCTCTCTTCTCTGCTCTCTGTCTCTGTCTGTCTCTGTCTGTCTCTCTGTCTCTCTGTCTCTGTCTGTCTCTGTTTGTCTCTCTCTGTCTGTCTGTCTGTGTCTCAGGGCTTCTCTAAAGACATCAAGGTTCCCAAGGCCAAATATCTGGGCTACATCAAAGATTATGAGGGAGCGACGCTGATGGGCTGTGAGCTCAACCCCAGCATCCCTTACACRGAGTTCTCTGTCATCATCAAGAAACAGAAGGAGGTGTGTGTGGTGTGTGTGCGCGTGTGCCTACAAACGTGTCTATCTGTATAATAAATTGCGTTACCTCAATTGTCTCTCTCTCGCTTTCTGTCTCCCTCCCTCTCTCTTTCTCTCAGATCATAAAGAAACTGATAGAGAGGAAGCAGGCTCAGATCAGAAAGGTCTACCCAGGACTTTCCTGTTTTAAGGAAGGAGTTCGGCAGATTCCCATTGAGAGCATTCCTGGAATACGTTGAGTTTCTCCCCCTGTCATTATATGCCTAATTAGTCTACCTTCAGCAAAGGTTCAAAGGCAAATCTAAAGAGAGGTAGCAGTGAAGTGGGGTAGGAAGGAAGTGTGTGGACAGTGTCTCTAATTTAACTCAGCTCCTCTTTGTCACCAGGAGAAACTGGATGGAAACCGGTGGGCAAAGGGTGGGTCTTTCAGCTCCGTATAGCTTATTCTCATCTATTGTGCATAGCATTTTAGTAAACAGAAAAAAATATGCTTTGAGGGTTTCGTCTGAAGGCTTTACTAGTGAGCTACCACTGTTATCATTATGGTAACTCTGACAGGAAATTAGGTGATAACTTCCTGTTGTGATCCCAGGAAGGAGCTGAAGGATCCAGATCAGCTGTACAGCACCCTGAAGACCATCTTACAACACGTTAAGGTGAGGGGCACGCACACATGCACACAACTCGCATGCATGCACGCACCAACGTGCGCACGCATACACACACAGGTTTCTCACTATGTGTTATGTGTTAGAGTCACCAGAATGCCTGGCCATTCATGGAACCAGTGAAGAAGACTGAGGCTCCTGGTTACTACCAAGTCATCCGCTTCCCCATGGGTATGTATGGCACTACGCATGGAACACATCTGTGTCTGGGTCAACTCTTCAGGGGAAGSAATATAGCAGTACATAACTTGTAAGAAAACAAATCTGGGTAATTGAATTGAGCATAGTTACCTTAGTCAGAGACCAACACGTAATGGTTAGTGTAGTCATATGGTGTTTTTGGTTAATCACATCAGAGTTTGGTTTGGTTTAATTTGATCATTTAGACTAGAGGCTAATCAAGATTCATGTTAATGTTGTGTGATTATCTCCAGACCTGAAGACGATGTCTGAGCGTCTGAAGAGCAGGTACTACACCACGCGGAAGCTCTTCATGGCCGACATGCAGCGCATCTTCACCAACTGTCGAGAGTACAACCCTCCAGAGAGCCAGTACTACAAGTGTGCCAACCTGCTAGAGAAGGTCTTCTACACCAAGATCAAGGAGGCGGGCCTCATTGAGAAGTGACGGGATGGGAGGGGCTTCAAGGGAGATGGGAGGGGCTTAAAGGGAGAGTGTGGTTTAGTTCTAATGATTTTCAAAAGGTTTTTATTGTCTTAGTCTTTATTTTTCTACTCTTGTCAACTAGAAAAACAGTAGGACCGGCTATATGGAGTAGGGAGGAGGGTTTTAGGTTCATTGGAATACTCAATGTCTGCTGTTCTATCACTCTCTTCTCTCCATCCTTGTCATACTGCCTCCTCTGTCCTTTACTCTGTGTTATCAGTCTCTGCTTSTCCCTTGCTCCACCTTGTCTTTGTTGACTCAGGAAAACAGATGTCATACTCCACCTGTACAGCTAACCTAACCCTACATCTGTTCAGAGTCCTACTACATGTAGACGTCACATCTGTGAACAGCTGGACTGTCTGGGAGAAACGGGGAGGGATAGTCAGCCAGTCAGTTACTCAGCCATTCAGTCTGTCGGTCTCCAGATTGGTGTTACTGGGTCGTAATGGTGTAGGGTGAAGTTGCCCCTAGACACTGATCTTGGGTCAGTTTTGCATTTTCCCTACTAATGTTAACAGTTATGATTGTGGGATGGGAAGCTGATCCTTGATCTGTACCTAGGGGAAACCTCTCCTCAGGAGCCATAGTAATCAGTAATTAGTTCTAATGTGTATGTGTGTGTTACCTAACGCGCGTGTGAGTGTACGCATGACATCATGCGAGGTCTGTGTCTCAGAATGTATGAGGTCAAAGTTTCTATGTATGTTGTTAGAGTTCATCCTGCCAAAAAAAGGACAATTATATTTCAAATCCGTATGTATACATTAAGTAATTCAAGAGGTTAAACCTCTTGAATTATTTAATYTATATTTTCAATGTACTGTATATAAGTTACCCGTCTTGCTTGTCCATGTAAAAAGTCTCATAAGGCAAAAGGTGACCATGGAAATGCACTTATTTATTTTCAAGCAACTATTCAGCACCTCATGGTGAATAAGAACATTTTTGTTTTCCATCGAGCTGTTTTGTGTTTTTAGGGAAATGCACGCTATGGCTAATTTAACCATGTATAGTTAATCCTTATTTATGTGCTATAATTTAAAGGAATAATGCTTAACAAAAGGTCTTAATTTATTTTGCCAAATTATTTCTGTCTAGCAAATGGAGATTGCTACCTTTGTACTTTGAAGATAAAAGAAAAGAGATTGTGCAGTACTATCTTGTTTTTCTGTTTTGTATAAAGATGTTTGTACTTTTTAAACTATAGGATAAATCTGGATTTTGTGATATGTCTGGAGGAGTTATTACATGGCCTTTGTACTATTGCTTTTAATGCCGTAGTTATAACCGATTTTATAGACTAATTAAAATAGAAGTGAAAATAATGGATTGGAGTTGTTTTTGCTGCTGCAAATTACACTGACTGAGAAGTTCAGATCTTTGCAAATCTATGTAGAGCAAAAGCCCTGTTTGTACGTGGCACTAACATGCTCCTGTCGTTTCCATATTCTAATTGAGCCCACACGTTTAGACCGGTGTAGATGAGTAAAATAACTGATTGTGATCAGATCTTCCTGACCACCTCTGGAGCTGGGAAGAGCTTAGTGACAGGTCAGTGGGTGGAGTCCATTTTTTTGCAAAGGGTGTTGGTTGGAGGTGAATGGAGGGTGTTAAACACATGGTTGCCAGTTCAAATCCCAGTGCAGCTTTTGTTATCCAACCTTAGCCAACATACTTTAACGAATCACACTTCAAATCTACTGACATTCTAAATGATTGAACAGCATGGCACTTCTAGTGTCAGGTTTGTTGGTTTGATTCCAGGGGCCACCCATARGTAAAATGTATGCATTCATGACAATAAGGGTTCTATTCAATCCGTATGACGTATGAAGATTGAAATGTAAAGGCAATGTTCCTTGCATTCATCCTGCGTATGTCGGCTCAATTGCAAATGACCTTTACCTCTCTATCACGCAACAGTGATACAAATGCGGTGCCATCCCCCCCTACTGGCCTGATGACCTTTCTATACCCTTGCCTTTCAAAAGGTAGTACAAATTTCAAAAGTCATTGAGTTTTTAAAGACTTTTGTCACTTGGTCAGAGGATGGTGGGAGGAGCTATAGGAGGATGGGCTCATTGTAATGGCGTGTATGGAAAGGTATCAAACACATGGAAACCCCGTTTGACTCCATTACAGCTATTCCATTCAAGCCATTACAAGCCCGTCATTTAGCTCCTCCCACCATTCTATGATACGACAGGAACTCTGGAAAGTAGAAATCCACATCCTTACAACAGACCTGTTCACATTCCGTTTGTAGAACTCATGTACAACGCACTTGTCACTATGGATGTGACGTGTGACAGAATTTTCATGCAGACAATCTCTCTGTTGTATCACGACCATTAAGTCAAATGTGTTGTATAACCCGAGTGTGTACGGGACAATAAGGACTCAGCTGAATAGGGATTATGGACTGAAAGTTTATTATTATAAAATCAAAACATGTTACACATGAAAACAGGGCCATGTAGAGAATACATWTTCAAAGATCTTGAAAGGGCAAGCTAAATATACACTGTATTTACAACAGCGAAACGAATACAACCATAGATGAAGGTACATGTTGTGGTTGAGGTCTTCTCAAACAGAATATTGATCTAATGTTGCCCTCTACAGGTGGCTAACAATCCATACAGTCATCGAGATAGAGAACACATTTTTGGGTGATTTGATTGAATGTCACCAATTCCCATGATGATTTGGCCAAATTCAGCATACGGTGAACAACAAAGAATCGACACAATTAAAGCTGTCCTCCCTTTCATTGGACAAAAACAATTAACATGTGGGACACAGACGTAAGTATTCACAACAAAAAATCCTCTCTAACTTGAATGGGTAAAACGTGTGTTCAATGTGAAGACATGTCAGCGACATCCCACAAATGACTCGTTGTATTTCTCCAACGACAGCCGAGTCTTCATGGACTTCCTGGGTTTCTGTTTGAAGATGGGAGAGAGGAGGAACTTGGTGTCTGTGAACTTGTCTCCACGTCTCAGTTTCCTGGCGGACAGGAAATAAGAGAGATAAGAGATGGTGGTAAAGAGATAGAGATTCTCTTCAAAAATGACTGGCATGAGCAACACTGGGGCATTACAGAAACAATAGGTTATTTAGCTGTTTAAACATTGTGTACTGTAGCTTTTGCCAGCGCAAGTTAGTTGCTGCTGCTTTCACTCATTGTTGATTGAAATTAATGGGAGAGTGTTACGCTCTGTAAGAGTTACGTGTTGTCATTTTCAAAAAACATTTGAGCAGTAAACCAAGAAAGAAACCCACACATTTCAAAAATTCCCTTGGAATACCCCTTTCACTTTAATACTCACGCGTGCAGCGATGGCTCTTTGTAGTCCACTGTCATCGTGGACCGCCTCTTGCGGCCGGGGACAGGGGTGGAACATCGGTCTGAAGGGCGGGAGCTCTTTAAAGAGAACTTCCGATAAGCTGCAGGGGTAAGATTGGTCACATCACTCAGATTGAAGCCCCGCCCAGTTCTGACACTAAGCCAACCTGTTGTGAGAGGACAAAGTGAATTGTCAGTGAAGAAACGTTGGGAAAAAAGTATAAAGTTTAGGTAGATATTGACAGCAGTGGACCAGTGGTTCAGACAGAGGTGGAGGAATGAGAGAAGAGATACTAAGATACAGCCAAATAGTGTTCAGAGAAGAAGAACACTGCTCATGTTTAACATATACAGTACCTGTCAAAAGTTTGGACACACGTACTCATTCCATGTTTTTTTTTTTTTTTACGGTTTTCTACATTGTAGAATAATAGTGAAGACATCAAAACTATGAAATAACACATATGGAATCACCAAATCAAAATATATTTTATAGAAGTAGCCACACTTTGCCTTGATGACAGCGTTGCACAATTTTGCCATTCTCTCAACTAGCTTCATGAGGTAGTCACCTGGAATGCATTTCAATTAACAGGTGTGACTTGTTAAAAGTTAATATGTGGACACAACAGTTGTGTTGTGACAAGGTAGGGGTGGTATACAGAAGATAGCCCTATTTGGTAAAAGACCAAGTCCATATTATGGCAAGAACAGCTCAAATAAGCAAAGAGAAATGACAGTCCATCATTAGTTTATGACATGAAGGTCTTATGTTTCTTCAAGTGCAGTTGCAAAAACCATTAAGCGCTATGGTGAAAATGGCTCTCATGAGGACCGCCACAGCAAAGGAAGACCCAGAGTTACATCTGCTGCAGAAGATAAGTTCATTAAAGTTACCAGCCTCAGTAATTGCAGCCCAAATAAATGCTTCACAGAGTTCAACTAACAGACACATCTCAACATCAACTGTTCAGAGGAGACTGCGTGAATCAGGCCTTCATGGTCGAATTGCTGCAAAGAAACCACTACTAAAGGACACCAATAAGAAGAAGAGACTTGCTTGGGCCAAGAAAAACGAGCAATGGACATTAGACTGGTGGAAATCTGTCCTTTGGTCTGATGAGTTCAAAATGTGAGATTTTTGGTTCCAACCGCCGTGTCTTTGTGAGATGCAGAGTAGGTGAACGGATGATCTCTACCTGTGTAGTTCCCACCGTGAAGCATGGAGGAGGTGTGTGGTGTAGGGGTGCTTTGCTGGTGACACTGTCAGTGATTTATTTAGAATTCAAGGCACACTTAACCAGCATGGCTACCACAGCATTCTGCAGCGATACACCATCCCATCTGGTTTGCGCTTAGTGAGATTATCATTTGTTTTTCAACAGAACAATGACCCAAAACACACCTCCATTCTGTGTAAGAGCTATTTTACCAAGGGGAGTGATGGAATGCTGCATCAGATGACCAGGCATCCACGATCACCCGACCTCAACCCAATTGAGATGGTTTGGAGCGCAGAGTGAAGGAAAAGTAGCCAACAAGTGCTCAGCATATGTGGGAACTGATTTAAGACTGTTGGAAACGCATTCCTCATGAAGCTGGTTGAGAGAATGCCAAGAGTGTACAAAGGTGTTATCAAGGCAAAGGGTGGCTACTTTGAAGAATATAAAATAAATCTTGATTTGATTAACACTTTTTTGGGATACTACATGATTCCATGTTTTTAGTTTTGATATCGTCACTATTATTCTACAATGTGCGGCAGGTAGCCTAGCCTAGGTAAAAATCTGTCGTTCTGCCCCTGAACAAAGCAGTTAACCAACTGTTCCTAGGCTGTCATTGTAAATAAGAATTTGTTATTACCTGACTTGCCTAGTTTAATAAAGATTAAAAATATATATATATTATAAACTAAAAAGAAAATAGATAAAAATAAACAATAAATAAATAAATGTTGAAAACATTAAAAATAAAGAAAAACCCTTGAATGAGTAGACGTGTCCAAACTTTTAACTGGTACTGTAAGTGTAGTGTGAAAGAATGAGAGGACACCGATTTAGCATCCATCATTCATTAACATGCCCTAAGCAGCTAACCGGGCTGTACCTGTCCTCTTGCATGTTTTGGGGATGTGTGAGACGTGGTTCTGGGGGGTGCTGCTGGTCGGTATCCCAGGAGACTCACAGGGGGGGTCCCTGAAACCAGACAGGACATTGCCGATCCTCATCATCTCCTCCTCCACTCCTGGAGTGACGGGAAGCAGAGCCTCCTCTTTATCTTGTCTGTGGTGCTCTGGAACACAACCACCATCATCATTTACAATGTGGTCCCGTGTGGCTCAGTTGGTAGAGCATGGCGCTTGCAACGCCAGGGTTGTGGGTTCAATTCCAACGGGGGGACCAGGATGAATATGTATGAACTTTCCAATTTGTAAGTCGCTCTGGATAAGAGCGTCTGCTAAATGACTTAAATGTAATGTACAACTTTTCACATGTCCCAAATGGCACCCTAATCCCTATATACATGTTGAAGTCGGAAGTTTGCATACACCTTAGCCAAATACATTTAAACTCAGTTTTTCACAATTCCTGACATTTAATACTAGTAAAAATTCCGTCTTAGGTCAATTAGAATCACCACATTATTTTAAGAATGTGAAATGTCGGAATAATAGTAAAGAGAATAATTTATTTCAGCTTTTATTTCTTTTACCAAATTCCCAGTGGATCAGAAGTTTACATAAACTCAATTAGTATTTGGTAGCATTGCCTTTAAATTGTTTAACATGGGTCAAACGTTTCGGGTAGCCTTCACAAGCTTCCCACAATAAGTTGGGTGAATTTTGGCCCATTCCTCCTGACAGAGCTGGTGTAACTGAGTCAGGCTTGTAGGCCTCCTTGCTCGCACACGCTTTTTCAGTTCTGCCCWKAAATATTCTATGGGATTGAGGTCAGGGCTTTGTGATGGCCACTCCAATACATTGACTTTGTTGTCCTTAAGCCATTTTGCCACAACTTTGGAAGTATGCTTGGGTCATTGTCCATTTGGAAGACCCATTTGCGACCAAGCTTTAACTTCCTGACTGATGTCTTGAGATGTTGCTTCAATATATCCACATAATTGTCCTGCCTCATGATGCCATCTATTTTGTGAAGTGCACCAGTCCCTCCTGCAGCAAAGCACCCTCACAACATGATGCTGCCACCCCCCTGCTTCACGGTTGGGATGGTGTTCTTCGGCTTGCAAGCTTCCCCCTTTTTCCTCCAAACATAACAATGGTCATTATGGCCAAACAGTTGTATTTTCATTTCATCAGACCAGAGGACATTTCTCCAAAAAGTACAATCTTTGTCCCCATGTGCAGTTGCAAACCGTAGTCTGGCTTTTTTATGGCGGTTTTGGCTTCTTCCTTGCTGAGCGTCCTTTCAGATTATGTCGATATAGGACTCGTTTTACTGTGGWTATAGATACTTTTGATCTGTTTCCTCCAGCATATTCACAAGGTACTTTACTGTTGTTCTGGGATTGATTTGCACTTTTCGCACCAAAGTACGTTCATCTCGAGGAGATGGAACGTGTCTCCTTCCCGAGCGGAATGATGGCTGTGTGGTCCCATGGTGTTTATACTTGCGTRCTATTGTTTGTACAGATGAACGTGGCACCTTCAGGCGTTTGGAAATTGCTCCCAAGGATGAACCAGACTTGTGGAGGTCTACATTTTTTTTCTGAGGTCTTGGCTGATTTCCCCATGATGTCAAGCAAAGAGGCACTGAGTTTGAAGGTAGGCCTTGAAATACACCCACAGGTACACCTCCGATTGACCCAAATGAATTCAATTAGCCTGTCAGAAGCTTCTAAAGCCATGACATCATTTTCTAGAATTTTCCAAGCTGTTTAAAGGCAGTCAATTTAGTGTATGTAAACTTCTGACCCACTGGAATTGTGATACAGTGAATTATAAGTGAAATAATCTGTCCGTAAACAATTGTTGGAAAAATGACTTGTGTCATGCACAAAGTAGATGTCCTAACCGACTTGCCAAAACTATAGTTTGTTAACAAGATATTTGTGGAGTGGTTGAAAAATGAGTTTTAATGACTCCAACCTAAGTGTATGTAAACTTCCGACTTAAACTGTATATAGTGCACTACATAGGGAATAAGGTGCCATTTGTGACGACGCCTCAGTCATGGCAATAGACTATCTACCATTTCAAGCATGTCCACTTACCTGGGTGGCCCTCAAGACCCTGCTCTGCCATTGGACCAGGACTGTCAACAAAGATACTCCCAGGGGTTTCTGGGAGTTGTAGTTCTGTCTCAGGGACCTCAGCGGGCCCAGCTGTGGGACTGGCCTCTACTCTGGTGACTGGATASACACAGGTGATAAGCAGCAGATACAACACATCACCTATCCTTTTTTATAACAGCACGTATAATCTGTACGTTGTTCATTGCTCACCACGTGACAACTGTCGTTTAGGAGTGGGGACGTTCTCCTTGTCTCTGGCTGCTTTAAAGGGCCGTCCCCTGCGAGCGGGGGTGGGCTTGGCCTGCTCTGGGTGGCCCTGTGTCTTTCGTACGCCATGGCTTTGAGGAACGTAGGGACTATCCTCGGACTCAGACAAGCTGGCCTCCAAGGCAACATCCATGGCAACCACAGACAACGGCTGTATCCAAATCGAGCTCTGGCTCTGTCTCCTTTCTGGTTCCTCCTTGAGTTGTTTGTCAAGGACCACAGGGGTGGGACAGACCTCCATTCTGGTTACTAGACACAGGAGATGAACAACTATTTTAACAGACACAATAGCGTATCCTCTTCTATATTAGAATATGTGGAAACCTATAGAAAAAGCCCTCATATCTACATCTCTGCCTACTATAATTTTATGTTACCTGGACACAAGTTGAAGATTTACAGCAACGATTCAGAGCAACCATCAAGGTACCTGGTTAGTAATTGCAAAGACAGTCATCCTAATTGTCTACGTTAACAGTTAAATGCTCACCATGTAACAACTCTGGTTTGGATGGGGGGCCGTTCTCCTTGTCTGTAGCTGCTTTGGAGGGTCGACCTCTGGCTCTACGAGCGAGGGCGGGCTTGGCCTGGTCCGGGGGGCTCCGTCTCTTCCGTTTCTGAGGAACGTAGGGGCTGTCTTCTGACTCAGAAGACGAAGATGAACTAGACTCAGATGACAACAGAGTCCTCTTCGGGTTCTGTTTCTGTCCCCTCCCCACCTCCTGTATGGGTGTGTCTCGGGGGTTATCCTTGGGTCCGCTACCCTTGAAGGGGGTGAGGTGTACCCCATCCTCGCAGTCGAAATCAAAAGTGTCATTGAATCCCTGAGATGTGTTGAGGGAGGTGTTGAGAGGTGCAGCGGAGGCCACCCCGGTTCTGGACCGTGTGGCCGAGCGGTCCCGGCTCTTGGACCGGGCTCTGGGTTTTGAGGTCTCCCAGGGTTTCTTCAGAGGGGGGCGGTCCGGTTTGAGGCCCCTCTCTTGCTTGCGTGCAGCCAGTTCGGGTTTAGGCCGCGGTGGATGGGCCTGTTTCAGTTTGTTCCGGGGTTGCTGCTGTTGATTTGCTGGTTTAGCCGGTGGCTCTGGGGTGAAGTGGTGTTGGAACTCCTCTGAGCCAATCGGATTGCCTCTCTCCATCTTCTCTTCCTGTATGTGGTTCTGGCCTCTCCTGGCGTTTAGAACCAGGCTCTCCACTACGACCTCAGTCGCTTTCTGTATGAGAGGTTCTGGAGGGGCGCTGTGGTTCTGCTCATAGAACGAGGAACGGCGCCCTTTCCGCACACACTCAAATCGCCTCCCTCTGCCTTCCACCCGGCGACGTCTCACACCCACTGTCTTTGGCAACGCCACTTCCCCGTCACTTTCGCTTTGTCCCGCCCCTTTAGGAAACTGAGGCTCTGAGACAGGAGAATGGATGTCTTTGTCAACGACATGGATGGTTCATTAAAAGTGACAKATCCTAACAGACGTGCACATTGTTGTCGTGATTTTCTGTCTAATTATCCAAAGTAACGTCACAATTCTGGAGTGAAAGCCCTAACAGTTCAAATCTGTTAGAATGGGTTGTCTGGTAAATGTAATTTCATATACCTGAGCTGATGGGTGAGAGTGGGGCTTCGTCCTTCACAGGATCTTCCAGAGCAGCTCGGCTTTGAATTCTCCTGCACAAAAGGAACAAAAAGGGAAAAGTTTGACATTTCAGGGAGGAATCGATGACATTCACAAGGTGACAGGAGATGGGATGAAGCACACTGGACATTAAACATTGGCTCTTTGAATGTGAGAAATATGATGCATTCAGTTGATATGATATTTGAATAGCTCACCTGGAGGTGTCCACTGGCTTTGGTGGTTCAGCAAGGAGCTGTGCAGGTCCAGTCTAAGCCACGCACACGCACACACACACACACACACACAGGAAGGGAACAACTTTCTGTGATGAAAAGCACCCATAGCAGTTACTCAATTTGACCCAATCAGTCATTCAGGCAGCTTCATACCTGTACATTACTGGCCTGCGCCTCCTGATCTTTGAGCCTCTTCTTGAGCATGAGGAGGTGGAGGAAGAGGGCCTGCTGCTCCCTCTTCATCTGTAGGATCATACCGTTGGCCTGCCTCACCTTTTCCTTCTCCGCCTGCAGGGCCAGAGCCAGGGCTTTGTTATTGATCTGCACGTTCTTCAGGATAATTGGCTTCACGTTGCCCGCTGTAGAGAGAAGAGGGAGCTAGCTGAGATATACTCCTCTTCAAAGGTTAACCACCATATGAGTTGTGAAATTACTATAGTAGCTAGCTAGATAACTAGTAGGTATAGCTACGTCCAATTGACCAGATTTTAGGTTAACTACCATGATGCTTAAGTCTACATTACCATCTTCAACATGATACTGGTTGGCATATTATGTGAATCTCTTACCACTGGTTCTGTTGATCCTTTTGGACCGTCCCCTGTTGGCTGCAGAGGCGCTTGCCAGGCGTTTGTTCCTCTTCTCAATCATCTTTTCCTTGATGTCATTCAGGCTTTGCTGGAAAGACTTCTTCTGGCCCCGTTCCCTCACCATGGTTGTACGTAACTGGCAGAAGACAAGAGAGTTTGACATGTCTACGTTAGAACCCGTCCTCAGGGTTGAATGTTTTTGTTGATCTGTTACGCTATCAACTCCGCTAGCAGCGTCTCCATTGCTAATACATGGAATTAACTGCGTAATATCACATATACCGACGTTTTAAATGTTGACTTACCTCCTCAGTTATAAACAGTACAGTGAAATGTAATTAAAATCAGTATATTTCACAAGGAATTTTCATAACGTGGTCAAATAACTAGCCAAAATCCGTTCTCTACTGGTTGACTTTCGAATTCTGCGCTGAGAGTGCTGATTGGTGGGAACTGGGACGCGTCATTTCCTATCATCTGAAATGCAAAACTTTACTTTTCCACTAGGTGACACCAAAGCCATGTTTCTCTCTCGCTCTCCCTCTCTATACTCTTTCAATTTCTGTACAGTATATTTGTGGGTGTGTGTGCCTGAATGCATGCGTTTGTATACAGGAAGAAGGAAAAATAAAAATAACTGATGGAAAATATTTACCAAGGACAGAAAAAGATACAATGGCCCAATTACAGTATAATACTGTTTTGACAGATCATTTCAGAGCACTGCAATGATTATTTAAAAGTCGACATTGGTAATTGCCTGTTGGAATAATAATGATAAGTGAGTTTGAATAGTGAAAGGTAATGAGTTGACAGGGGCTGGATGAAATTGATTGTTATGTTTCTCAGTATAAATCCATCAATAAATAATATGTAATTAAGTTATTTACTTATTTACTTATTTGATATTCATCAAGTTTTTGGTTGAATATTCTGACTTATTCCAGCCCACCAGAATTAGTGGACCAAGAACCACAAGCAGGCCATGTGGACGGACCATAAACTTAAATTTGACCATGTAAATCTTTGACAAATACAAATTCCCCCTACTCACTCTCACTCCTCTCTCTCTCTCTCTCTCTCTCTCTCTCTCTCTCTCTCTCTCTCTCTCTCTCTCTCTCTCTCTCTCTCTCTCTCTCTCTCTCTCAATTTTAAATTTAAGGGCTTTATTGGCATGGGAAAAATATGGTAACATTGCCAAAGCAAGTGAAGTAGATAATAAACAAAAGTGAAATAAACGATACAAATTAACAGCAAACGTTTCACTCGCAGAAGTTCCAAAAGAATAAAGACATTTCAAATGTCATATTATATCTATATACAGTGTTGTAATAATGTGCAAATAGTGAAAGTACAAGAGGGAAAATAAACAATGGTGTTTGTTCTTCACTGGTTGCCCTTTTCTTGTGGCAACAGGTCACACATCTGTGGTATTTCACCCAGTAGATATGGGAGTTTATCAAAATTGGGTTTGTTTTGGAATTCTGTGTGGATCTGTGTAATCTGAGGGAAAGATGTGTCTCTAATATGGTCATACATTTGCCAGGAGGTTAGGAAGTTTCCACCTCATTTTGTGGGCAGTGTGTACATAGCCTGTCTTCTCTTGAGAGCCAGGTCTGCCTACGGCGGCCTTTCTCAATAGCAAGGCTATGCTCACTGACTCTGTACATAGTCAAATCTTTCCTTAAGTTTGGGTCAGTCACAGTGGTCAGGTATTATGCCACTGTGTACTCTCTGTTTAGGGKCAAATAGCATTCAAGTTTGCTCAGTTTTTTTGTTAGTCAAGTAATTATCTTTTTGTTTTCTCATGATTTGGTTGGGTCTAATCTCTCTCTCTCTTTGTCCCCATGTTCCTCCCATCTCTCTCCCCTTTCCCTCTCTCATCGCTCTGTTTCCCTCTCTCCATCCCTCTCTCCCTCTCCCTCTCCCCCTCCCACTCTCCAGCTCTCTCTGCTCCCCTGTTCCGTTGTTCCGTTCTCTCTGCTCCCAGTGCCGTAAATAGTAATTCCTTACTGCTCGTGTTCTGCTCAATAAACCTTCCAGAAATAATACTTTCAATGAAATACCAAGTCGTGATCTCATTTACTTTCCTCTGAATGAGTCAAATGGAGCAATTGTATCTTGACACACAGAGAAACACTTTTTTTTCTGCATGGTAGCAGGAAACCTAAACAGACCCACCTATGGTGAGTCAGGAGGAGCTTGGCATCAATCAGGTCCAAMTAAATGTCAAAGACATTGAAAGGACTGACAAGAGAGTGGTTCAATGCTAGGGTGGCTTGGGAATAAAGGTGTTGTAAGGGAGATACACTTCCCTGCCAGTTTCACAATGACCTCAGTCAGCGCTCACAAAGCTGTGTAGCATCCAGAGATGCACGTTCTAGGCCACAAGTCGAATGTCTGCCTCACAGATTTTCAATGATAATGCTGCTCACTTAGGGTATATTGTGGTGCAAGGGAGAGAAGGCAATGCTCTGTGTACATCGAATGTGCATGGATATGAATGTTCACCACATTGGGCAACAGGGACTCCACGTACTGTAACTACTTTCACAACATTGTGTCTCTTCACAGATCATACATTATCTTCATGACATTGCTTAACCACCTTAACCACAACAAACTCACAACACAACCAACGGTACCCATTCCATTAGACATCATCTCATTGCAGAGGAGACATTGCTGTAATTTTCCGGAAAGGCCATGAAAATGATATGGTTGCCACATTCACTGTCACAGCGGGAGACTACATTCACTGTCACAGCGGGAGACTACATTCACTGTCACAGCGGGAGACCACATTCACTGTCACAGCGAGAGACCACATTCACTGTCACAGCGGAGACCACATTCACTGTCCACATGCGGGAGACCTACATTCACTGTGCAGCACGCGGGAGACCACATTCACTGTCACGCGAGGACGTCCACATTCACTGTCACAGCGGGAGACCACCATTCACTGTCACGCGGAGACCACATCACTGTCACACGGAGACCACTTACTTCAAGGGAGACCACATTCACTGTCACAGCGGGGACCACTTCCTGTCCACAGCGGGACCACATTCACTGTCACATCGCGGGAGACCACATTCACTGTCACAGCGGCGAGACCACATTCACTGTCACAGCGGGGAGAGCACATCATCACTGTCACAGCGGAGAGACACATTCTGTCACAGCGGGAGCCACATTCACGTCACAGCGGGAACACATTCCTGTCACAGCGGAACTCACATTCTCTGTCACAGCGGGAGACTCACATTCTCTGTCACAGCGGGAGCCACATTCACTGTCACAGCGGGAGGCCACGTTCACTGTCACAGCGGAGACCACATTCACTGTACAGCGGGAGACCACATCCTCTGTCACAGCGGGAGACCACATTCTCTGTCACAGCGGGAGACCACCATTCACTGTCACAGCGGGAACCACATTCACTGTCACAGCGGAGACCACTTCATTGTGCATCTCTTCACAGCGGGGACCACAGTTCACTGTCACAGCGGAACCACATTCACTGGTCACAGGCGGGAGACCCACTTCACTGCTCACAGCGCGGAGCCAATTCACTGTCACAGCGGGAGCAGCCACATTCACTGTCACACGGGAGACCACATTCACTGTCACAGCGGAGTCCCATTCATCTCTGTCACAGCGGGAGACCACATCTCTGTCACAGCGGGAGACCACATTCACTGTCACAGCGGAGTGCCACACTTCACTGTCACAGCGGGAGCAACATTCACTGTCACAGCGGGAGACCACATTCACTGTCACAGCGGGAGACCACATTCACTTCACTGGTAGGCCACATTCACTGTCACAGGGGAGACCACATTCACGGTCACAGCGGCTGGAGGGCCACATTCACTGTCACAAGCGGGAGAGCCACAGTCACTGTCACAGCGGGAGTCCACAATCACTGTCACAGCGGGAGGCCACGTTCAAGTCACAGCGGAGACCACATTCACTGTCACAGCGCGAGACCACATTCACTGTCACAGCGGGAGGCCACATTCAACTGTCACAGCGGGAGACCACATTCACTGTCACAGCGGGAAGTCCACATTCACGTCACAGGCGGAGCACATTCACTGTCACAGCGGGAGGCAACATTCACTGTCACAGCGGGAGAACATTCACTGTCACGGGAGACCACATTCACTGTCACAGCGGGGAACCACATTCACTGTCACAGCGGGAGGCCACATTCACTGTCACCGGGATCCAATTCACTGGCCACAGCGGGAGGCAACATTCACTTGTCACAGCGGAGACCACATTCACTGTCACCAGCGGGAGACCACATTCACTGTCACAGCGGGAGGCCACGTCACTGTCACACGGGGAGACCATTCACGTCACAGCGGAGCACGTTCACTGTCACAGCGGGAGTCCACATCACTGTCACAGCGGGAGGCCACATTCACTGCACAGCGGAGGACCACATTCACGGCACAGCGGGAGGCCAACGTTCACTGTCACAGCGGGAGCCACGTTCACTGTCACAGCGGGAGACACAGCCTACATTCACTGTCACAGCGGAGGCCACGTTCACGTCACAGCGGGAGACCACGTCACTGTCACCAGCGGAGGCCACGTTCACTTCACAGCGGAGACCACATTCTCTGTCACAGCGGGAGACCACTTCACTGTCACAGCGGAGCCACGTTCACTGTCACAGCGGGAGACCACATTCTCTGTCACAGCGGGAGACCACATTCACTGTCACATGGGTCCGGGTCTGGGTAGGCAGCTGTGTTAACTGCTATCAGTCTTCTCCGCAATGCCATTCCTGATTATTATAATGACAGTTGACTGGAGATGTTGATTATCATAAAAACAGAGGAGAGGAGTAAACAAGCTGATTGATTTGCCCTGCCTGAATGACTGACTGACTGATGACTGGTTGACTGACTGACTGGTTGACTGACTGACTGACTGACTGGTTGACTGACTGACGTGAGCGAGTTCTGACATGGTGTTTCACACATCAGAGAGTGGAAACAATCAATCAGTCGATCCATCCATCCATCCCTCCCTCCKTCCAT
Source organism: Salvelinus sp. IW2-2015 (assembly GCF_002910315.2). Taxonomy (NCBI): domain Eukaryota; kingdom Metazoa; phylum Chordata; class Actinopteri; order Salmoniformes; family Salmonidae; genus Salvelinus; species Salvelinus sp. IW2-2015. Next base: position 25,704,592 of record NC_036870.1, read on the forward strand.
CACTGTTTAGTAGAAGACAACACCAATGAAGACAAGTCATAACACCAGACAGGTCCATCTCAGAAAAGTCTAGCCAGTGATCAGGCCAGTTTGGAGCTCTCCCTCCCACCAGATGAAATTCATTAGCTGTAATCACTGCTCTCCCTCCCAAGTGCAAAAAACGTAACACAACATTTAATGTGGAAAATATGGAGAGCCAAGCACAACATTTCTGATAGTTAAATCATAACACAGGGAGAGCATTCAGCCCCAAAGCAAACACTTAAAGAGAAACAACCCAGAAAATCTGGGATTAGGGTTTGTTTAATGGAGGCCATTTGAGACAGACGCCTTTCTGTTGCTCCTTTATACAGAAGAACAATGTTCAATCTGACATCACTGCATCACAAAAGCATTGCTTTACCGATATCATAATAGAGCAACACTAACAATCTAACATTATAAAAAGAGGCTCTGTAACCTAATCTCAGAGCTACAGTATCAACATTTTGAAATAATTGTCATATCATACATGGCTAGACCCTTTTTCTAGCAGCATTGTGACAAAACACCATCATCATTGTTACATTATATATGCATGCCATGGCTACACCAACCTTACAACACCATTGTGACATCATATTAGTGCTACACCAACCTTACAACACCATTGTGACATCATATCAGTGCTACACCAACTTTACAGCACCATTGTGACATCATATCAGTGCTACATCAACAAATCACACTGCACACTGCCCTAACCCATCTGGACAAGAGGAATACCCATGTGAGAATGCTGTTCATCGATTACAGCTCAGCATTTAACACCATAAGTACCTTCTCCAACTTCGTCATCAAGCTCGAGACCCCCTGGGATCCTCGCCTCGAGTCTTCCTCACCCGCCCTGTGCAACTGGGTCTGGACTTCCTGGGCGGTCCGCCCCAGGTGGGAGTGGGGTAGGTAACAACATCTCCATCCCCGCTGATTCCAACACTGGGGCCCCACAGAGGTCGTTCTGAGCCCTCTCCTGTACCCCTGTTCTACACCCACTGACTGCGTGGCCATGCACGCCTCCAACTCAATCATCAAAGTTTGCGGATGACACTACAAGTGGTAGGCATTTGAATTAATACCAACACAACGACGAGAGACGCTCTACAGGGAGGAGGTGATGCGGCCCTTCTGGAGTGTGGTGTCAGGAAAATAACCTCAACACTCAACGTCAACAAAACAAAAGGAGATGATTGTGGACTTCAGGAAAATCAGCAAGAGGGAGCACCCCCCCTATCCATACAATAGTGACGGGTCAGTAGTGGAGAAGGTGGAAAGTTTTAAGTTAAGTTCCTCGGTGTACACATCACGGACAAAATGCAATTGGTCCACCCACACAGACAGCGTCGTGAAGAAGCGCAGCAGCGCCTCTTCAACCTCAGGAGGCTGAAGACAATTCCGGCTTGTCACCAAATATGCACTCACTTAACCTTCTCACAGATGCACAATCGAGAGCATCCTGGTCGGGCTGTATCACCTGCCTGGTACGGCAACTGCTTCCGCCCACAACCGTAAGGCTCTCCAGAGGGTAGTGAGGTCTGCAGAACGCACCACCGGGGGCAAACTACCTGCCCTCCAGGACAACCTACACCACCCCGATGTCACAGGAAGGCCATAAAGATCAATCAAAGGACAACAACCACCCAAGCCACTGCCTGTTCACCCGCTATCATCCAAACAGAAGGCGAGGTCAGTACAGGTGCATCAAAGCAGGGACCGAGAGACTGAAAAACAGCTCTATCTCAAGGCCATCAGACTGTTAAACAGCCACCACTAACATTAGCGGCCGCTGCCAACATACTGACTCAACTCCAGCCACTTTAAAAATGGGAATTGAGGGAAATTATGTAAAAATGTACCACTAGCCACTTGAACAATGCCACTTAATATAATGTTTACATACCTACATTACCCATCTCATATGTATATACTTGTACTCTATATCATCTACTGCATCTTGCCATCTTTATGTAATACACATGTACCACTAGCCACTTTAAACTATGCCACTTTATGTTTACATACCTTACAGTACTCATCTCATATGTAAATACCGTACTCTATACCATCTACACTGCATCTTGCCTATGCGCGTTCTGTACCACCACTCATTCATATATCTTTATGTACATATTCTTTATCCCTTACACTTGTGTGATGTAGTAGGTAGTAGTTGTTGGAATTGTTAGGTTAGGATTACTTGTTGGTTTATTACTGGCACTTGTCGGAACTAGAAGCACAAGCATTTCGCTACACTCGCATTAACATCTGCTAACCATGTGTATGGTGACTAATAAAATTTGATTTGATTTGATTTGATTATAACATCATTGGTGACATCATATCAGTGCTACACCAACCTTAACAACACCATTGTGACATCAATAATGCAGTGCACATCTACTATTCAACTTTAACAGACCATTGTGCGACATCATAGTCGTGCTAACATCAACTTTACACCACCATTGTGAACATCATATCAGTGCTAACGATCAACTTTAACAGCACCATTGTGACATCATATCAGTGCTACATCAACCTTTATACATCATTGTAAACATCATATCATGCTACAACCTAACCTTATATACATCATTCATAACAAGTCAAAATCAAATTTAATTTGTACACATGCGCTGAATACAACAGGACCTTACAGTGAAATGCTTACTTACAGAGCCCTTATCCAACAATGCAGTTTTAAGAAAATACAAAAAATCAAGTAAAGATAAGAATAACAAATAATTAAGAGCAGCAGTAAATTACAATAGCAGGGCTATATATAAGCGGTACCGTGGTACAGCGAGTCAATGTACATGTAAGGTAGAGTTATTAAGTGACTAATAACAGAGAGTAGCAGCAGTGTAGAAGAGGAGGGGGGGGGGGGGGTGCAATGCAAATAGTCTGGGTAACCTTTTGATTAGCTGTTCAGGAGTCTTATGGCTTGGGGGAGAAACCTGTTTAGAAGCTCTTGGACCTAGACTTGGCGCTCCGGCATGGCTTGCCATGCGGTAGCAGAGAGAACAGTCTTGTGACTAGGGTGCTGGAGTCTTATAGGGCCTTCCTCTGACACCGCCTGGTAATAGAGGTCCTGGATGGCTGGAAGCTTGGCCCCGGTGATGTACTGGGCCGTACGCACTACCCCTCTGCCATACCAGGCAGTGATGCAACCGGTCATGCAACCAGATGCTCTCGATGGTGCAGCTGTAGAACCTTTTGAGGATCTCAAGACCCCATGCCAAATCTTTTCAGTCTCCTGAGGGGAATAGGTTTTGTTATGCCCTCTTCACGACTGTCTTGGTTGCTTGGACCATGTTAGTTTGTTGGTGATGTGGACACCAAGGAACTTGAAGCTCTCAACCTGTTCCACTACAGCCCCGTCGATGAGAATGTGGGCGTGCTCTAGAGGTCGGCATGGCCGATTAATTAGGGCCGATTTCAAGTTTTCATAACAATCGGTAATCAGCCTTTTTGGACGCCGAGTATGACCGATTACATTGTAATCCACGAGGAGACTGTGTGGCAGGCTGACTACCTGTTACGTGAGTGCAGCATCAAAAAGACCTTGTGGCTGCAAGGAACCAAGGTAAGTTGCTAGCTAGCATTAAACTTATCGTATAAAAAAACTATCAATCTTTACATAATCACTAGTTAACTACACATGGTTGATGATATTACTAGGTTAACTAGCTTGTTCTGCATTGCATATAATCAATGCGGTGGCTGTTAATGTATCATCGAATCACAGCCTACTTCAACTTCGCCAAATGGGTGATCATTTAACAAAAGCGCATTCGCGAAAAAAGCACAATCGTTGCACAAATGTACCTAACCATAAACAATCATGCATTTATAAAAATCGATACACAAGTATATATTTTTAAACCTGCATATGTAGATAAAAGAAATTCATGTTAGCAGGCAATATTTACTAGGGAAATTTTGTCACTTCTCTTGCGTTCAGTACAAGCAGAGTCAGGGTATATGCAGCAGTTTGGGCCTCCTGGCTCYTTGCGAACTGTGTGAAGACCATTTCTTCCTATCAAAGACCGCAATTAATTTGCCAGAATTTTACATAATTATGACATAACATTGAAGGTTGTGCAATGRAACAGCAATATTTAGACTTAGGGTTGCCACCCGTTCGATAAAACGGTTCTGTATTTCACTGAAAGAATAAACGTTTTGTTTTCGAAATGATAGTTTCTGGATTTGACCATATTAATGACCAAAGGCTCGCATTTCTGTGTGTTTATTATATTATAATTAAGTATATGATTTGATATTTGATAGAGCAGTCTGACTGAGCGGTGGTAGGCAGCAGCAGGCTCGTCAGCAGGCTCGTNGATATTTGATAGAGCAGTCTGACTGAGCGGTGGTAGGCAGCAGCAGGCTCGTCAGCAGGCTCGTAAGCAATCATTCAAACAGCACTTTACTGCAGTCATGAGTGAACAGGTGCGGTATGCAAATTAGGGTGGGTCTAGGGTTTCTGGGATAATGGTGTTGATGTGAGCCATGACCAGCCTTTCAAAGCATTTCATGGCTACAGACTTGAGTGCTACTGGTCGGTAGTCATTTAGGTAGGTTACCTTAGTGTTCTTGGGCACAGGGACTATGGTAGTCTGCTTGAAACATGTTGGTATTACAGACTCAGACAGGGAGAGGTTGAAAATGTCAGTGAAAACATTGTGACATCATCTCAGCGCTACAACAACCTTGTAACATCCTCATAAAGTCCTTGCAGTGCTTGTGAAGGGAGGCCTTCATGGGGTGCCTGCCATCTCTATCTAGAAGGGGGGGCTGAGTATGAGAGAGTGGATGTATGATTGTTTATGTTTATCCTTTATTCTACTGATCAGTATCATAATCCATATTTAATATTTCTTAAAACCCCCTCCTCCTCTCCCCTGTAACTATTCACCAGGTCGCTGCTGTAAATTAAAATGTGTAATCAGTCAACTTACCTGGTCAAATAAGGGTTAAATAAATACAAAATAAAAAGTAGTTGAATGAATGAGAGTTAGGTGATGTCATTATTTTGTGTTGTTATTTAGTTCACTCTTTGTTCCCTCTCTCTATCTCCTCCCTCTCTCTCCTTCCTCTATCTCCTCCCTTTCTATATCTCCTCTCTCTATTCTCCCTCTCTCTCCTTCCTCTCTCTCCTCCCTCTCTCTTAACTGTCTCCTCCCTCTCTCCTCCCTCTCTTTCCTCCCGCTCTCTCCTCTCTCTTGCATCCCTCTCTCTCCTCCCTCTATCCCTGATCACAGGTGATGAGCTGCACCTGTGACCAGTGGGAATTGTACACTGAGTGTACAAAACATCAGGAACACCTTCCTAATATTGAATTGMACCCCCCTTCCCTCAGAACAGCCTCAATTTGTCAGGGCATGGACTCAACAAGGTGTTGAAAGCGTTCCACAGGGATGCTGGCCCATATTGACTCCAATGGTTCCCACAGTTGTGTCAAGTTGGCTGGACGTCCTTTTGGTGTTGGACCATTCTTGATACACACGGAAAAAACTGTTGAGAGTGAAAAACACAGCAGCGGTGCAGTTTTTGACACACTCAAACCGTTGTGCCTGGCACCTACTACCATACCCCGTTCAAAGGCACTTAAATCTTTTGTCTTGCCCATTCACCCTCTGAATGGCACACATACACAATTCATTTCTCAATTGTCTGAAGGCTTAACAAAACGTATTTAGCCCGTCTCCTCCCCTTCATCTACACTGATTGAATTGGATTTAACAAGTAACATCAATAAGGGATCATAGCTTTCACCTGGATTCACCTGGTCAGTCTATGTCATGGAAAAAGTTCCTAATGTTTTGTCCACTCATTGTATATAGTGGAGTGCTATGGTGTGAGGGTTCAGGTCTCCTGGGTTCCAGGGAGAACATGTATGAAGGTGTCTCCGCGAGGAGACCTTCTTATTGCCACCCCACACCATGTGTGTGTTATTTATGAGAAATATCTCTCAACTTTCATTGATACGGTCTAGGCTTTGGCCTGTGACTGTGCTACGGTAACTGCCTGACCCAGTATGGAATCCGTGAGGAATTGAGTTTGCTGCGGTATTTACAGTAGAAGTCGGAAGTTTACATACACCTTAGCCAAATACATTTAAACTCAGTTTTTRACAATTCCTGACATTTAATCCTAGTAAAATTCCCTTTCTTGGGTCAGTTAGGATCACCACATTATTTTAAGAATGTGAAATGTCAGAATAATAGTAGAGAGAATGATTTATTTCAGATTTGATTTCTTTCATCACATTCCCAGTGGGTAAGAAGCTTACATACACTCAATTAGTATTTTGTAGCATCGCCTTTAAATTGTTTCACTTGGGTCTGTCACGCCCTGACTTTAGTTATATTTGTTTTCTTTGTTTTTTGGTTAGGTCAGGGTGTAACAAGGGTGGTTTGTTTAGTTTTTGTATTGTCTAGGGTTTTTGTTTGTCTATGGGGATGTTGTATGGTCTAGGGGTTTGTAGGTTTATGGTGGCCTGAGTTGGTTCCCAATCAGAGACAGCTGTTTCTCGTTGTCTCTGATTAGGGAGCCTATTTAGGTTGTCATATTCCATGTTGGTTTTGTGGGTAGTTGTTTTCTGTTTTGTGTGTCTGCACCAGACAGAACTGTTTCGTTTGTTCCATTTTGTTAATTTTTGTTCTAGTGTTCAGCTTTATTAAAAATCATGAACACGCACCACGCTGCACCTTGGTCTACTCCTTCTTCTTCAGATGAACATCGTTACAGAACTACCCACCACCAAAGGACCAAGCAGCGTGGTAAGGAGGAGCAGCGTGGCCAGGAGTACGAGACAACCTAGGAGAAGGTAGAGAGATGGGCGGTCGACCCAGGGAGAGTGCCAGAAGCTGCCTGGGAGTCTATGGATTAGTGCGGAGAGGGATACCGGAGGATGGAGTCGGCGAGACGAACACGGCTGGCAAGGAAGCCCGAGAGGCAGCCCCCAAATTGTTTTGGGGGGGGGCACACGGGGTGTGTGGCAGAGTCAGGTTGGAGACCTGAGCCAACTCCCCGTGCTTACCGTGGCGGGCGTCGTACTGGTCAGGCACCGTGTTATGCGGTGGAGCGCACGGTGTCTCCAGTACGCGTTCTTAGCCCAGTGCGCTATATCCCAGCTCCTCGCATCGGCCGGGCTAGAGTGGGCATCGAACCAGGACGGAGTGTGCCAGCCCTGCTCTCCAGATCTCCAGTGCGTCTACTCGTCACGGGTTATCCTGCGCCAGCCCTACGCACGGTGTCCCCGGCCAGCACAGCCCAGTGCGGCCTGTTCCAACTCCCCGCACTTGCCGGGCTACAGGGGGTATCCAGCCAGGATGAGTTGTGCTAGCTCTGCGCTCGAGACCGCCAGTGCGCCTCCACGGCCCAGTGTATCCGGTGCCTCGGCTAAGGAAGAGGCCTCCTGCATGTCTCCCCAGCCTGGTGAGTCCTGTGCCTGCTTCCTAGAGCCAGGCCTCTGGCTGTGTGTCTCCCACTCCTGTGACGGCTCCATTGGGCCATCGAAGCCTTTCAGTGAATGAATTCCATGGAAGAAGCTCTTGCGGAGTGTTTGATTTCCATGGCCACGAAGCTCGTCCAAGTGATGGATTCCATTTGGCAAGAAGCCTGCCAAGCTGCACTGTACTCCCATGGCTAAGTAAGCTTCGCTCCGGGGGTCGATGACACTATCGGCACTCGAAGCCTGCCTGAGATGGCCTTCTTCAGCCCGGCCAGAACTCGCAGAAGACCGGCCCGTCCCAGCCCCGGAGCCTCCAGAACACAGACGGCCTCCAGCCGGGAGCCTCCAGAGACGGCCTCCAGCCCGGAGCCTCCAAAGACCGCCCTCCTGTCCGGAGCCGCCAGAGTGCGCCCTCTCTGTCCGGAGCCGCCAGAGTCACCCTCCTGTTCGGGGTCCGCTGCGAGGGTCCCCCTCACTCCAGAGGCGCCACCTAAGTGGGCCAAGACTAAGGTGGAACGCGGGGTCTACGTCCGCGCGCAGAGCCGCCATCGCTCCGCGCGGATAGTTTGCCCACCCAGACCCTCCCCTATAGTCTTAGTTTTTGCGGCCGGAGTCCGCACCTTTGGGGGGGGGGTACTGTCAGCCCCCGACTTTATTTATATTTTGTTTTCTTAGTTTTTTGGTAGGTCCAGGGTGTGACAAGGTTGGTTTGTTTAGTTTTTGTATTGTCTAGGGGTTTGTTCAACTGAGGCAGCAAGAGCAGAGCGGCAGCGTTACGAAGGAACTCGTCTAGCAAGGAAGCCCGAGAGGCAGCCCCCAAATTTTTTTTGGGGTGGGGCACACGGGGGTGTGGCGAGTCAGGTTGGAGACCGGAGCCAACTCCCCGTGCTTACCGTGGCGGGCGTCGTACTGGTCAGGCACCGTGTTATGCGGTGGAGCGCACGGTGTCTTCCAGTGGCGTTGCACAGCCGGTGCGCTATTCCAGCTCCCCGAACTCAGCCGGGCTAGAGTGGGCATCCAGCCAGGTGGAGGATGCCGGCTCAGCGCATCTGGCTGCCAGTACTCTCCTACGGCCCGGGATCTCCTGCGCACGGCTTCTGCCGCACAGTGTGTCCGGTGCGTCGCAAAGCCCAGTGCCATCCTGTTCCTCGCCCCGCGCATCTGCGGGCGAAAGGGTAACCATCCAGCCAGGAGGGTTTTGCAGCTCTGCGCTCGAGACCGCAGTGCGCCTCCCCGGCCCAGTGTATCCGGTGCCTCGGCTAAGGAAGAGGCCTCCTGCATGTCTCCCCAGCCTGGTGAGTCCTGTGCCTGCTCCCAGAGCCAGGCCTCCTGTGTGTCTCTCCACTCCTGTGACGATCCATGGCACGAAGCCTCCAGTGATGATCCATGGCAAGAAGCCTCCAGTGTTTGATCCATGGCACGAAGCCTCCAGTGATGATCCATGGCAAGAAGCCTCCAGTGATGATCATGGCAAGAAGCCTCCAGGGGTGAGACATGGCACGAAGCCTCCTGAGACGGCCTCCAGCCCGAGCCTCCAGGCGCCTCCAGCCGCGGAGCCTCCAGAGACGGCCTCCAGCCCGGAGCTCCAGAGACGGCCTCCAGCCGGAGCCTCCAGACGCCCTCACTGTCCGGAGCCGCCAGAGTCGCCCTCCTGTCGCGGAGCCGCCAGAGTCACCCTCCTGTTCGGGGTCCGCTGCGAGGGTCCCCACTCCAGAGGCGCCACCTAAGTGGGCCAAGACTAAGGTGGAGCGGGGTCTACGTCCCGCGCCAGAGCCGCCACCGCGGTGATAGTTGCCCACCCAGACCTCCCCTATATCTTTAGTTTTTGCGGCCGGAGTCCGCACCTTTGGGGGGGGGGGGGTGGTACTGTCACGCCCCGACTTTAGTTATATTTGTTTTCTTAGTTTTTTGGTTAGGTCAGGGTGTGACAAGGTTGGTTTTGTTAGTTTTTGTATTGTCTAGGGGTTTTGTCAACTGGAGGCAGCAAGAGCAGAGCGGCAGCGTTACGAAGGGACTCGGCTAGCAAGGAAGCCCGAGAGGCAGCCCCCAAATTATTTTTTTGGGGTGGGGGCACACGGGGAGTGTGGCTGAGTCAGGTTGGAGACCGGAGCCAACTCCCCGTGCTTACCGGGGCGAGCGTCGTACTGGTCAGGCACCGTGTTATGCGGTGGAGCGCACGGTGCTCCAGTGCGTGTGCACAGCCCGGTGCGCTACCTTCCAGCTCCCCGATCAGCCGGGCTAGAGGTGGGCATCCAGCCAGGTCGGAGGATGCGGCTCAGCGCATCTGGCTGCCAGTACGTCTCTACGGCCCGGGATATCCTGCGCCGGCTCTGCGCACTGTGTTTCCGGTGCGTCTGCAAGCCCAGTGCATCCTGTGCCTGCGCCCCGCATCTGCAGGGCGAAAGTAACCATCCAGCCAGGACGGGTTTTGCAGGCTCCTAGCTCGAGACCTCCAGTGTGCCTCCACGGCCAGTGTATCCGATGCCTCTGCCTAGTACACGCGCTCCTGTATGTCTCTCCAGCCTGGTGATGTCCTGTGCCTGCGCCTAGAACTAATTACCCCCCCGCCACCGCCACCAAAGTGGGGGGAGCCAGAGGCGGAGGGGGGTCTACGTCCCGCACCAAGAGCCGTCGCCGTAAAGGAAGCCCACCCGGACCCTCCCCTTTAGAGTCAGGTTTAGCGGCCGGAGTCCGCACCTTTGGGGGGGTCTGTCACGCCCTGCCATAGAAAGGTTTTTATTCTCTTTTGCTTAGGCCAGGGTGTGACTAGGGTGGGCATTCTAGTTTCATAGTTTCTATGTTTTCTATTTCTTTGTGTTTGGCCGGTGTGGTTCAATCAGAGGCAGTTGTCTATCGTTGTCTCCTGATTGAGACCATACTTAGGTAGCCCTTTTTCCACCTGTCTTTGTGGGAAGTTGACTTTGTTTAGGGCACATAGCCTTTAGCTTCACGGTTTGTTTTTGTAATGTTTTTGTTGTTTTGTTCGGACGTCATTTTCATTAAATAAAGAAAATGTACGCTCACGCACGCTGCACCTTGGTCCTCTTCTGTTAACGGCCGTGACAGATATGGACTCGTTTTACTGTGGATATAGATACTTTTGTACCTGTTTCCTCCAGCATATTCACAAGGTACTTTACTGTTGTTCTGGGATTGATTTGCACTTTTCGCACCAAAGTACATTCATCTCGAGGAGACAGAACGTGTCTCCTTCCTGAGCGGTATGATGGCTGTGTGGTCCCATGGTGTTTATACTTGCGTGCTATTGTTTTGTACAGATGAACGTGGCACCTTCAGGCATTTGAAATTGCTCCCAAAGATGAACCAGACCTGTGGAGGTCTTACAATTTTTTTCTGAGGTCTTTGCTGATTTCGTTGGATTTTCCATGATGTCAAGCAAAGAGGCAGTGAGTTTGAAGGTAGGACTTCATATACATCCACAGGTACACCTCCAATTGACTCAAATGAGGTAAATTAGCCTATCAGAAGCTTCTTCAGCCATGACATAATTTTCTGGAATTTTCCAAGCTGTTTAAAGGCACAGTCAACTTAGTGTATGTAAACTTCTGACCCACTGGAATTGTGAAACAGTTAATTATAAGTGAAATAATCTGTCTGTAAACAATTGTTGGAAAAATGACTTGTGTCATGCACAAAGTAGATTTCCTAACCGATTTACACAACTATAGTTTGTTAAAAATAAATTTGTTATGTGGTTAAAATGAGTTTTAATGACTCCAACCTAATTGTATGTAAACTTCCGACTTCAACTGTACGTAGTTTTGACAGATGATTATCAGAAGTTAGCTGCTCAAACTGACAGTTTTCAGGCATGTGTCTGGAGGAGTGAATGGGACTAGGTGAGGTTAGGTGGTGGAACAGCAGGTGTCTGGAGAAGTGTGGGACTAGGTGAGGTTAGGGGGTGGAAACAGCAGGTGTCTGGAGGAGTGACTGGGACTAGGTGAGGTTAGGTGGGGAAACAGCAGGTGTCTGGAGGAGTGAATGGGACTAGGTGAGGTTAGGTGGGGGTCTAATAAACTACTTATATGACCTCTGTACTCTCCTCCAGGCAGGAAGATAGGTGGGTGGCTGGAGACACATCCCAGGGTGCAAGTCAGGTACTTCACTGTGTGTGTGTGTGTGTGTTCGCGTGCGTGCGTGCATGCATGTGTGTGTAGGTTGAGACAGAGAGACAGACAGCGAGAGACACAGAGACACGAAAGCAGAGAGAGGAGAAAGAGAGTGAGGGAGAGAGAGAGACAGACACAGAGAGAGAAAGAGAGAGACAGACACAGAGAGACAGAGAGGGATGAGAGAGTAGAGAGAGAGACAGACACAGAGAGACAGAGAGGGAGAGAGAGAGGTAGATAGAGAGACAGACCACAGAGAGACAGAGAGAGAGAGGTATAGAGAGAGACAGACACAGAGAGACAGAGAGGGGGAGAGAGAGGTAGAGAGAGAGAGAGACACAGAGAGACAGAGAGGAGAGAGAGAGGGTACACAAAGAGACCGGAGAGAGAGAGAGAGATAGAAGAGAGAGACAGACACAGAGAGACAGAGAGGGAGAGAGAGAGGTAGAGAGAGGACAGACACAGAGAGACAGAGGAAGAGAGAGAGAGAGTGGAGGAGGAGAGAGACAGACTCAGAGAGACAGAGAGAGAGAGAGACAGACAAACAGGCAGAATGAGGTAAGGAGCAGACCAGCTCGGCTTGGCCAGAGGGTTGAAGGGGGTCTGATGGAATATTAAATATTACCTGACTAACCCACACACAGATGTTCACAATTACGGCTCCAGAGAATTAATGAGAGCAATATGGCAAATCAAATAAAAGTTTATTCGTCATGTACACACGTTTACATCAGTTATAAACGGTGCCGTGAATTGCTTACTTGCAAGCTCCCTCAACAAGGCAGAACAAATATCAATAATAATCAAAAGTCTATTGAAAATAACAAGTAAGTAAGAAGGTTAGTATGCATAGTAATAAAATGGGTATGTACACAATAGGATATACAGTATCAATAATGAATGTGCTATGTCAAGTATTTACAATTTAAAGTGGATTGTGTCTCATAGATAGAGAAAATAGTATAGAAATAGACAGCAGTGTTGATGTGTGGTGTGGTGTGTGGTGTGGTGGTGTGTGGTGTGTGGGTGGTGTGTGTGTGGTGTGTGTGGTGGTGTGTGTGGTGTGTGGTGTGTGGTGTGTGTGTGGGTGTGTGTGGTGTGTGGTGTGTGGTGTGGTGTGGTGTGGTGTGTGTGTGTGGGGTGTATGTAGTGTAGTGTAGTGTAGTGTAGTGTAGTGTGTGTGTGTGTGTGTGTGTGTGTGTGTGTGTGTGTGGGTGTGTGTGTGTGTGGGGGTGTGTGTGTGTGTGTGTGGTGTGTGTGTGTGTGTGTGTGTGTGTGGTGTGGTGTGTGCAGGGTTGGGGATTAACTGATTACATTTAATCCGTTACTTGTAATCTGATCAAATGAACACTGTAACTATAATCAGTTACGTTACCATCTCTATGACGACATTTGTTTGATTGATCCTTTTTGGTTTCTAATGCCTCTTAAGCAGAAAGTCATCCAAAAGTAACTGAAAGTAATATTACGTTACTGAGTGTGTGGTTGTGTAAGGTTTGAATTTGTGGAGAGTCAGTGATCCCACGAGGGGTCATTTTCTAGCCTCACCGATTGAGTTATTAGTTCTGGAGCAACTGCTTCAAGCACATGAGAAAGAGTAGCAGGAGAAGATCTCATGGCCTACTATAGGAGTGTGTGGGACTTTACATGTACCACTAGAGAATCCCCAAATAGGTGCCCCTCTGCTGCATGCTGATGTATTTAGCCACTGAAGGTCAATTGGGACTCTCACACTAATAAAATCAACCGCTGAATATAAACATTTCTTCCTCTGAAACAGTTCCTTAGATATGTATAGGGTTGAAAAGGGAGTGTATATTACTGTAAACTTTCTAAGTTTACCAGTAAACTACCTGAATTTTGGTAACTTTCAAGGATTTTATGTAGTGTCCCTCCAGATTATCACAGGTGTCTGTAATTATCACTGGCCCTCTGTGTGGCCTTATCACATGTACAATATAAGAAATAATGAAATACAATTATTATCAAATAGATTAATAGAATGACAAAGCTGCAAAACATTATCCTAAATATAAACCATTAACTTAGTGAATACCACTGGTGTTTAATATGAGCGTTTCAGCAATAAATATCCTTTGAAATGTTTTTTACATAGGTTTAAATGTAACTATGTCAATATGTATTGTCCTTTTTAGCCTGGAAACTGGTGGCAGTTGTGAAAGTCAATAGTTGGAAGAGTTGCAGAGTTCATTGAAATAATGGCATTGTCTTTTTTCATTAATTAGGCTATTTTCTCTTCAATCATATGGTCTATCTACTAGAAAATATGGACACAGATATCAATACTGCATCTCAATTTTTTTAAAGTAAGTTATTAAAGTATAAATGATCAAAGTTATGATAGATTGCGATAGATTTTCTGTTAATTACCAAAATTACAGAAGATTCTGGTAACTTTTGTAAATTACTGGTAGCTTTGCAACCCTAGGCATGTATTAGTCACAATGCACACAACTTCCAGCCCCCCCCCCCCACCCCCATTTAAGGATGTCATCATCAAATAGTTGTATTTGATAGGGGTTGACCCCTTCTTAAAGACTATCTCCCACCAAAACATTAGATTTAACAACATATGTCTGATAAAATGTATCTCTACAGATATGTATGGGGCATGGAGTCCTCCTGTGCACAGCAACATCTCCCAGACAATAAAGTCACGGTCAAGGAGCACATTCCTGTTGTGATTTATCTGAATGAGTTACGCCAGGGGGATTATCTGTACTCTAAGTAATAAATCATTGATGAAGGCCCATCGTTTGAAGCCAAATGAAGGATCTGCATCTCTTCATTTATTTCAGTTTTTGAGAAATTCTTGAATGGGATCCAAAAAGGGATTAGCGTCAGACTGTAAACTAGCTTCAGTAACAGAAGGGTTCAGATGGCTTCTCTACTCACTGAGGTGCGGGTTGAGGGATGAGCTTCTGTCTGTGTCTCTGGTTGTCTGCCTCTGGCTCTATTTGAGGCTGACTTTGGCCTAGATTCAATCAGATGAAGTGTTAATTAACTGGCGATAGCCGACACCCGCARAGCTGATGTTTTTGTGATGTCGGAGGTGGAACTGCGTTGGAGCTGTCCAATCCGTTAGCAGCTGCTCTTCTGATCATTGTCACAAAGCCACACCCGTCCCACTCGGGTTAGAAGTTCAGAATGAGAACGTGTAGGCTATAATGATGTTCAAATCAAAAATCATTCAACTAAATAATGAAGATTTCTACCATCTTACATTCCAGTGTTCGTAAACAAGGACGGATGGGATTCCGTAAACAAGGACGGATGGGATTCCGTAAACAAGGACGGATGGGATTCCGTAAACAAGGACGGATGGGATTCCGTAAAACAAGGAGGGATGGGATTTTTCTTAAACAATAGACCTCCACAACATCACAGCCAGAAACATATTCTTTATTGAAAAACAATACCCATATTTCTTGACAAACACACGCACATGACAAACGCACGCACACGTACACAAACACACACATGCACACTTTTCAGACCATAATTTGTCTGCACTGGTCCCACAGGTTCTGTTGGGTTTTGGTCCATCTGATACGGGTCTGGGTCAGGTATGGGCCAAGTCTGGTGCAGGTCTGGGTCAGTACGGTGAGAACAGAACTGATGTATGTGCCGTACGGAAAGGTCCTGGGGCGGGATGTAACAAGGTCTGGGGGAGGGCCTGAATCTGAAAGAGGGCAGGGCCAGMTGTAGGGGCAGGGCGCAAATGAAACGGGGACAGGGTTGCCATGGCAGCAGCAGCAGCAAGGGAGAGATGGCGCTGTAAGAGGCACGAGGCGAGAGGCTTCYCCAAGTCCTGCTCCTTCCTCAGAGCGATCCCAACCTGGAAACCACAAACAACATGATCAAAATCTTTCTACAACTGTTCTACAGTCTGATCACCACCATACAGCTATCACATGTTCCACAATCAGTCCACAACAATCAGTCCACAACAAAACATCCAGTAAAGTACTGCCACGACTGTGTGGCTAAGCACGACTCCAACACCATCATTAAGTTTGCTGACGACACAACACTGGTAGGCCTGATCACCGACAACGATGAGACAGCCTATAGGGAGGAGGTCAGAGACCTGGCAGTGTGGTGCCAGGACAACAACCTCTCCCTCAACGATGAGACAGCCTATAGGGAGGAGGTCAGAGACCTGGCAGTGTGTTGCCAGGACAACAACCTCTCCCTCAATGTGAGCAAGACAAAGCAGCTGTRCGTGGACTAWAGGAAAAGGAGGGCCGWACCGGCCCCCATTAACATCAACGGGGCTGAAGTGGAACGGGACGAGAGTTTAAAGTTCCTTGGTGTCCACATCACCAACGAACTATCATGGTCCAAACACACCAATACAGTCGTGAAGAGGGCTCAACAACGCCTATTCTCCCTCAGGAGACAGAAAAGATTTCACATGGGTCCACAGATCTTCAAAAAGTTCTACAGCTGCACCATCGAGAGCATCCTGACTGGTTGCATCACCACCTGGTATGGCAACTGCTCGGCATCTGACCGTAAGGCGATACAGAGGGTAGTGTTTACAGCCCAGTACATCACTGGGGCCAAGCTTCCTGACATCCAAGACCTGTTTACTCGGCGGTGTCAGAGGAAGGACCAAAAAATTGTCAAAGACTCCAGTCACCCAAATCATAGACTGTTCTCTCTGCTATCGCACGGCAAGCAGTACCGGAGTGCCAAGTCTAGGACTAAAAGGCACCTTAACAGCTTCTACCCCCAAGCCATAAGACTGCTGACCAATAATCAAATGGCCACGGGCCGACTATTGTACATTAAACCCCCCCCCCCCCCTGTTTTACACTGCTGCTAAGTCGCGTTTACCTCGCACTGAACTTGTACCCCTGCACATTGACTCGTACCGACCCTGTATATAGCCTCATTATTGTTATGTAATTTTTGGTACTTTTTTGAATTTGATTTTTTAAAACTTTAGTTTATTTAGTCATATTCTTCTTAACTCTATTTCTTGAACTGTATTGTTTGGTTTCAGGGCTTGGTAAGTAAGCATTTCACGGTATAGTCTACATCTGTTTTCGGTTGCATGTGACAAATAAATTTGATTTGATTTGATAATACAATAATGTGGTACTGCAACTGACTGGTGCCGTTGGGGCGGTAACTAATACGGGCTAAACTTGGGCTGGCTGGCTTCCCTGCTGCGCGGTCTTTATGTCTTCCTACTTTTGAATTGTGCTTAGGAGAGAGGGCGGGGGGGGGTAGACAGAGACAGACACAGAGAGAGACCCAAACGTAAGAAAAGCGGACGTAGTACAAGACTGTGCATGAGAATAGGCCGTCGGCAGGACTACCGGCCTGCAAGAGGAGAAGACAGGCAGGCGGCGCACTAGCCCACGAAAAAGAGGGTGGAACTGTAGCCTGCACTTCCGAACCGTCCACCAAGTGTAGAGACCATGAGTAGACCACAGTTCACAGATACACAGACCACAACGAAGGTGAAAAAAACACATAAGACCAAATTTTGTAAAACTCCCATATGATACAAACAATACAGTGTGCATCACAGCAGCAACATTTGTGACCTGTTACCATAAATAAAAAGTTCATTTATTTCCCTTTCGTACTGAACTTTAACAACTGTATATAGCCAGTATAGTAGACACTTTGAAATGTCTCTACTTTCTTGACTTTTGTGCGTGTACATTTTACTTTTAATGGGCTCCAAGTGGTGCACAGCGGTCTAAGAAACCACTAGCATCTCAGTGCTAGAGGCGTCACTTACAGACAACACTGTTCAAAACAGAACTGTATCACAACGGCGGCCGTGATTAGGAGTCCCATAAGGGCGGCGCACAATTGTGCCCAGCATCATCCGAGTTGGTCGTGTAGGCCATCTTTGTAAGTAAGAAGTTGTTCCTTAACTGACTTGCCTAATAATAAATAATTTTTGACTGTTTTATTCAACTTTTGGTTTATTATCTATTCACTTGCTTTGGCAAGTAAATAACATATGTTTCCGTGCCAATAAACCGCATTGAATTAAACTTGGAGAAAGAGAGCGAGAAAGAAGAGAGATAAGAGAGGAGGGGCAGAGAGAGAAGATAGAGAGAGACAAGAGACACCGAGAGAGAGAGAGACACAGAGGGTGAGAGCCAGAGAGAGAGAGAGAGAAGGAGAGAGAGAGAGAGAGAGAGAGAGAAGAGAGACGAGAGAGAGAGAGAGAGAAAAGAGAGAGAGAGGAGGAGAGAGAGAGATGGAGAGAGGAGAGAAAAGTAGAGAGAAAAGTAGAGAGAGAGAGAGAAGAGAGAGAGAAAAGGTAGAGAGAGAGAGACAGAGAAAGAGAGAGGAGGAGAGGGAGAGAGAAAAGTAGAGAGAAGAGACAAAGAGAGAGATGAGAGAAGGAAGAGGGAGAGAGCAAAGTAAGAGAGAGAGACAGAGGAGAGCGAGAGAAAGAGAGAGAAGAGAGGAGAGAGAAGCAGACAGAAGAGGAGGAGAGAGAGAGAGATGAGGAGAGAGAGAGAGAGAGAAGAGGAGAGAGAGAGAGAGAGAGAGAGAGCGAGAAGAGAAGAAGAGAGAGGAGAGAAGAGAGAGGGAGAAGAGAAAAGTAGATCAGAAGAAGACGATTATAATTATCAAGGTATATTGGTATTATACATTATTAAATTGGTATAGCTGTTTGCTTTGGCACTTAATTTGACCGCATTCAATGTTTTTCAGGCTAGTAAAAGCTGCAGCAACTCTGAACTTGAGAGAGGAGAGAGATGAGGCCACATGGGTCAGAGTCTAAAGTCATAGATGTCATCATGGCCACATGGCTCAGTCCTAATCATAGATTCCCATGCAGGCCACATGGGTTTCAGTCTAAATCATAGATTCATCAAGGCCACATGGCTCAGTTCCTAATCATAGATATTCAGGCCACACATAGGGTCAGTCTAAATCATAGATTCATCAGGCCACATGGTCAGTCTAAATCATAGATTTCATCACAAGGACCAACATGGGTCAATCTAAATCATTAAAGATTCATCAGGCCACATGGCTCAGTCTAAATCATAGATTCATCAGGCCACATGGCTCAGTTCTAAAATCAATGAGATTCATCAGGCCACATGGTCAATCTAAAATCGGATACGATTCATCATGGCCACATGGGTCAGTCTAAATCATAGATTCAGTCAGGCCACAGGAATGAAAGAAACACTACACCTAAATTAAAGTTTTTCCTCTCATGTCTCTGTAATGTACATTTGTTCTTGGCCTTGTAAATTGTATAAATTATAATTATAAAAGGGAGGAATATTGATTTATGAGATGGCGTACACACGACAGCATGGTTCACTTACCATAATACAGTCCAAACCATGTCTAATGACTGATGAATATCATAAGCACCTGGCCTTACATATACCCTAACATTTTTCAACTTACAACAACCAGTTACAGACAGCATTTGTACCAACACAACCTGATGCTTACTTCATAGATTTGTTTTGTGGTTTCTTTGAATGCTGTTTACAACTCAACTGTATTTCACCATCGCCTGGTTTCAGCTGTGTCTCGGAGTTGAAACATAAACACTATCATAACTAACCTGTTTTCAGCTGCTGTCCCTCGCAAGTTGAACATACACTTATATAATAAGCGTTTCAGCTGTGTCTCGCAGTTGACATACACTATATAACTAACCCTGTTTCAGCTGTGGTCTCGCAGTGACATACACTATATAACTAACCTGTTTTCAGTTGTGTCTCGCATGTTGATCAAACTAATATACACTTACCGTTTTCAGCTGTGGTCTCGCAAGTTGACATTTGTATAGAACTAACCTGTTGGAGTGTGTCTCGCAGTTGACTATACACTAAAATACTAACCTGTTCAGCTGTGTCTGCAGAGTGACATACACTCATAATATACTTAACCTGTTTCAGCTGTGTCTCGCAAGTTACATACAACTATATAACTAACCTGTTTCCCAGCTGTTGTCTCGCCAGTTGACCATACACTATAATAATCCTGTTCAGTTGTGAGTCGCGCAGTTGACATACACTATATAACTAACGCTGTTCAGTTGTGTCTTTCGCATTACAATACACTGAGATAACTACCTGTTCAGTTGTGTCTCGCAGTTTGACATACACTATATTATCTAACCTGTTTTAAGTTGTGTCTCGCATGACATACCACTTATATAACTTAACCTTGTTCCAGCTGTGTTTCGTCAGTTGACAATACACTATATAACCCACACTGTTTCAGCTGTGGTCTCGCAGTTGACATACACTTTAAACTAAAGACTGTTCAGCGTGTGTCTCGCAGTTGACATAAGCATATATACACTACCTGTTCAGCTGGTCTCGCAAGTTGACATACACTATATAAATCTAACCTGTTTCAGCTGTGTCTCGCAGTTGACATACACTATATAACTAACCTGTTTCAGCTGTGTCTCGCATTGAACATACACTAATATAACTAACCTGTTTTCAATGCTGGTCTCGCCGTTTGACATGTATAACAACACTTTTTGAGTTGTGTCTCGCATTGACCATACCTAATAAACTACCTTTCAAGCTGTGTCTGCGCAAGTGACATACACTATGATAACGAACAGCTGTTTCAAGCTCGTGTCTCGCAGTTAGACAAATGTAATAACTACCTGTTTGAGTTGTGTCTCGCAGTTGACATACACATATTAACTAACCGTTCAGCTGTGTCTCGCAGTTGACATACACAATATATACCTGTTTGGAGCTGTGTAATGCGGAGTGACATGTATTAATAACCTGTTTGATTTGTATCTCAGAGTTGACATTGTCAGCATATAAAGTACACTGGTTTGAGTTGTGTCTGGGAGTTTTGCTGTGTTTCATTTACTGTTTGGAGTTGATGTCTCGGAGTGACATGTAATAAACTACTGTTTGAGTTGTGTCTTCGGGTTGACATAAGTATATAACTAACACTTTTTGAGTTGTGTCTGGAGTTGAACATAATGTAAATATAACCTTTTTGAGTTGTGTAGTCGGAGTTGACAATAAGTAATAACTAAAACTTTTTGAGTTGTGTCTGGAGTTGACATAAAGTATATAATTAACACTGTTTGAGCTTGTGTCTGGAGAGTTGAACTAAGTATATAACTAACTGGGTTTGGAGTTGTGTCTGGAAGTTGACATAAAGGATATAACTACACTGTTTGAAGTTGATTATCTGGGGAGTTTGACATGTAAAGGTATATACTAACCCTGTTTGAGTTGTGTCTCGGAAGTGACATAAAGGTATTAACTAACCTGTTTGAGTTGTAGTCTCGGAGTTTAGACATAAAAGTAATAACTAACCTGTTTGAGTTGTGTCTGGGAGTTGGACATAAAGTATATAATCTAACCTGTTGAGTTGTAGTCTCGGATGTTGACATAAGTATCTAACTAACACTGTTTGAGTTGTGTCTCGGGAGTTGCCATAAAAGGTTATATACTACACCTGTTTTGAGTTGTGGTCTGGGAGTTGACATAAAGTATATAACTACCTGTTTGAGTTGGTGTCTCGGAGCTTTGACATAAAGTATATAATAACCTGTTTGAGTTGTGTCTGCGGAGTTGAATAAAGTAATATAACTAACCTGTTTGAGTTGTGTTCGGAGTTGACATAAAGTATATAACTACCTGTTGGAGTTGTGTCTCGGAGTTGACATAAAACGTAATATTAACTAACGCTGTTTAGTTGTGTCTCGGAGTTGACATAAGTATATAACTACTGTTTGAGTTTGGTCTCGGAGTTGACATTAAATATATAACTAACGCTGTTTGAGTTGTGTCTGGGAGTTGACATAATAAGTATATAA
The DNA here is from genome assembly GCF_002910315.2 of Salvelinus sp. IW2-2015. Lineage (NCBI taxonomy): Eukaryota > Metazoa > Chordata > Actinopteri > Salmoniformes > Salmonidae > Salvelinus > Salvelinus sp. IW2-2015. The sequence continues at coordinate 25,726,058 of NC_036870.1, forward strand.
ACTACCTGGTTTTGAGTTGTGGGTCTGCGGAGTTGACATAAAGTATATAACTAACCTGTTTGAGTTGTGTCTTCGGAGTTTGGACATATAAGTATAATAACTAACCTGTTTGAGTTGTGTCTGGGAGTTGACATACAGTATATACTAACTCTGTTTGATTGCTGAAGTTATAAAAGTTATTGTGTTGGGCTCGGAGTTGACATAAAAGTAAATAACTACCTGTTTTGAGTTGTGTCTCGGAGTTGTACAACAAGTATATGAACTAACCTGTTTGGAGTTTGTGTCTTGGGAAGTTGACATACAAGTATATCTACTGTTGGGAGTTTCGATAATAAAGAACCTACCGTTTGAGTTGTTCTGGGAGTTGAAATAAAGTATATAACTAACCTGTTTGAGTTGTGTCTGAGTTGACATAAAGTATATAGACTAACCTGTTTGAGTTGTTCTGGAGTTGACATAAAGTATATAGACTACACCCTGTTTGTTGTGTGGTCTCGGAGTTGACATAAGTATATATACTAACCTGTTTGAGTTGTGTCCGGAGTTGACTATAAAAGTAAATGAACTAACGCTGTTTGAGTTGTGTCTGGGAAGTTGACATATAAGTATATAACTAACCTTTTGAGTTGTGTTCTCGGAGTTGACATAATAGATATAACTAACCTGTTTGAGTTGGTCGATCTATGACATAAAGTATATCTATAACTCTTTTTGAGTTGTGTTCTCGGAGTTGACATAAGAGTTATAACTACACTTTTGAGTTGTGTTCGGGAGTGACATAAAGTATATAATAACGCTGTATGGTTGTTCTCGGAGTTGACATTGACAGTATATAACTCAACTGTTTGAGTGGTGTCTGAAGGGAGTGACAAATAAAGTATTTTAATAGACCTGTTTGAGTTGTGTTCATGAGTTGACTAGTAAACCGGAGTTGTCGGATGCATAAGCTATATAACTAACCTGTTTGAGTTGTGTCTCGGAGTTGACAATAAATATAATATAACTAACAACTGTTTGAGTTGTGGTCTGGAAGTTTCGAATGATAAAGTATATAATTACCTGTTTGAAGTTTGTGTCCTCGGCAGTTGACATACAAGTTATAACTAACCTGTTTTGAGTTGTGTCTTCGAGTGTACATAAGTATGAACTACCTGTTTGAGTTGTGTCTCGTGAGTTGACATAAAGTATTAACTAACCTGTTTTGAGTTGTGTTCCGGAGTTGACAATAAGTATATAAACTACCTGTTATTGACGTTGTGTTTCGACTATTATCGAGTTGGTTAGTTGACATAAAGTATATAACAACCTGTTTGAGTGTGTCCTAAGTTGACATAAAGTATTAATATAATACACTGTTTGAGTTGGTGTCTCGGAGTAAAAGAAGTATATTAACTTACACTCTTGTTTGGAGTTGTGTCTGTGGAGTTGAACACTATAAAGTATATAACCATACCTGTTTGAGAGTTGTTTCGGAGTTTGACATAAAGTAATAACTAACGCTGTTTTGAAGTTGGTGTCCTCGGAGTTGACATAGAAGTACATATACTAACCTGTTTGAGTTGTCGTCTCGGCAGTTGCACATAAGAGTATAAACTAACCTGTTTTGTCGAGTTGCTAAGTATATCTGTTTGGTTGTCCGAGTTTGGACATAAAAGTATATAACTAACCTGTTTGAGTTGTGTCTTCGGAGGTTGACATAAAGGAATATAACTAAACCGTTTTGAGTTGTGTTCCTCGGAGTTGACATAAAGTATACTAATAACGCTGTTTTGAGTGTGTTGTCTCGAGTTGACATAAAGTTATATAACTAAACCTGTTTTGAGTTGTGTCTGCGGAGTTGAATATATATATAACTAACCGTGCTTGAGTTGTGTCTCGGAGTTGACATGAAGTATATAACTAACCTGTTGAGTTGTGTCTGGAGTTGACATAAAGATAATACTAACCTGTTGAGTTGTGTCTCGGATGTTGACATAAAGGATATAAACCTCTGTTTGGAAGTTTGTCTGGGAAGTTGACACATAAGAAGTATATAACTAAACCTGTTTTTGAGTGTGTCTCGGAGTGACATAAAGTAATAACTAACTCTGTTTGAGTTTTGTCTCGGAGTTGGACATAAAGTATATAACTAACCTGTTTGAGTTTGTGTTCGGAGTTGACATAAAGTATATAACTAACCTGTTTGAGTGGGTGTCTCGGAGTTGACATAAAGTATATAATACGACTGTTTTTGCCAAAAAGTTTTTTTTTTTTTTGGGGTCTCGGAGATTGACATAAAGTAATATAACTAAACCTGTTTGAGTTGTGTCCTCGGAGTTGACATAAAGTATATAATAACTCCTGTTGAGTTGTGTCCTTGGAGTTGACAAAAGATATAACTAACCTGTTTGAGTGTGTCTCGGAGTTGACATAAAGTATATAACTAACCTGTTTGAAGTTGTGTCTCGGGAGTTGAATAAAGTAATACACTAACCGTTTTGAGTTGTGTCTCGGAAGGTTGACATAACAGTATATAACTACCTCTGTTTGAGTTGTGTCTCGAGTTGACATAAAAGTAAATAACTAACCTGTTTTGAGTTGTGATCTCGGAGTAGACATAAGTAAATAACGTAACCTGTTTGAGTTGTGTCTCGAGTTGACCATACAGTATATAACTAACCTGTTTGAGTTGTGTCTGGGAGTTGACATAAGAGGATATTAACTAACCTGTTTTGAGTTGTGTCTCGGAGATTTGACATAAAGTCTAACTAACACGTTGAGTTGTGTCTCGGATGTTGACATAAAGTAATAACTAACCGGTTTGAGTTGTGTTCAGTTGACATAACGTATATAGACTAACCTGTTTGAGTTGTGTCTCGAGTTGAACGATAAGGTCTAGATAACTTAACCTGTTTTGAGTTGTGTCTCGAGTTGATCAATAAAGTATATAAACTAATCCTGTTTGAGTTGTGGTCTCGGAGTTGACATAAAGTATATAACTAACTCTGTTTGAGTTGTGTCTCGAGTTACATAATAGGGATATAACTAAACCTTTTGAGTTGTGTCCCTCGGAGTTGATCATAAAGTATATAACTACCTGTTGAGTTGTGTCTCGGAGTTGACGTGAACATCGCATGATCTCAAGTGGGAAAGTTTGTTTTCCTGAGCCCACCGTTGACAGCCTCGGTGGGAGGGGCCAGCTTGGCTTGACCCCTGACCTGGGGAATGAACTTTAGGTTCCCCCGTCGCCCGCTCCTGGCTCGAGCATTGTTTTGTGTTTCGTGCCTGACAGGGGTGAATAGGTGCAGATGGGTCAAAGGTTAGAAAAAGCGAGACGCCACTCAGTATTAACAAAGTGGGGAATCTGGCTCTACCATAAAGGTGCATCTCAGTGTAAATGGAGATGATGACAAGAGAGAGGTCCCTGTCCTAACATACATCTTTACCTGTCAGATCAAGATGCATAATGGCCTCGGCCTTAGGGGCAAGGAGGAGTGAATTGATTGGTGTGGTTTGATCAGATAAGAGCCCTGAGCTCTGTAGACGTCTTTGATTGATGAGAAGACGGACATGTGCAGCATGATGATGCACATCCACAAATACGCACGCACGCAAACACGCACAGTCAACCCACGCACGCACGCACGCACGCACGCTACGCACTGCCCGCACGAACGCACGGCACTGCACGCACTGACGCACCACGCACGACGCACACAACACACACACACACACACACACACACACACACACACCACAGTCACACCACACACACACACACACACACACACCACAACACACACACACACACCACACAACATCACACACACGTATGATGCTTCATTCTCACCGTGTTGTGAGCCTGTAGCTGGGATGAAGAGTTGACGCCTACCTTGCAGAGAGAACAGTATAGTAGTCTCTTAGCCTTCTTTTCCTCCGACTCCACAACCTCCTCCACCTCTCCCTCCATCTCCTTCTCCTTCTCCACCATGGGACAGGGCGACAGAGAGGGATCAGTGGGCGTCTCCATCGAAACTGCRGGGCTGCAGGTCGATGGCGCCYCCCCAGAGGCAGAGGGTGGTGAAAACACGGGTCCGAATGTGACATCTACACAGAATAATAGAATATAATAGAGCATTGTAATAAGGCTAACATCATTTTTTGGGGATGAGTGAAATCTATACAAGTTTATCCCTTCCATCGTAGAATGAAACCGAATTTGAGTGTGTTAAGTGGTGAATTAGTGAGGAGAGTGTTTGTGTGTGTGATAGTGGTGGTGAGAGAGAAAGGAGGGATAAGTTAAGTTCATCAACCTCTAAAATATGCTGGTTACAACTGCAGGCCTGCATCTAATGCTGGTTACTACTGCAGGCCTGCATCTAATGCTGGTTACTACTGCAGGCCTGCATCTAATGCTGGTTACTGCTGCTGGTCTGCATCTAATGCTGGTTACTACTGCAGGCCTGCATCTAATGCTGGTTACTACTGCAGGCCTGCATCTAATGCTGGTTACTACTGCAGGCCTGCATCCCAAATAGCACCCTATTCTCTAACAAGTGTACCACTTTTGACCAGGGCCCATGGTGCACTATGTAGGGAAAGGGTGCCATTTGGGAAGCAGACCAAGTCTCTCAACTTTTACCATAACTCACTGAGACAGAGAAACCAGCAACAGTGTTTATGAGATTCATTAGCCTCTGTAATCTCAGTAATAACCAAAGATTTCCCATGGGAATCTGCTTCCATTTTTCAGAGTGGGAAAATGAAAGGCTTCGGATTGAAATGATTACGGTCCATTATCTGCAGTGAGACGGACCTGGAGCGGAAGGGTTTCCCCAGAGGGAAACCCCATAGTAGGTCATGTGTTAATGGTGATTAGGCCTGTTAGCGTTTCTTTATTGTCATTGACTGTCTCTCTAAAACGGCAATAAGGCTGTTTGGCAAAGTAATCATCACAAAGCTCCCCTGTTCCTTCCACACTAAATAGAAAAACTTGCTCACTCTATCACTATGGCATGAAGTCAAATGAATAGACTCTTCCTCTATAACACCCCACAACACATATGATCACGCCTACTCATGTAGATAGACATACTCTGAGGCATGCATACATTAACAAACAACGCAACGCCCACACACATACTCCCCCATCTGCGCATGTTACAGACACACATACTCCCCATCTGCATATGTTACAGACACACATACTCCCCCATCTGCATATGTTACAGACACACATACTCCACATCGGCATATGTTACAGAACACACAATTCCTACATCTGCATATTACAGACACACATACTCCCACATCTGCATATGTTACAGACACACATACTCCCCCATCTGCATAGTTACAGACACACACTCCCCATCTACATATTTACAGACACACATACTCCCCATCTGCATATGTTACACACACATACTCCTACATCTGCATATGTTACAGACACACATACTCCCCATCTGCAATGTTACAGACACACATACTCCCACATCTGCATATGTTACAGACACACTACTCCTACATCTGCATATGTTACAGACACACACACTCCCACATCTGCATATTTACAACACAATACTCCCACATCTGCATATTACAGACACACATACTCCTACATCTGCATATGTTACAGACACACATACTCCCACATCTGCATATGTTACAGACACACATACTCCTACATCTGCATATGTTACAGACACACATACCCCCATCTGCAATGTTACAAACACATACTCCCCTACATCTGCATATGTTACAGACACATACTCCCCATCTGCATATTACAGACACACATACTCCCATCTGCATATGTTACAGACACACATACTCCTACATCTGCATATGTTACAGACACACATATTCCCCATCTGCATATTTACAGACACACATACTCCCATCTGCATAGTTACAGACACACATACTCCTACATCTGCATATGTTACAGACACACATACTCCCATCTGCATATGTTACAGACACACATACTCCTACATCTGCATATGTACAGACACACATACTCCTACATCTGCATATGTTACAGACACACCATACTCCCCATCTGCATATGTTACAGACACACATACTCCTACATCTGCATATGTTACAGACACACATACTCCCCATCTGCATATGTACAAGACACACATACTCCCCATCTGCATATGTTACAGAAAAAAACATACTCCTACATCTCATATGTTAAGACACACAACTGCCCCATCTGCATATGTTACAGACACACATACTCCTACATCTGCATATGTTACAGACACACAAGCAAAGTGCTGCGTTTGGACCGCTAAAGACTCAAGGGTGAGAATGTGTGTCTACATGTATACAGGGTCATGTAGAGAGAGGAGAGTTGAATGCCTTTCAGCGTTTTAGTCCATCTGCTCTATATGGCAGTGAGGATAGACAGACAAGAGGCTTCCTCACACATCAAAGAGATAGAGAGTGGTGACAGGAAACGCAGGGTCTGTTAGAAGGGATGCTCTGCATGATCAAAGCTACAAGGAGCCTTTATGTGTTTGATGTCAGCACATATTTACAAATACACCCTTGAACGCACGCACACACGCACACGTGCACGTACATACACACACACACACCCTTAACGCGTGCACTCATTCACGCATGCACGCGCACACACACATGCTCACACACATCATCCCTCTCTCTCTGTCTACCCTTTCTCCCCCCTGGCACACACACACCAACCTGTTGAACTGTAGTCTGAGCTGGGTGGCACAGGGCAGGGAGAGACAGGGCTCTTGCTGACTGCGTCAGGGGCTCTGGTCTTGCAGTCCAGTGGGTCGAGGGCTTTGAGCCTCTTGAAGTGTTTGGTACCGCTGTAATGGGATG
>NC_036870.1:25736104-25745658 GCF_002910315.2 Salvelinus sp. IW2-2015
GAGTCAGGCCTCATCCCATTACAGTGGTTCTGGTTCTATTGTCTTCTCTCTGTGTAGAGCAGGCCTCATCACATTACAGTGATTCTGGTTCTATTGTCTCTCTCTGTGTGAGCCAGCCTCATCCCATTACAGTGATTCTGGTTCTATTGTCTCTCTCTGTGTAGAGCAGGCCTCATCCCATTACAGTGATTCTGGTTTCTATTGTCTCTCTCTGTGTAGAGCCAGGCCTCATCCATTACAGTGGTTCTAGTTCTATTGTCTCTCTCTGTGTGAGCCAGGCCTCATCCCATTACAGTGATTCTGGTTCTATTGTCTCTCTCTGTGTAGAGCCAGGCCTCATCCCATTACAGTGGTTCTGTTCTATTGTCTCTCTCTGTGTAGTCAGGCCTCATCCTTACAGTGGTTCTGGTTGTATTGTCTCTCTCTGTGTAGAGCAGGCCTCATCCCATTACAGTGTTCTGGTTCTATTGTCTCTCTCTGTGTAGTCAGGCCTCATCCCATTACAGTGGTTTCTGGTTGTATTGTCTCTCTCTGTGTAGAGCCAGGCCACATCCCATTACAGCGGTACCAAACACTTCAAGAGGCTCAAAGCCCTCGACCCACTGGACTGCAAGACCAGAGCCCTGACGCAGTCAGCAAGAGCCCTGTCTCTCCCTGCCCTGTGCCACCCAGCTCAGACTACAAGTTCAACAGGTGGTGTGTGTGTGCCAGGGGGGAGAAAGGGTAGACAGAGAGAGAGGGATGATGTGTGTGAGCATGTGGTGTGCGCGTGCATGCGTGAATGAGTGCAGCGTTAAGGTGTGTGTGTGTGTATGTACGTGCACGTGTGCGTGTGTGCGTGCGTTCAAGGGTGTATTTGTAAATATGTGCTGACATCAAACACATAAGGCTCCTTTAGCTTTGATCATGCAGACATCCCTTCTAAAGACCCTGCGTTTCCTGTCACACTCTCTATCTCTTGATGTGGAAGCCTCTTTGCTGTCTATCCTCACTGCATATAGAGCAGATGGACTAAAACGCTGAAGGCATTCAACTCTCTCTCTTACATGACCTGTATACATGTAGACACACATTCTCACCCTTGAGTCTTTAGCGGTCAAACGCAGCATTGCTTGTGTGTCTTAACATATGCAGATGAGGCAGTATGTGTGTCTAACTTGCAATAGGAGTAGTCTGTAACTTGCAATGAGTGTTGCTAACATATGCAGATGTAGGAGTTTCTGATATCAATGGGATGTGTTTATACAGATGGAGTGTGCTGTAATATGCAATTAGTATGTGTGTCTGTACATGCAGATGGGCGTATGTGTGTCTGTAACATATGCAATGTAGGAGTATGTGTGTCTTAACATATGCAGATGTGGAGTATGTGTGTTGTACATTGCAGATGGGAGTATGTGTGTCTGTAACATATGCAGATGTAGGTATGTGCTGTTGTAACATGCAGATGGGAGTATGTGTGTCTGTACATATCAGATGGGAGTATGTGTTGTACATATGCAGATGTAGGAGTATGTGTGTCGTAACTATGCAGATGGGAGTATGTGTGTCTGTACATATGCAGATGGGGAGTATTGTGTCTGTACATATGCAGATGTGGAGTATGTGTTCTGTAACATATGCCAGATGTGGGAGTATGTGTGTTGTAATATGCAGATGTAGGAGTATGTGTTCTGTAACATATGCAGATGTGGGAGTATGTGGTGTCTGTAACATATGCAGATTAGGAGTATGTGTGTCTGTAACATATGCAGATGTGGAGTATGTGTGTCTGTAACATATGCAGATTGGGTGTGTGTGTGTGTCTGTAACATATGAGATGTGGAGTATGTTGTGTCTGTAACATATGCAGATGTGGAGTATGTGTGTCTGTAACATATGCAGATGGGGAGTATGTGTTCTGTAACATATTGCAGATGTAGGAGTATGTGTTGTCTGTAACATATGCAGATGGGGAGTATGTGTGTCTGTAACATATGTAGATGGGGAGTGTGTGTGTCTGTAACATATGCAGATGGGGGAGTTGTGTGTCTGTAACATATGCAGATGTGGGAGTATGTGTGTCTGTAATATGCAGATGTAGGAATTGTGTGTCTGTAACATATGCCGATGTGGGAGTATGTGTGTCTGTAACATATGCAGATGGGGGAGTATGTGTGTCTGTAACATATGCAGATGGGGAGTATGTGTGTCGTACATATGCAGATGGGGGAGTATTGTGTGGGCGTTTGCGTTGTTTGTTATGTATGCATGCCTCAGAGTATGTCTATCTACATGAGTAGGTGATCATATGTGTTGTGGGGTGTTATAGAGGAAGAGTCTATTCATTTGACTTATGCCATAGTGATAGAGTGAGCAAGTTTTCTATTTAGTGTGGAAGGAACAGGGGCGCTTTGTGATGATTACTTTGCCAAACAGCCTTATTGCCGTTTTAGAGAGACAGTCAATGACAATAAAGAAACGCTAACAGGCTAATCACCATTAACACATGACCTACTATGGGTTCCCTCTGGGGAACCTTCCGCTCCAGGTCGTCTCACTGCAGATAATGGACCGTAATCATTTCAATCCGAAGCTTTCATTTTCCCACTCTGAAAAATGGAAGCAGATTCCCATGGAGAATCTTTGGTTATTACTGAGATTACAGAGGCTAATGAATTCATAAACTGTTGCTGGTTTCTCTGTCTCAGTGAGTATGGTAAAGTTGAGAGACTTGGTCTGCTTCCCAAATGGCACCTTTCCTACATAGTGCACCATGGGCCCTGGTCAAAAGTGGTACACTTGGTTAGAGAATAGGTGCTATTTGGGATGCGGCCTGCGTAGCCTGAACCAGTAGTAACCACTTAGTGAAGGCTGCAGTAGTAACAGCTGATGCAGCCATCGCAGTATCCGCATTAGATGCAGGCCTGGCATGTAGTACCAGCATTAGTATGCAGGCCTGCAGTAGTAACCAGCATTAGATGCAGGCTGCAGTTGTACCAGCATATTTTAGAGGTTGATGAACTTAACTTATCCCTCCTTTCTCTCTCACCACACTATACCCAACAACAACACTCTCCTCACTATTCACACTTAACAACCTCAAATTCGGTTTCATTCGATTGACGAGGATAAAACTTGTTATAGATTTCACTCATCCAAAAAATGTGTGCTACTCTACAAATGCTTATTATTTTCTATTATCTCTGTGTAGATGTCACACAGTGTCCGGAGTCCGTTTGGTATATCATGGACCGATCGCTTGCCTCTCGAGGGGGCGCTGATATCGTACGCTGGCAGTGCCGGCAGTTGCTCGATCGCGATGTGCCCAGTGGCGGGACACTGGCAGAGAGTGCATGCTCACTGGTAGCACGCGCATGGTGCCAGGGGTTGGGAGAGGGAGGAGATCGGGGAGATGGGAGAAGTGAGCTCAACGAGCTAGAGACGAAGGTGGGAAGGTCTGAAAGATCGTAGAGCTCTACACAGAGAGAGACAATAGAACCAGAATCACAGAGTCACACAATATACAACAAGAAGCCCAATGACTATGCAGTAGTATGTTCTCAACTCATCAAGTCATATAGCCACAGGGTCAAGCCAGATATCTAACATTATTACAGTTTCGTCAGTTAGCAGACACTCTTATCCAGAGCAATTTATAWATAAACTCTCAGAGAATTTCATCTCATACACTTCATCCATTATTTCAAGCCTGCGCTCACACGGTTTACACCCACACAACACTTGCATATTCCCCAGGAAGAGTAGCTGCTTTTAGAACAGATCATGTGGATCCTAATAAAATAACTCAATAACACATTTGACAATCCCTGCATGTTGAGATAGACCAGGCACGAGGTGCCATCTACAACCTAAAAGGGTTAATTGGCTGTCCCCATAGGATAACGCTTTGAAGAACCCTCTGAAGAACGCTTTTCGGTTCCATGTACACTGAACTAAAATYTAAACACAACATGCAACAATTTCTAAGATTTTACTGAGTTAAAGTTCATATAAGGAAATCAGTCAATTGAAATAAATTCATTAGTCCCTAATCTGTGGATTTCACATGACTAGGAAAACAGATATGCATCTGTTGGTCACAGATACCTTTAAAAAATAGGGAGAGGCGTGGATCAGAAAACCAGTCAGTATCTGGTGTGACCACCATTTGCCTCATACAGCYAGACACATAGAGTTGATCAGGGTGTTGATTGTGGCCTGTGGAATGTTCCACTCCTCTTCAATGGATGTGTGAAGTTTCTTGATATTGTCGGAARTGGAACACGCTGTCGTACACGTCAATCCAGAGCATCCCAAACATGCTCAATGGGTGACATGTCTGGTGAGTATGCAGGCCATGGAAGAAATGGGACATGTTCAGCTTCCAGACATTGTGTGCAGATCCTTGCGACATGGGGCCGTGCATTAYCATGCTGAAACATGAGATGATGGCGGTGGATGAAATGCACAACAATGGGCCTGCATTCAAAGTGCCATTGATAAAATGCAATTGTGTTCGTTGTCCTTAGCTTATGCCTGCCCATACCATAACCTCACCGCCACCATGGGGCAATCTGTTCACAACGTTGACATCATCAAACCTCTCGCCCATATGACGCCAGCTGCCTGCCATTTCCCAGTGCAGTTGAAACCGGGATTCATCCATGAAGAGCACACTTCTCCAGCGTCCAGTGGCCATCGAAGGTGAGCATTTGCCCACTGAAGTCAGTTACGACACCGAACTGCTGTCAGTCAAGACCCTGGTGGACTAGCACACAGATGAGCTTCCATGAGGCGGTTTCTGACAGTTTGTGCAGAAATTCTTTGGGTGTGCAAACCCACAGTTTCATCAGCTGTCCAGGTGGCTGGTCTCAGACGATCCTGCAGGTGAAGAAGCCGGATGTTGAGGTCCTGGYCTGACGTAGTTATGCTGCCAAATTCTCTAAATCGACATTGGAGGCGGCTTATGGGAGAGAAATGAACATGTAATGATCATGCTGTTTAATTACCTTCTTGATATGTCACACCTGTCAGGTGGATGGATTATCTAGGCAAAGAAGAAATGCTCAACACATTTGTGCTCARAATTTGAGAGAAATAAGCATTTTGTGCGTATGGAAAATTTATGGGATCTTTCATTTCAGCTCATGAAGCATGGGACCAACACTTTACATGTTGCGTTTATGTTTTTGTTCAGTGTAGAACCCTTTTGGTTCCAGGTAGATCTATTTTGGGTTCCATGTAGGAACCCAAAAGATTTCTACCTGGAACCAAAAAGGGTTCTACCTGGAACCAAAAAAGGTTTTCCTATGGGAACAGCCAAATACTGTGTTGAGACAGTAGAGTTCTCAAGCATCCCTGGTACTGCCCTTTATGAGGTCAAACTCTGCCTACCTCCGAGTTGAACCTCAGTCGGCACACAACACACGATGAGCTGGGTTTCCTCATAGGGGGCGTGGCTAGCCCAACCCCTGGACCAATCAGCATTTTGTGAATGRGGTCCATCTGCAAGAACAAGAGTGAAGAGGTGGTGAATTACTGTGCTATGGCTAGGGCAGAGACTAAGGCAGGAGCAAAGGTTTAGCAAGAGTTCAATGTTAGAGTACCTCAAATGCTCCCAGACTTAAACAAGCTTAGAGTAATGGTCCTTCCTTTACTTATAACAGATGGTGACCAATGCCTACCTTCCCAAACCAAACAAGAGAGAAAATGTGATATGGATAGGGAAAAGACTAGGGTTAAGACTAGGGAAAAGACTAGGGTTAAGACTAGGGTTAAGACTAGGGTTAAGACTAGGGTTAAGACTAGGGTTAAGAATAGGGTGAATACTAGGGTGAAGACTAGGGTTAAGAATAGGGTTAAGACTAGGGTGAAGACTAGGGTTAAGAGTAGGGTTAAGACCAGGGTTAAGACTAGGGTTAAGAGTAAGGTTAAGAGTAAGGTTAAGACTAGGGTTAAGACTAGGGTTAAGAGTATGGTTAAGACTAGGGTTAAGAGTAGGCTTAAGAGTAGGGTTAAGACTAGGGTTAAGCAAGAGGTCAATGTTGAGGAAGGAGACCTGAAACGGTCCTCTGTAGCTCAGTTAGTGGAGGATAGTGTCACATGAGTTGACGCTGGAGAGGCGAAGCAGGTACGGGGAGTCAAACATTTAATGAGGAACGGACATAGAACGAGACAGGAACAGCGTCAGCATACAAGAAAACAAAGACAAAACAATCAATGCATCAGCCATCATACGAAGCATCGGGGAGTACTGGRGTTCCAGTTGGTATGGTGACATCAGCTCTGGGTCGCCACCGATGGAACCGGGGGTGCCTAGCCAGCTCGTTGGGCTTTCACACCCTAGCTGGCTCGAGAGGTTTCCTTTCCCCYGTTGGCTCGGACAGCGCCCATCCCACGTCGGGCCTCAGCCGGATCGTCAGTTCTTGTTCGCCCAGCCGGTCCAGGAGTTTTTTTGTTTGTTTGTTTTGTTGGTGACGTCGGGGTGGATTCCGCCGCCGATGGAACCGGGGGTGTCTAAGCCAGCCCGTTGGGCTTCCACACCCTGGCTGGCTCGAGAGGTTTCGTTGCCTCYGTTGGCTCGGCAGGTTTCCATCCCGTCCGCTGGATTGTCGGGCTCCCTCTCTGCAGCGGGATCGACAGGCGTCTTGTCTCAGCTGGATGTTAGGCTCCCATGCCTCAGCTGGCTCGCCAGGCTCCCACGCCCCTGTCGGTTCGTCGGGCTTCCACGCCCCAAACGGCTTGACCAGCGCCCATGTCTCGGCCGGTTATCCCAGGTTGGACGCCGGGTGGTGCCCCAAGAGGGGGGGGGGTACTGTCAAGACTGCTCCCGCTCTTCCCCTCCTGGCGCTCGAGGGTGCCAGGTTGCCCTGCATCACGTCTCCCTCGCTGCAGCGGGATCTAGCCTGCATCACCCCTCATAGCCTGGTTCCTCTCTAGGTTTCTTCCTAGGTTTTGGCCTTTCTAGGGAGTTTTTCCTAGCCACCGTGCTTCTACACCCTACACCTGCATTGCTTGCTGTTTGGGGTTTTAGGCTGGGTTCTGTACAGCACTTTGAGATATATCAGCTGATGAAGAAGGGCTATATAAAATACATTTGATTTGATCTACAGCGTCTTACTCAGCCGGCTCCCACGCTCCTGACGGTTCGTCGGGCTTCTACACCCCAACGTCTTGCCCAGTGCCCATGTCTCGGCCGTTCGCCAAGGTGGGACACCGGTGGTGCCCGGCTGCTCCTGCACCACCCCCCACCCACCCCCCCCCCCCCCGCGAGCTTGAGGGCGCCAGACTGCTCTGCATCACTCACTCCTATTATCCATTACGCACACCTGCCTCCCTCGTCACGCGCATCAGCGATATTGGACTCACCTGGACTCACTCATCATTTGTTTATTTCTCCCCTATATTTGTCAGTTCCCTTGCTCTGTGCCCCGTTACTGCATTGATAGTTTTTTGTCAGTATTATTAGTTGCTGACACTGTTCCTGTCTCGTTTCATGTCCATTCTTCATGAAATGTTTGCTTGCTTGGCAATGGGGCGGTTGAGCACAGTAATGCCTTTTTGGTCTCGGTTCCAGGTAGAACCTTTTGCTTTACAGATCTAGATGGGAACCAAAAGAGTTCTACATGGTACCAAAAAGGTTCTACCTGGAATCAAAAAGGGTCCTTCAAAGGTTATCTTATGGGGACAGCCGAAGAACCCATTTAGGTTCTAGATAGAACCTAGAGTAGGGAAGTGGTGGTCAGACATCCTTATGCAAGGTACTGGGTGTCCTAAGAGGACAGTCAAAGAACCCGTTTGGAATTTTTTTTCTATGAGTGTTGAGGAATACAATTCACCACTTGGCCAGATCACAATAGATACTTTTTTATTAAATCTGAAATCTTATAGTTAAATAAAATATTGTTTGATTTTGTTAATTAACTGACTTGTCTCCCTTCTCCTGTCTCTCTCCTCTCCCTCCTCGTATAAAATGTAACAACAACTGGTAGAGATACACACAGAATCTCTCCTCTCCCTCCTCCTGTATAAAATGTAACAACCACTGGGTAGAGATACAGCCACCAGAACTCTTCCTCTCCCTCCTCCTGTATAAAATGTAACAACCACTGGTAGAGATACAGCCACATAACTCTCTCCTCTCCCTCCTCCTGTATAAAATGTAACAACCACTGGTAGAGATACAGCCACAGAAACTCTCTCCTCTCCCTCCTCCTGTATAAAATGTAAACAACCACTGGTAGAGATACAGCCACAGAACTCTCTCCTCTCCCTCTCCTGTATAAAATGTAACAACCACTGGTAGAGATACAGCCACAGACTCTCTCCTCCAGTGGAGTGCCAGAGTGTGTCTCTTTACGACCGTATAGAAACGAGTGATAAAACGGAGAGCAAAACTGCCTGGGCCTGTGTGCTGATCATTATCTCACTGTTGTTTCTGGACTTGACCTGCTATCACACTGTGTTTGTGTATGTGTTTGTGTGTGTGTTTGTGTGTGTGTGGTGTGCTTGTGCGTGTGTATGCTTGTGTGTGTGTGTGCGTGGTGTTCTGGTCTTACCTATAGTGGGGTTTTAATAAGCAGACACTCCAATAAAAGGGAATGGCTTTCTGAGCAAAACAAAACAATGACCTGCGGTGTAAAACGGAACGAGCAGTAAAACAACACTGATATTCAGAGAGGCTGTAAGTCACGTCTTCAAAGGCCATCTGGTGGGAGAATGGAGATGTGGAGAGTGTGTGTGTGTTGAGTGTGTGTGATGGAGAGCGCTGCAGAACTAAACATGCACAACACTTTCCTGGATTTAGCATCTTCTAATAATGAACCATAACCAAACCATAGAACAGCACTCTATCATAGGCTGTCAAACTAAGGAGACTGTACTTATAAATTATGTTTTCTTCCGTTATGCACTTTTTTACCTAGGGGTGAAAATTCTTCCAACTGGAGGGACAGTGTGGATTGGGAAGAAAGGGGCTTGAGTTCCACATGTGATGACACATTAGCGCTGTATGTGCTCCTGAGGTCCCTACGCGTGATGACACATTAAGCCTGTTATGTGCTCCTGATCCTACTTGTGAATGAACACATTAAGCCTGTTGTGTCTCCTGATTCCACTGTGATGATACATTAAGCCTGTTTATGTGTCGTTTCCTGGTGAAATTTTAAGTTGCTCGTTTACTGTGATGAACATTATTAAGCCTGATTATGGTGCCTGAAGGGTCCTCTGTGATACTAGCCATGTTATGTGCTCCATTCTAACTGTAGCCTTTAAGTGTGGCTCCTGATTCCTACTGTATCACACATTTAAGCCTGTTATGTGCTCCTGAATCCTACTGTGATGACACAATTAAGCCTGTTATGGCTCCTGATTCCTACTGTGATGATACTTATTAAGCCTGTTATGTGTCTGAGTCCTACTGTGATGAACATTTTAAGCCTGATTATTGTGCTCGCTTGATTCCTACTGTGATGATGATAATATGTATCTTTGATCTATTCTAACATTAAGCCTGTTTATTGCTCCTGATTCCGACGGTGATGATACATATTAAGCCTGTTAATCTCTCCTCG
>NC_036870.1:25749611-25751660 GCF_002910315.2 Salvelinus sp. IW2-2015
CAAAAAGGGTCCTTCAAAGGGTTATCTTATGGGGACAGCCGAAGAACCCATTTAGGTTCTAGATAGAACCTAGAGTAGGGAAGTGGTGGTCAGACATCCTTATGCAGAGTTACTGGGTGTCCTAAGAGGACAGTCAAAGAACCCGTTTGGAATTCTTTTTTTCTATGAGTGTAGAGGAATACAATTCACCACTTGGCCAGATCACAATAGATACTTTTTTATTAAATCTGAAATCTTATAGTTAAATAAAATATTGTTTGATTTTGTTAATTAACTGACTTTGTCTCCCTTCTCCTGTCTCTCTCCTCTCCCTCCTCCTGTATAAAATGTAACAACAACTGGGTAGAGATACAGCCACAGAACTCTCTCCTCTCCCTCCTCCTGTATAAAATGTAACAACCACTGGGTAGAGATACAGCCACAGAACTCTCTNGGTAGAGATACAGCCACAGAACTCTCTCCTCTCCCTCCTCCTGTATAAAATGTAACAACCACTGGGTAGAGATACAGCCACAGAACTCTCTCCTCCAGTGGAGTGCCAGAGTGTGTCTCTTTACGACCGTATAGAAACGAGTGATAAAACGGAGAGCAAAACTGCCTGGGCCTGGTGTGCTGTATCATTATCTCACTGTGTGTTTCTGGACTTGACCTGCTATCACACTGTGTTTGTGTATGTGTTTGTGTGTGTGTTTGTGTGTGTGTGTGTGTGCTTGTGCGTGTGTATGCTTGTGTGTGTGTGTGCGTGCGTGTTTCTGGTCTTTACCTATAGTGGGGTTTTAATAAGCAGACACTCCAATAAAAGGGGAATGGGCTTTCTGAAGCAAAACAAAACAATGACCTGCGGTGTAAAACGGAACGAGCAGTAAAACAACACTGATATTCAGAGAGGCTGTAAGTCACGTCTTCAAAGGCCATCTGGTGGGAGAATGGAGATGTGGAGAGTGTGTGTGTGTGAGTGTGTGTGATGGAGAGCGCTGCAGAACTAAACATGCACAACACTTTCCTGGATTTAGCATCCTTCTAATAATGAACCATAACAAACCATAGAACAGCACTTCTATCATGAGGCTGTCAAACTAAGGAGACTGTACTTATAAAATTATGTTTTCTTCCGTTATGCACTTTTTACCTAGGGGTGAATTCCTTCCAACTGGAGGGACAGTGTGGATGTGGGAAGAAAGGGGCTTGAGTTCCTACTGTGATGACACATTAAGCCTGTTATGTGCTCTTCTGAGGTACCTACTGTGATGACACATTAAGCCTGTTATGTTGCTCCTGATTCCTACTGTGATGACACACTATTAAGCCGTTATGTGCTCCTGATTCCTACTGTGAGGATTACATATAGCCTGTTATTGCTTCCTGATTACCTACTGTGATGATACAATTAAGCCTGTATTGTGCTCCTGAATTCCTTACTGTAGATGAACATTATTAAGCCTGTTATGTGCTTCTGAGGTCCTACTGTGACGATACATTATAAGCATGTGCCTCCTGATTCCTACTGTTGATGACCACATTATTAAAGCCTGTTATGTGCTCCTGATTACGTGGATGACACTTAGTGTTCCTGGGTTTAGTGATGACACTTAAGCCTGTTATGTGCTTCCTGATTCCTTACTGTGAACTATAGCTATGGTGCTACCAGTATCACATTAGCCTTGTATGTGCTCCTATTCCTACTGTATCTAACATTAAGCTGTTATGTGCTCCTGATCCTACTGTGATGACACAATTAAGCCTGTTATGTGCTCCTGTATTCCTACTGTGATGATACATTATTAAGCCTGTTATGTGTTTGAGGTCCTACTGCTGAGATACATTATTAAAGCCTGAGTTATGCTCCTGATCCTACTGTTGAGTGATACATTATTAAGCCTGTTATTGGCTCCTGATTCCATACTGTATGCACATATTAAGGCCTGTTATGGTGCCCTGGATCTACTGTGATTGACCACATATTAAGGCCTGTTATTGTGGTCCTGATTTCCTACTGGTGATCATACATTATTAAGCCTGGTTATTGGGCTTCTGATTCCTACTGGGATG
>NC_036870.1:25754588-25756007 GCF_002910315.2 Salvelinus sp. IW2-2015
ATGATACATTATTAAGCCTGTTATGTGCTCCTGATTCCTACTGTGATGATACATTATTAAGCCTGTTATGTGCTTCTGAGGTCCTACTGTGATGATACATTATTAAGCCTGTTATGTGCTCCTGTATACACAAGCAAGTGTGTGTGTGTGTGTGTGTGTGTGTGTGTGTGTCTGCTCTAAGCCTTTCTCCTCTGCTGTCTTCTATCATGTACTCTGTGACCTTAAGGCCCCACTCCCCACCTACTAACTCTTCAGCACCCCCCCTTCCAACCCTTCACCACCCTCCTAACCCTTTAGTACCGTCAACCCTTCTATCCCCCTCTGACCCCTCTCTGATCTAGCACTCCACATTCCACCCCGTCTGCTCCAATATGAACCCTCTTCACTCTTTAACTTAACTTTTACATGATCATCTTTAAACCCATAGCTCTCTGACCCACTCCTTTACTGGTTTTGTTTAAGAATTATTTATGAAATAAAGTTTTTTTCCTTCACCATTTTACATAACATATACATGAATTCATATAAATCAACTCCTTACCCCTCCCTCCCTCCCTTTCTCACCTCCTATGTTTCTGTCTCATCAATATCACATTCAGCTCTCCCCATCATACTCTTCCTCTAAACCTAACCTTAACCCATGCACTCTACACTCTCCCTTACCGCTAACCCATCACTCTACACTCTCCCCTTACCCTAACCCATCACTCTACACGCTCCCCTCAACCCATCACCTCTACAGCTCTCCCCCAAACCCTAACCCATTCACGTCTACACTCTCCTCTCAACCCTTAACGCCATCACTCACACTCTCCCCTCAACCCTCCCCATACTCTATACTTCTCCCCCTCAACCATCACTCTAACACTCTACACTCTCCCCTTACCCCTAACCCATCACTCTACCCTCTCCTCTTACCCTAAACCCATCACTCTAACACTCTCTCCTCTCAACCACTCAGCTCTACACTCTCCCCCACCCTAACCCATCACTCTACACTCTCCCCCATCAATCCCTAACCCATCACTCTACACTCTCCTTCAACCCTAACCATCACTCTACATTCCTCCCTCAACCATCTCCTACACTCTACCTCTCCCTTCCACCTAACCCATCACTCTACACTCCTCCCTTACCCTAACCCATCACTCTACACTCT
This sequence comes from Salvelinus sp. IW2-2015, assembly GCF_002910315.2. NCBI lineage: Eukaryota > Metazoa > Chordata > Actinopteri > Salmoniformes > Salmonidae > Salvelinus > Salvelinus sp. IW2-2015. Next base: position 25,755,748 of record NC_036870.1, read on the forward strand.
CCCTCAACCATCACCATCACTCTTCCCTCAAACCTCTCACCCATCACTCATACACTCTACACTCTCCCTTACCACTAACTCTTTACACTCTCCCTCAACCCAATCAACTCTACACCTCTCCCCTCAACCCTAACCATCACTCTACCTCTCCCACCCTAACCATCACTCTACAACTTCACCCCCTTCCCCCCCTTTCCCAACCCATCACTCTACACTCTCCTCACACTACCTCAACCTACCTCCCTACTACCATCACTCCA
>NC_036870.1:25756107-25766213 GCF_002910315.2 Salvelinus sp. IW2-2015
TCAATATATCCACATAATTTTCCTACCTATGATGCTCCTATTTGTGTGAAGTGCACCCAGTCCCTCTGCAGCAAAGCACCTCCACAACATGATGCTGCCACCCCGTGCTTCACGGTTGGAATGGTGTTCTTCGCTTAGCAAGCTCCCCCTTTTTCACAAATATAATGATGGTCATTAACGCAAACAGGTATATTTTTATTTAATCAGACTAGAGGACATTTCTCCAAAAGTTACGATCTTTGTCCCCATGTGCAGTTGCAAACCGTTGTCTGGCTTTTTTTAATGGGTTTGGAGCAGTGGGCTTCTTCTTTGCTGAGCGGCTTTCAGGTTATGTCAACATAGGACTCGTTTTTACTGTGGATATAGATTTACTTTTGTACCTGTTTCCTCCAGCATCTTCACAGAGGTCCTTTGCTGTTGTTCTGGATTTTCGCACCGAAGTATGTTCATCTCTAGGAGACAGAAGCGCGTCACCTTCCTGAGCGGTATGACCGGCTGCGTGGTCACATGGAGTTTATACTTGTTATTATTGTTTGTACAATGCAGATGAACGTGGTACCTTCAGGCATTTGGAAATTGCTCCCAAGGATGAACCAGACTTGTGGAGGTCTACAGTTTTTTTTCTGAGGTCTTGGCTGATTTCTTTATATTTTCCCATGATGGCAAGCAAAGAGGCACTGAGTTTGAAGGTAGGCCTTTAAATACATCAACAGGTACGGCTCCAATTGACTCAAATTATGTCAATTAGCCTATCAGAAGCTTCTAAAGCCATGACATAATTTTCTGGAAMTTTACAAGCTGTTTAAAGGCACAGTCAACTTAGTGTATGTAAACTTCTGACCCACTGGAATTGTAATACAGTGAATCATGTGAAATAATCTGTCTGTAAACAATTGTTGGAAAAATTACTTGTGGCATGCACAAAGTAGATGCCCTAACCGACTTGCCAAAACTATAGTTTGTTAACAAGAAATTTGTGGAGTGATTGAAAAACAGGTTTTAATGACTCCAACCTAAGTGTATGTAAACTTCCGACTTCAACTGTATGTAGCATTAGAGCATTATGCATTGAACCTTAGCTCTGTTTAGACACACCACACCTGCTGGTACGGCCTACTCACATTCCCCCTGTTAATATCTCAACTATTCTTCCAAGACAAACACCTGATAGAAAATCTACGAATGTGTGTGTGTGCTCGCGCGAACGCTGTAGAAGGTCAAAGTCCAAACCATACCTCGGAGTGACGCATGACCCAGCTTGGATGTGGGAGCACGGTGCTGATGTGTTTAGAGATAAGGGGTATAAGAAATTGGAGACAATTTTGCCTGTGCATGCGTGTGTGGCTGCAACCCCCCAGGCCTCAGGACTGGGCCTGTCCATCACCCAGTAGAAAGATTGTTAACATGCGGGGACTCAGCTGGGAGACAGACAGAACAGACCGAGAAATTTATGAATAAGCTCTCCTGCTTAAATCTGTCTCCAGGTACAGGTAGGGGCATGTTGGGAGGAGAGGGACAGGTGGATGAGGGTGTGGTGGGTTGGAGAGAATAGAGTTGAAGGAGGAGTGGGGTGGAGTGGGGGTTGGAGAGAGTGGATTGAAGGGAGGGGAGTGGTTGGAGAGATGTACTTGAAGGGAGGAGGGGTGGGGGAGTTTGGTCTGGAGATGTAAGGTGGGAGAGGTGGGGATAGGGATTGGGAGGGTAGCACGAGAAGGGGAGGGCCAGTCTGTTATGTTGTCTAAAAGAAGATACTCTACCCCATCTCCACCTTTACCTCTACCCATCCTACACCCTATCCTCTACCCCATCCCCACCTCTATCCTCTACCCCATCCTCCACCTCTATCCTCTCACACCTCTATCCTCTCCCCACCCTCTATCCTCTGCCCCCATCCTCCACATCCCTCATCCTCTAGCCTCCCCTCTACCCTCATCCCTCCACCCTCTCCCACCCTGCCCCTCCCTACCCCTATTCTCCACCTCCACCTCTATCCTCTACCCCACCACCTCCACCTCTATCCCTCTACACCCCATCCTCTCATCTCTATCTTCTATCCTCTACCCATCCTCCCATCCACCTCTATCTCTCTACCCCATTCTCTCTCCACCTCTATGCTTTTACCCCATCCTCCACCTCTATGCTCTACCCCATCCATCCACCTCTATCCTCTACCCCATCCTCTCCATCTCTATCTTCTTATCCTCTACCCCATCCTCCCATCCAACCTCATCCTCTACCCCATCCTCCACCTCTATCCTCTACCCCATCCTCTCCATCTCTATCTTCTATCCTCTACCCCATCCTCACCACCTCTATCCTCTACCCCATCCTCCACCTCTATCCTCTACCCCATCCTCCACCTTTATCCTCCCAAGCCCCTCTGTGATGATTTGATTGGCTCTTACATAATCTGTCTGGTTAGAATGTAAACAGAGTTAAAGACAACACATAGCAGAGGGGAGGCTTCCAAGATCCAGACAGACAAAGAATTATCAACAGATCAATACCAGACTCTGCCTGGTAGCCATAGCTGGTAATGATACAGGCCAGGCAAGCAGAATCTTTAAATAAAATGTTATATCATAGGTCCCTTTTGATGCATACACTTTTATATTACACCAAATTGGAAATTTGGAAGATTCTTCTCAGGTTTACATAGGTAATGTTCTGAGAGCGACCTGCTTTGATAAAGTGAAAAACAGACTGTACTGTCCCTCACTCTGAATGTGAGGCTGCGACACCATGTCTGCATCCCAATTGGCTATCTATTCCCTATATACAGTAGTGTGCCCTATGATCCCTTACATGGGCCCTCATCAAAAGTATTKACTTTATAGGGAATAGGGTGCCATGGCATTGGAGATCCATCCCATGAAACCCCCAGCCTCACCCAGCATCAACCTGCCCCCTATCCCACCCTTGCCCTACCCAGCAGACAGGTCTTCTCACCTGCATCTCGTTCATGCTCATGATGGTCCTGGAGGGCCTCTGTGTCCCCAGGCGATACCTCAGGCCCTCGTCCAGAGACATGCCATAGAACTGGCTGTAGTTTGCTGCCCGCCAGCTAGGGAGAGAGAGGAAAGTCAGGACAGTGAGTGTAACATTTTTTTGTATGTGTGTGTGTATGTGTGTTTGCGTGTGTTTTTAAAACTTCTTCAGGATTGGTGGATCCCCTGCGGGACGGTTGAGCTAACGTAGGCTAATGCAATTAGCATGAAGTTGTAAGTAACAAGAAAATTTCCCAGGACATAGACATATTTGATATTGGCAGAAAGCTTAAATTCTTGTTAATCTAACTGCACTGTCCGATTTACAGTAGCTATTACAGTGAAAGAATACCATGCTTGAGGAGAGTGCACAGTTTTGAACATGAAAAGTTATTAATAAACAAATTAGTAGTAGCAGTCTTGATACAACATTTTGAACCGAAATGCAATGGTTCATTGGATCAGTCTGAAACTTTGCACATACACTGCTGTCATCTAGTGGCCAAAATCTAAATTGCACCTGGGCTGGAATAGTACATTATGGCCTTTCTCTTGCATTTCAAAGATGATGGTAAAAAAATTACAAAACAACGGTTGTTTTTTTCTTTGTATTATCTTTTACCAGATCAAATGTGTTATATTCTCCTACATTCCTTTCACATTTCCACAAACTTCAAAGTGTTTCCTTTCAAATGGTACCAAGAATATGCACATCCTTGCTTCAGGGCCTGAGCTACAGGCAGTTAGATTTGGGTKTGTCATTTTAGGCAAAAATTTAAAAAAAGGGTCCGATCCTTAAGAGMTTTTTTTTAAGTGCTCTTACCCAAAGTTTCCTCTGTTGACAGCCTGGATCATATCATTCTCTATCAGACAGGCATGCTGCTCACACTCCCAACGCCCAGTTGTTCCACACGTGCTGTAGGAGGTAGAGAAGGGGAGAGGGAGAAGAGCAGAGAGAGAGGAGAGAGGGGCAGATAAAGAGGGGGAAGATGAATGAAGAGGGAGGCAGAGAGAGGGTACAATAGTTAAAGTTAGAATGGACAGGGGTCAGAAGTCAGAACACTGCTTTAGATTCATAGATAATGGTGCCACATTTTATTCATTATAATAATTGGAGGTCTATTACTGTACTGCACAGACTGTAGTTCAAGTGATTGATGTCATTTACTGTACAAAAGCACAACTGACCGTTGTCCACTGTTGTGAAGTAGTGATGCTGAATTAACGGAAGGAACAAGGAAAGCCAACAGTCAATATAGAGAGAACATTTTAAAAATAAAACATGTATAAGAAGTTACACTGTATAGCCTAATTCCCCAGGGAGAGACTGAACAAGAGGAACACGGGACTTGGCAAAGAGAGAGAGAAAAGAGAGAGAGAGAGGAGAGAGAATGAAGGGATGAAGAAGGGGCCTTTTAAGGCAACAGAGCACAGAAAAATGTCCATTTTTAGTCCTAAGGAACCAGGGGGGAGTGAATACTAACCAGTCTGATGGGCGTGATAAGTAGATATTGAAACATGACCGCATGACCATTTTTGTGATCCACTGAAATAGAGCATTTCTACTGTCTGTGCTGTGCTGAGTCACTGTGGGGAGGTGTGTGCGCCATGGCCCCCTGAAACAACTAGTAGCTGGACAAACACACATACAGTACAGTACAGTCGTAGGCCAAAATCACACATTATCCCCTAGTGCACTCCTTTTGATCAGGGTCTATTAGGCTATGGTCAAAAGTAGTGTACTATGTAGGGCATGTGGTGCCATTTGGGACASAGCCATGAAGTCTGATAGGCCTACTGTACAACATACTGTAAGGAAGAGAGTGGGATACATTACCATGGTAACAACTCCTTAAGCCAGCTTTATCTAATATGTTTAGGGTCTGACACCCATAGACTTGCCATAAACATTCACACTAGCTCATGATTCCTAATAGCAATCTATGTATTAGTGAGTTGCCGTGCATACTCACACAGGTGGTTCATATACTGTACTATCTAAAGAAAGATGATGAGGATGACTTAACTTCTTACCTTATCATTATCTTAAGATAATACTAACCCTATCTCTGGTGCTATCTAGAACGTAAAAGGGTTCTTCGGCTGTCCCCATAGGAGAATGGGCTGTCCCCATTTTTTTMGGTTCCAGATAGAACCCTTTCCACAGAGGATTCTAGATGGACCCCAAAAGAGTTCTACCTGGAACCAAAAAGGGTTCTACCTGGAACCAAAAATGGTTATGCTATGGGTAGAGCCGAAGGACCCTTTTGGAACCCTTTTTTCTAAGACTGTACCTAGAAATCTCAGACTATAAAGTCTATTGGATCTGTGGTCCTATTTTATAGAGTGGAGTCCCTGTCTAGTACCCCAGTCAGAACCACCGAAACATTCTAATTTAGTCATGCTAGGTCCAATATGTGTATTAGCTAACAAATAACATTCCAGGGACAACATACAGTCAGACACATTTGCACACTCAGTGACATTGTGGTTAGAGTGTCTGCCCTCAGATTGGAAGGTGAGTTTAATCCCTGGCCGAGTCACATCAAAGACTGTAGAAATGGGACCTGATGCGTCTCTTCTTGGCACTCAGCATTAAGGCGATACATTGGGGGTAAGGCCCTGAGACACACTAACGTCCTGTTCAGGGGGAGTAGTTGTACATCAAGCTGCCTCACGTTACGGAAACAGGAGATAGGCTTCTGACCTATAAGCCGTTCTGACTTTCACACGCCAAGGCTTCTTACTACTTACACACACCCTGCTACCCTGGCACAGACCCAGACCCGTGACTGAACCTGAGGCCAACAGAAGCTGTCTGATGTCTCTGCTTGGGGGAAACAGACAGTGACTTTAAACCTCTAACCCCTTCCCTCAGCAGCCCAGAAACATCTAGAAGCCTCCAGTAGTCTCTGTGCCAGGACCCAGACACAGTGGGCCGAAGCAGAAATAAATTCACGCACTGAAACACACTCTGAGGTCTAAGTCTGGTACAGAGACAGAGACAGAGACAGAGACAGAGACAGAGACAGAGACAGAGACAGAGACAGAGACAGAGACAGAGACAGAGACAGAGACAGAGACAGAGACAGAGACAGAGACAGAGACAGAGACAGAGACAGAGACAGAGACAGAGACAGAGACAGAGACAGAGACAGAGGGGTGAAATACGAGGGCTGTGTGAACATTGGGAGACCATAGCTCAGATTCCCCATCACACTTCATCATTAGAAACAAGAGGCTAGAAATAATACCCAGCAGGGAGATTCTCACCTCTCAGACCACAGACAGGCAGACAGGCAGAAACACGAAAAGACATAAGAAAGACATGCATGCACACGCACACACACACACAAGTCAAAGAAACACGGGAGGCGCTGCCACAGAGACGACCTCCATTAGACAAAGCGTTATCAGGAGTTATCACAGCCAACTGCTTAATGACTCAAAGCTTCCACTGAAGATCCTATCAGGAACACAAAAGCCTGGAATTATCAGACAGTAACACATGGTGATAGACAAATAAACATCAACAAACACAAACACAAACACAGACACACACACACACAACACACACACACACACACCACAACACACACACACCACACACACACACACACACACACACACACACCACACACACACACACACACACACACACACACACACACACACACACACACACACACACCACAACACAACACACACACAACACACACACACACACACACGACACAAAACCACACCACCACACACACACACACACACACAAACACACACAACACACACACACACACACACACAACACACACACACACACACACTTCACACACACACACACACACAACACACAACGCACAGATATCTACAAACACACACGCATGCACACTCACACACACACACACACCACATTCAAACACAAAATAGACACACGGACACAAGCATTCGCAGATACTCAAGCAGATTGTGAACTGCATGTTAGTAGTTGTGGTGGTGGCATGACTGCTGTAATATATTAGCTTGCTGTGTAAGGAGATCAGAATGGTCATCCAAGATGAGTAGAAGGGAGAGTTGAAGACAGTGGGGGCTGACCAGAGCAGAGAGGGGAGAGGAGGCACACTGAGGGAGAGTGGACAAAGGAGCGTGCTTGGTTATTTAGGAATGGAAACTGTCTTCCACCCAAAACCCTGTGTGTTAAAAGACACAATGGCCTGGGAGTGTGTAGGAGTGTTAGGAACAATATGCACACATGGAAAATGAGAAGAGAGTAGGGGAGCGTGCGTGCGTGCGTGCGTGCGTGCGTGCGTGTGTGTGTGTGTGTGTGTGTGCGTGCGTGCGTGCGTGTGTATGTTTGTTCATACTGTATGTGCCTACCTGTGTGTGTATGTTTCATGCTTGTATGTGAGTGCATGAGTGGTTGTGAGTGTTTCTTGCATGTGACTTTTCGTTTGAATTTAACAGTGAAAGGGGAGTTTACACTTAAATGCTGGTCCATGCTGTACTGAAACAGGATCTATTTTTACCAGGGAGGTTGTGTTTATTTAACCTCCAAACGTTTCTCTTAAAGGAGAGGAGAGAAGAGGGAGACACACTAGGTCCATTTATCAAGGTTAGACTGTACGTCTATAGGCTCCCCTTTACTATCTCTGCTCCTATCTGACCCTTAGGTCGCCACCAACAGTCTCCTGTCCAATAGACTCCAGGGTTGAGGACTATCAGTCTGAAGCTATGCAGCAGACCTGGGTTCAAATACTATTCTAAATCCTTTAAAATACTTCATCTGTTTGGTTGAGCTTGTCTGGCTTAGTGGCCCAATAGAATAGTCCCCAAACTGCAAACCCGGCCCATCTGGCACTACAGTCAGGCTAGTATTTTAAAGATTTTGACAGTCAGGCTAGTATTTGAACCCAGCTCTGGTAGGCAGACATGAATATGGCTGGAGTTAGATTGGCCCAGAGAAACAGCTACAGGACATGTTGCATGAGTATTAAAATAAATACGATATGGATACATGAATGGGAGCAGACGCCACACAGACACTTGCCTTTGCATCCCCAGTGCACATACACACACACACACACACACACACACAGGAGAGATCAAGATGTTGCCCAGGTGTATTGACATGTTGACAGATGTTTCCCAGGTGTATTGACCATGGTTAGAGACAGATGTTGGCCCAGGTGGTTTTGATGTTAGGACAGATGTTGCCCAGTGTGTATTGACATGTTAGGACGGGGGTCCAGGGTAGTGGAATTTGACGCGGCCGGCAGGGGTATTGACATGGTATGAGCAGATGTTGCTCATGTTTGACATGTTGTAGAGGATGTGTGTCCAGGTGTAGTTGACATGTTAGACAGATGTTGGCCCAGGTGTAATTGACATGTTAGACCAGATGTTGGCCCAGGTGTATTGACATGTTAGACAGATTGTGCCAGGTGTATTGAACGATGTTAGACAGGTTTCCCAGCGTGTAGATTGACATGTTTAGACGCAGATGTATTTGCCCAGCAGTGTGATTGACATTTAGAGCAGATGTTGCCAGGTGATGCATGTCTGACAATGTTTGCCAGTGTATTGACCAATTTGACAGCAGTTGCCCAGTGTACTTGACATGATCTAGACAGATGTTGGCCGGCAGGTGTATTGACATGGTCTAGAGTCAGATCCGCTTCCATACCCCAGGTGTATCTGACATGTTCGACACAGATGTGTATGTTTGTGACGATTGCGTGTTGACATTTGATGGCGATATTACATAGACAATGCCGCAGGTGTAGACTGTAGAGTGTTCTCAGTGGTGCATCGACTGGCCCGGTGTATACTGAAGTTGCAGTTTGCATGTTAGAGCTCAGAAGCTGGTATGTTTGTACACGACGCTAAGCTGACAGTTTATGTCTGTAAATCAGTTAGAACATAGTGTAGTACAGTGGTGTAAAGTTTTTGTGGGGTATCTGTACTTTACTTTACTATTTAGGATTTTTGACTACTTTTTACTTCACTATATTTCCTAAAGAACTTTTTACTCAATACATTTTTCCCTGAACATCCCAAAAGTACTCATTTACCTTTTGAATGCTTAGCAGGACAGGGAAAATTGTCCTAATTCACAACACTTATCAAGAGAACATCTCTGGTATCCCTACTGCCTCTGATCTGGCAGACTCACTAAACACAAATGCTTTGTTTGTAAATGATTTGTTGAACTGTACCCTGGCTGTCTGTAATGATGTCTGAGTGTTGAACTGTGCCCCTGGCTGTCCGTAATTATTGTCTGAGTGTTGACCTGGTGGCCCCTGGCTGTCCGTAATGATGTCTGAGTGTTGAACCTGTGCCCCCTGGCTGGTCCGTAAATGATGTCTGAGTGTTGAACTGTGCCCCTGGCTGTCCGTAATGATGTCTGAGTGTTGAACTGTGCCCCTGGCTATCTTAATGATGTCTGAGTGTTGAACTGTGCCCCTGGGCTGTCTGTAATGATGTCTGAGTGTTGAACTGTGCCCCTGGCTGTCTGTAATGATGTCTGAGTGTTGAACTGTGCCCTGGCTGTCTGTAATGATGTCTGAGTGTTGAACTGTGCCCTGGCTGTCCGTATGATGTCTGAGTGTTGAACTGTGCCCTGGCTGTCTGTAATGATGTCTGAGTGTTGAACTGTGCCCCTGGCTATCTGTAAATGATGTCTGAGTGTTGAACTGTGCCCTGGCTGTCTGTAATGATGTCTGAGTGTTGAACTGTGCCCCTGGCTGTCCTGTAATGATGTCTGAGTGTTTTGAACTGTGCCCCTGGCTATCTGTAAATGATGTCTGAGTGTGTTGAAACTGTGCCCCTGGCTGTCTGTAATGATGTCTGAGTGTTGAACTGTGCCCCTGGCTATCTGTAAATGATGTCTGAGTGTTGACCTGTGGCCCCTGGCTGTTCTGTAATGATGTTCTGAGTGTTCGAACTGTGCCCTGCTGTCCGTAAATGAAAATAACATGAAAAAATTGTGTCGTCTGGTTTACTTAATATAAAGAAATGTTTAATGATTTTTTTATACTTCTACTTTTGATGACTAAGTAACATTTCAAACCAAATACTTTTAATAGTACTATAGAAGTATAGTAGTAATATAATAGTATAGAC
>NC_036870.1:25767931-25791106 GCF_002910315.2 Salvelinus sp. IW2-2015
CACAGCCACACAACACACACACACACACACACACACACACACACACACACACACACACACACACACACACACACACACACACACACACACACACACACACACACACAGCACACATGTTGAACAGCCCGTGGTGGGGTGGAGAACCATTCTGCAGACAGGTGAGGAATTCACCTCCCCTCATCCTGGAAACTGTTCTCACCACTCATCCCCTACCTGCTATCCCTCTGTTATTTTGAATGGTCGTACATCTCCCAGACAGGAAAAACTATCCACACCCCACATGCAAGGTACTTAGAACAAAGACAGTCCATTCCATTAAGAAAAAAAGCCTAGAGCTGTTTAGTGAGGCTACTCAATGCACTTTGTCCAATTGAAAAGCTGCAGGTGAGGAGAACTCATGCAATTAAATCACAGAATTTTGGTGTCTATGACAACCTGGCTTTGTCTTTCTACATATTCCTGTGTTTGAGAGAGTTTTAACAGGTGTCTGTGTGTTAGAAAGAGGTTTCCAGGTGTCTGTTTTTAGAAGAGTGTTCCAGGTGTCGTGTGTTAGAGAGTTTCCAGGTGTCTGTGTGTTAGAGAGATCCCAGTGTGTCTGTGTGTTAGAGAGGTTTCAGGTGTCTGGTGTTAGAGAAGGTTTCCAGGTGTCTGTGTGTTAAGGTTCAGGTTGTTAGAGAGTGTGTAGTAGTACTATAGTAGTAAAGAAGCATAGTAGTAGTATAGTACCATATAAGTAAGTTAGTACTATAATATTATAGAAGCATAGTTGTACTATAGTAGTATAGAAGCATAGTAGTARTATAGTAGTATAGAAGTACAGTAGTATTATAGTACTATAGAAGTATAGAAGTACTATAGTACTGTAAAAGTACAGTAGTAAATAAGTGTAGTGGTACTATAGTAGTATAGAAGTACAGTAGTACTATATTAGTATAGAAGTACAGTAGTACTATAGTAGTATATAAGTATACTAGTATAGTAGTACTATAGTGCAATAGACGTATAGTAGTATAGAAGAATAGTAGTACTATAGTACTCTAGAATAATAGCGGTACTATAGTAGTATAGTAGTACTATTGTAGTATAGTACCACTATAGTAGTATAGAAGTATAATAGTAATATACACTACCGTTCAAAAGTTTGGGGTCACTTAGAAATGTTCTTGTTTTTGAAAGAAAAGCACATTTCTTGTCCATTAAAATAACATCAAATTGATCAAAAATACAGTGTAGACATTGTTAATGTTGTAAATGACTATTGGAGCTGGAAACGGCAGATATTTTATGGAATATATACATGGGTGTACAGAGGCCCATTATCAGCGACCATCACTCCTCTGTTCCAATGGCACGTTGTGTTAGTTAATCCAAATTGATCATTTTAAAAAGCMAATTGATCATTAGAAACCCTTTTGCAATTATGTTAGCACAGCTGAAAACTGTTGTGCTTATTAAAGGAGCAATAAAACTGGCCTTCTTTAGACTAGTTGAGTATCTGGAGAATCAGCATTTGTGGGTTTGATTACAGGCTCAAAATGGCCAGAAACAAAGCCTTTTCTTCTGAAACTCGTCAGTCTATTCTTGTTCGGAGAAATGAAGGCTATTCCATGCGAGAAATTGCCAAGAAACGGAAGATCTCGTACAACGCTGTGTACTACTCCCTTCACAGAACAACGCAAACTGGAACTAACCAGAATAGAAAGAGGAGTGGGGGCCAGGTGCACAACTGAGCAAGAGGACAAGTACATTAGAGTGTCAGTTTAAGAAACAGATGCCTCACAAGTCCTCGACAGGCAGCTTTATTAAATAGTACCACAAAACACCAGTCTCAACGTCAACAGTGAAGAGGCGACTCCGGGATGCTGGCCTTCTAGGCAGAGTTCCTCTCTCCTGTGTCTGTGTTCTTTTGCCCGTCTTAATCTTTTCTTTTTATTGGCCAGTCTGAGATATGGCTTTTTCTTTGCAACTCTGCCTCGAAGGCCAGCATCCCGGAGTCGCCTCTTCACTGTTGACGTGAGATTGGTGTTTTGCGGGTACTATTTAATGAAGCTGCCAATTGAGGACTTGTGAAGCGTCTGCAAAGGATAAGTTCATTAGAGTTACCAGCCTCAGAAATTGCAGCCCAAAACAATGCTCCACAGAGTTCAAGTAACAGACGCATCTCAACATCAGCTGTTCAGAGGAGACTGCATAAAACCGGCCTTCATGGTCGAATTGCTGCAAAAAAACACTACTAAAGGACATCAATAAGAAGAAGAGACTTGTTTGGTCCAAGAAACACGAGCTAAGGACATTAGACCCGTGGAAATCTGTCCTTCAGTCTGATGTCCAAATTTGAGATTTTTGGTTCCAACCGCCATGTCTTTGTGAGACGCAGAGTAGGTGAACGGATGATCTCCGCATGTGCGGTTCAACGTGAAGCATGGAGGAGGAGGTGTGATGATGTAGGGTGCTTTGCTGGTGAGACTGTCAGTGATTTATTTAGAATTCAAGGCACACTTAACCAGCATGGCTACCACAGCATTCGGCAGTGATACGTCATCCCATCTGGTTTGCACTTAGTGGGACTATAATTTGTTTTCAAACAGGACAATGACCCAACACACCTCCAGGCTGTGTAAGGGCTATTTGACCAATAAGGAGCGTGATGGAGTTCTGCATCAGATGACCTGGCCTCCACAATCACCCGACCTCAACCCAATTGAGATGGTTTGGGATGAGTTGGACCGCAGAGTGAATGAAAAGCAGCCAACAAGTGCTCAGCATATGTGGGAACTCCTTCAAGACTGTTAGAAAAACATTCCAGGTGGAGCTGGTTGAGAGAATGCCAAGAGTGTGCAAAGCTGTCATCAAGGCAAAGGGTGGTAACTTTGAAGAATCTCATATATAAAATATATTTGTTAACACTTTTCTGGTTACTACATGATTCAATATGTGTTATTTAATCGTTTTGAACTATTATACTACAATGCAGAAAATAGTAAAAATAAAGAAAAACACTTGAATGAGTAGGTGTGGAAAACTTTTGACTGGTACTGTATATACAAAATATGTGGACACCCCTTCAAATTAGTGGATTRGGCTATTTCAGCCACATCCGTTGCTGACAGATGTAAATTGAGCACACAGCCATGCAATCTCCATAGACGATACTGGATGATACTTTCCAAAAGTAAGTTTGTCAAATTTCTGCCCTGCTAGAGCTGCCCCGGTCAACTGTAAGTGCTGTTATTGTGAAGTGGAAATGTCTAGGAGCAATAACGGCTCAGCCGCAAAGTGGTAGGCCACACAATCTTACAGAACGGGACCGGCGAGTGCAGAAGCGTGTAGCGCGTAAAAATCATCTGTCCTTGGTTGCAACACTCACTACCGAGTTCCAAACTGCCTCTGGAAGCAACATCAGCACAATAACTGTTTGTCGGGAGCTTCATGAAATGGGTTTCCATGGCCCAGCAGCCGCCCGCAAGCCTAAGATCACCATGCGCAATGCCAAGCGTCAGCTGGAGTGGTGTAAAGCTCACCGCCATTGGACTCTGGAGCAGTTGAAACACATTCTCTGGAGTGAAGAATCACTCTTCACCATCTGGCAGCCCGACGGACAAATCTGAGTTTGGCGAATGCCAGGAGAACGCTACATGCCCCAATGCATAGTGCCAACTGTAAAGTTRGGTGGAGGAGAAATAATGGTCTGGGGCTGTTTTCATGGTTTGGGCTAGGCTCCTTAGTTCCAATTATACAAAATCTTAATGCTACAGGACACAAGGACATTCTAGACGATTCTGTGCTTCCCACATTGTGACAACAGTTTGGGGAAGGCCTTTTCCTGTTTCAGCATGACAATGCCCCCGTGCACAAAGCGAGGTCCATACAGAAAGGGTTTGTCAAGATCAGTGTGGAAGAACTTCACTGGCCTTCACAAAGCCCTGACCTCAACCCCGTCGAACACCTTTGGGATGAATTGGATTGCCGACTGCGAGCCAGTCCTAATCGCCCAACATCAGTGCCCGACTTCACTAATGCTCTTGTGGCTGAACGGAAGCAAGTCCCCGCAGCAATGTTCCAATATCTAGTGGAAAGCCTTCCCAGAAGAYTGGAGGCTGTTATAGCAACAAAGGGGATCAACTCCATATTAATGCACATGATTTTGGAATGAGATGTTTTTAAGGCCCTCMMATCAATTTTCCCCAATTATATATTTTTTGAACTCAGTCGGGGTCTGAAATTACTGTTGCGAGTTAGAATAATAGAATACACAAGGTGCAATTGTTTTATTTGGTTGTGCATCAGCAGTTTTTCTCCTATGTCAGTCACTGATAGTCAGTCAATTAGCCCATGTCAGCAATACTTTTTTAGATTGCTAAGTTAGTGTAGCAGTCAGCTATCTAAATGCCACGTGTGCACCCTCTCCGGCATCTAGGTCACCAGGCTGCTCGTTATGGCGCACACCTGTCACCATTGTAAGCGCACCTGCGCGTCATCAGACTCACCTGGACTCCATCACTTCCCTGATTACCTTCCCTACATATGTCACTCCTTTGGTTCCTTCCCCAGGCGTTATTGTTTCTGTTCCTGTTGTCATGTGTGTGCGTTGTTCGTGTCTCTTATTTTGTATTATGTTGTGTTTATTTATTAAAACACTCACTCCCTGAACTTGCTTCCTGACTCTCAGCGCACTTCTTTACACTGAACTTGTTATCATGGTCGAATTACCAGTGGGTGGCCCCGCTGGGTTAAACGAAGCCCTAGCTGGGATGATACTGTAGTTTAGCCTTGTTAGTTTAGCCTGTTTGTGTAAGTTAACTAAGCCCTAGCTGGGATGATACTGTAGTTTAGCCTGTGTATAAGTAACTAAGCCCTAGCTGGGATGATACTGTAGTTTAGCCTGTGTAGTAAGTTAAACTAAGCCCTAGCTGGAATGTATTGTAGTTTTAGCCTGTGTATAAGTTAACTAAGCCCTAGCTGGGATGATACTGTAGTTTAGCCTGTGTATAAATTAACTAAGCCCTAGCTGGGATGATACTGTAGTTTAGCCTGTGTATAAATTAACTAAGCCCTAGCTGGGATGATACTGTAGTTTAGCCTGCGCTCGCTGTTGCCCCTAGTGGCCGGTTTCGACCTAATCTCCCGACATCCTCAGACATGGATGGACGTTGAATACTGACTTGTATCACAGGTGACCTGGCTGCTCTAGCCCCCACAAGGCCCACTGTTGCTCAATGTTTCGAATGTTTACCAATTTTGCTCAATGTTGCCTAATGTTGCCGAATGCTAAGTGTTGTATTGTAGTGTGATGTGATGCCATTTCTTGCCGTTGCTTGTCTAATGCTGCTTCGATAAAGGAGATAGCTAGCTACAATAACCCAAATGAATGGACAGGGGTCCCAAGAATATGTAGAAGAGTTATGAATGAGACAGCATCACGAGAAGAGCCCCCAAATCTCTCCATGGAAAACGTGGGTCTGTCTGTGGTACAACCAGAAAGGTTAGGTCATCAGAGCAAAGTGTGTGAAGGACTAATCACTGTTTGGACAGAAGAGATGTAAAGAAAGAAGTGAGAGGGGAGAAAGAGGAGGATATGAAGGAGTGAGAAAGGTACATAGAGAGGAAAAAGAGAAAGCTGCAGTGGTGGAATAAGTACCCAACTGTCATACTTGAGTAAAAGTAAAGATTCCTTAATAGGAAATGACTGAAGTAAAAGTGAAAGTCACCCAGTAAAATACTACTTGAGTAAAAGTCTAAAAGTATTTGGTTTTAAATATACTTAAGTATCAAAAGTAAAAGTAATTCCTTATATTAAGCAAATCAGACGGCACCATTTTCTTGTTTTTTATTTATTTACGGATAGCCAGGTGCACACTCCAACACTCAGACATCATTCACAAACAAAGCAAGTGTTTAGTGAGTCCGCCAGATCAGAGGCAGTAGATGACCAGGGATGTTCTCTTGATAACTGTGTGAATTAGACAATTTTCCTGTCCTGCTAAGCATTCAAAATGTAACGAGTATTTTTACGTGTCAGGGAAAATCTATGTAGTAAAAAGTACATTATTTTCATTTGAAAAGTAGTGAAGTAAAAGTGAAAGTTGCCAAAAATAGAAATAGTAAAGTACAGATACCCCTTTCCGGGTATGTTTACTAAGTAGTTTACACCGCTAGAACTTAAGTACTTTACAGCACTAGAACTTAAGTACTTTACACCGCTAGAACTTAAGTACTTTACACCACTAGAACTTAAGTACTTTACACCACTAGAACTTAAGTACTTTACACCACTAGAACTTAAGTACTTTACACCACTAGAACTTAAGTGCGTTACACCACTAGAACTTAAGTGCGTTACACCACTAGAACTTAAGTACGTTACACCACTAGAACTTAAGTACTTTACACCACTAGAACTTAAGTACGTTACACCACTAGAACTTAAGTACTTTACACCACTAGAACTTAAGTGCGTTACACCACTAGAACTTAAGTGCGTTACACCACTAGAACTTAAGTACTTTACACCACTAGAACTTAAGTACGTTACACCACTAGAACGTAAGTACTTTACACCACTAGAAAGCGGTTAGACACTTACCATAAGTTGCAGTTCTCTTTGTATGTCTGTCCTGAGAGGAATTTGTGTCCGTTTCTTTCACATGTGCCTGGAATGAAACAAAAGGAGAAAATTCAATAAGATGGTGCCAGTGGATAGGATCACACCAATGATTACTTTGATCCTGTTGTGGTGGAAGATCTGAGAGGATGACTTAAAGAATCACAACACTTCCATTGATACACTACACACTACATACTACAGACAAACACTACACACTACGGACACACACTACACACTACAGACACACACCACAGACACACACTAAACACGACATACTACAGACACGCATTCTACACTCCACACCCCACACTACAGACACACACTAGATACTACATACTACAGACACACACTACACACTCCACACTACAGACACACACTACATACTACAGACACACACTACACGCTACACACTACAGACACACACTCTACACTACAGGCACACACTACACTACAGACACACGCCACTACAGACGCACACTCCACACTACAGGCACACACTACACCACAGACACACACTACACACTACAGACACACACTACACTACAGACACACACTACACACTACAGACACACACTACACTACAGACACACACTACACACTACAGACACACAATACACGCCAGACACACACTACACTACCGACACACACTCCATACTACAGACACACACTCCCCATCACAGACACACACTCCGCACTACAGACACACACTGCACACTACAGACACACACTCTACACTACACACTACACTACAGACACACACTCCACTCTACATGCACACACTCTGCATTACACACTCCATACTACAGACACATACTCTACACTACACACTAGGCACTCCACACTACAGACACACACTCAATATTACAAACTACAGACACACACTACACCCCCCCTCTAGTGAGAGAATTAACAGTAACACCCTGATGTGAGGTGTATAGTAGTGTGTAGGGTCTGGGAACCATGAGCTTCAGTAATCTGCTGTTGGAATGTCCTGTTAGCTTTTGGCCTGTGTTTCCCAGAATATCAGGTCCCCATCATGCCTTAATGAGCTTAAGTTAACACAACCACACACCACACACGACACCAACACACACACACACACACACACACACACACACACACACACACCACACACACACACACACACACACACACACACACACACACACACACACACAGACACACACAGACACACACACACACACACACACACACACACACACACACACACACACACACACACACACACACACACACACAACACACAACACACACACACACACACACACACACACAGTTGAAGTCGGAAGTTTACATACACCTTAGCCAAATACATTTAAACTCAGTTTTCACAATTGCTGGCATTTAATCTGAGTAAATATTCCTCTTAGGTCAGTTAGGATCACCACTTTATTTTAAGAATGTGAAATGTCAGAATAATAGTAAAGAGAATGATTTATTTCAGCTTTTTATTTTCTTCATCACAATTCCCAGCGGGACAGAAGTTAACATACACTCAATGAGTATTTTGGTAGAATTGACTTTAAATTGTTTAACTTGGGGTCAAACGTTTTGGGTAGCCTTCCACAAGCTTCCCACAATAAGTTGGGTGGATTTTGGCCCATTCCTCCTGACAGAGCTGGTGTAACTGAGTCAGGTTTGTAGGCCTCCTTGTTCGCACAGGCTTTTTTAGTTCTGCCCAAAAATGTTCTATAGGGATTGAGGTCAGGGCTTTGTGATGGCCACTCCCAATACCATGTTCTTGTTGTCCTTAAGCCATTTTGCCACAACTTTGGAAGTATGCTTGGGTCATTGGTCCATTTGGAAGACGCATTTGCGACAAAGCTTTAACTTCCGACTGATGTCTTGAGATGTTGCTTCAATATATCCACATAATTTTCCTACCTCATGATGCCATCTATTTTGTGAAGTGCACCAGTCCCTCCTGCAGCAAAGCACCCCCACAACATGATGCTGCCACCCGTGTTTCACGGTTGGATGGTGTTCTTCGGCTTCGAAGCATCCCCCCTTTTCTCCTAACAGAACGATGGTCATTATGGCCAAACAGTTTCTATTCTTTTTCATCAGACCAGAGGACATTTCTCCAAAAAGTACATTCTTTGTCCCCATGTGCAGGTTGCAAACCGTAATCTGGCTTTTTTATGGTGGTTTTGGAGGCATGGCTTCTTCCTTGCTGAGCGGCCTTTCAGCGTTATGTCGATATAGGACTCGTTTTACTGTGGATATAGATATTTTTGTACCTGTTTCCTCCAGCATCCTCAACAAGGTCCTTTGCTGTTGTTCTGGGATTGATTTGCACTTTTCGCACCAAAGCTACGTTCATCTCTAGGAGACAGAACGCATCTCTTCCTGAGCGGTATGACGGTCCCATGGTGTTTATACTTGCCTGCCATTGTTTGTCCAGATGAACGTGTACCTTCAGGCGTTTGGAAATTGCTCCCAAGGATGAACCAGGCTTGTGGAGGTCTACAATTTTGTTGTGGAGGTCTTGGCTGATTTCTTTTGATTTTCCCATGATGTCAAGCAAAGAGGGCACTGAGTTTGAAGGTAGGCCTTGAAATACATCCACAGGTACACCTCCAATTGACTCCAAATTGTGTGAATTAGCCTACCAGAAGCTTCTAAAGCCATGACATCATTTTCTGGAATTTTCCAAGCTGTTTAAAGGCACAGTCAACTTAGGGTATGTAAACTTTCTGACACACTGGAATTGTGATACAGTGAATTATAAGTGAAATAATCTGTCTGTAAACAAAACAATTGTTGAAAGAATTACTTGTTATCATGCACAAAGTAGATGTCCTAACCGACTTGCCAAAACTATAGTTTGTTAACAAGAAATTTGTGGAGTGGTTGATGACTTCAACCTAAGTGTATGTAAACTTCCGACTTCAATTGTATGTGGTGGTGCGCGTGAGTGTGGTGTGTGTGTATGAACATGCCCCATGTTGTCTAGTGAGCACATACCTGCCTCGACCTTCTCCAGCCTCCTGTCCCATTCCCATCACCTATCCCTCCCTCTGGCATAGCACACATTCTTTCTCCTGACCTCCATTCATACATCCTTCCCTCCCTGGCCTCCCCCTCCCTCTGTCTCAGACTAATAAGAAGACCACTGTTTTGGTCTATTCTCAGGTACGGCCCTGCTGCCACCTCTGCAACAACTAGCAGGGATATACTGTATGTGAGCATAATAACCATTGTGCTTATTCATATTTCACAAGGCCAATGTGACCTCCTACCTAGATCATTATTGAATTGTAAAAGCACTGTGAGAACTGAACAAATAACTTTGCCTGTACACATAAGATTAGCAGTTGGTTATTGCCATTCATTCAGTAGTCCCATAGTAGCCACTCAGTGTGGGGCCTGTCAGTGGCTAGGATTAGGGTGGGGCCTGTCAGTGGGCTAGGGTTAGGATGGGGCCTGTCAGTGGGACTAGGTAGGGTGGGGCCTGTCAGTGGGGCTAGGGTTGGATGGGGCCTGTCAGTGGGACTAGGGTTAGGTGGGGCCTCGTCGGTGGGCTAGGGTTAGGAATGGGGCATGTCAGTGGGGCTAGGATTAGGATGGGGCCTGTCAGTGGGACTAGGGTTAGGGTGGGCGCTGTCATAGGGGCTAGGGTTAGGATGGCATGGCGGATGTCAGTGGACTAGGTTAGGGTGGGCCTGTCGGTGGGGCTAGGGTTAGGATGGGCATGTCAGTGGGGCTAGGTTAGGATGGGCCTGTCAGGGGACTAGGGTTAGGGTGCGGTCCTGTCAGTGGGACTAGGGTTAGGATGGGGCCTGTCAGTGGGACTAGGGTTAGGGTGGGCTGGTGCCTTCATGTGGTGTGGCTAGGGTTAGGATGGGGCATGTTAGTGGGGCTAGGATTAGGATGGGCCTGTCAGTAGACTAGGGTTAGGGTGTGGGCCTGGTCAGGGACTAGGGTTAGGATGGGCCTGTCAGTGGGACTAGGTAGGGTATAGGTGGGCTGTCGGTGGCTAGGATTGGGGTAGGGCCTGTCAGTGGGGCTAAGGGCTTAGGATGGGGCCTTGTCAGTGGGCTAGGGTTAGGATGGGGCCTGTCAGTGGACTAGGGCTTAGGATAGGATGGGCCTGTCAGTGGGGCTAGGGTTAGGGTGGGCGCTGTCAGTGGGTTAGGGTTAGGTGTGGGCCTGTCAGTGGCTAGGTTAGATGGGGTATTATGCCTTTGGCTACTGTTACATTTTTCCCACTGTAACTGGGCCTTTTCTTTCTTAATCCTAAAAAAGCAAGCCCACAACACACACACACACAACACACACACACACACCACACACACACACACACACACACACACCACACACACACACAAACACCACACACACACACACACACACACACACACACACACACACACACACACACACTCTCTCTCCATCTTACCAATGAAAGGGGGTGAGATGCCCAGACAGTGGCCCCAGAAGTCGGGGCAGCAGTCGGAGACGGTGCGGTTACAGAACAGGTCACAGTAACAGATGGTGTCCAGGTAGGGCACCGTACACTGATCCTCACGACCCGGGCAGCAGCCACCCCGCTGCTCGCAGTACGACCCAAACGGGTCCCTGATGCCCTCCATGTGCAGCGGGCTCATCAGCTCCCTCTTCGTCCTCCTGGATGTGCCTCTTGCCGCCATGCTCTCCACCGCCACCAGGAGGAGCACCACTGCTAATGATGCTAGAAGCTTCATTATCACCCTGACAGAAGCTAAAAAGAAGAACATCTGTTAGGATGCAGAAGTACTTCTGTAGAAAATCAGCCAATTTTCATAACCGTAGGAGAATATAGTCTAAACATAACAGTAATGGATTATTTTGGAAGAGATGAACAAAACCATGTGTTATAGGTCTAGTCCTGTAGATCATCAAGTGAGCCTAACACAGTAGGAGAATAGTCTAAATCTAACAGTAACCACTAAAGTCACCCTCAGTGGGTTATTTAACAGCTGGAGAGAGTGCTCAGGAAGACTGGAGGAGGAGCAGGGGAGGAGGAAGAGGAGAAGCAGGAGGAGGAGAAGGAGCAGGAGGAGGAGAAGCAGGAYCAGGAGCAGGAGSAGSAGGAGGAGGAGGAGCAGGAGGAGGASAAGCAGGAGCAGGAGGAGCAGGAGGCCTGAGTTGTATGCCTACTTGGCAAGGTTTCCATTCACACGGTCACAGTGGACTTTGAGTGGACTCTGGCAGCAAGACCAAAATATCAACACACCTACGTGATAACACACAGGTTAATCTGGTCCTTTTATTAAACAATCCACTCACAACTTTCAACAGGGCCATAAAGTATATCTAAAACATCAACTAACTGTGATAGCATACAATAACATATTTGATTTGATTTAAAGGGTGAACCTACTGTGAGCAACTGATGGTTGAAGTACTGAATTTCTTTTATCCTCTTCCTGTGTTTAATTAYATTTTTGTTGAATAAGCCTGTCATGTGGGTATAGATTATTTCAGAATAACTAATAAGAATAGTAACATAGCACCTTTGTATGTAAAAAGTGTTTATTATCAACAAGTATGGAARATATCACTTTGTAAACTATGTAMRTTTGACATGAGTTCAAATTTCAAGCGACCTCTCTACATAGCCCTAAAAATGCTACTACTTTTCGAATGAAATCTATAGCACACAAAGAATGTGATATTTCAATTTGGACAATGCACATCTATACTTACACATGTGTATGATGGATAGAACGGTTAGGTAAAGCTACAAAGATTCAACTGCCCTATATTGTAACTGTATTTCATTTGCTTCAAGTCAYAGACCTTGTTAGACTGTGTCTGTGTCCCAAATTACATCCTATTCCATATAAAATGCACTACATTTGACCAGGGCCTGTAGGTCAAAAGTAGTGCACTATATTATAGGGACTCGTGTGCCGTTTGGGATGCAACCTTTAAGTGGTATAGATATGGCTCTCTGGAGTCTCATTGCATAATACGTTGATGGATGCAGCCACACTAAAATAGCACTGAATGCTATACTTGACTGTTTATCTAAAGGGACATGCCATCAGGGCACAGTCAGAAACGAGGGGCATGACATTATTATCAACACCGTAGTATAATGTTATCATGTCGGCACGGAAGCAGACAAACTTCCTGCTGTCTGTCAGAGCTAATCTGTCACACTTCAGGAAATGTCCCAAAGAGCATGCTTCACTCTCTATTCTGTCTTACAGACAATATGAGCTCCACAAGTATTGGGACAGTGACACATTTTTTGTTGTTTTGGCTCTGTACTCCAGCACTTTGGATTTGAAATGATACAATGACTAGGAAGTTAAAGTGCAGACTGTCAGCTTTAATTTTAGGGTATTTTTATCCATATCGGGTGAACAATTTAGAAATGACATCACTTTTTGTACATAGTCCCCCCATTATAGCGGACCAAAAGTACTGGGACAAATTCACTTATGTATATTAAAGTAGTCAAAGTTTCGTATTTGGTCCGATATTCATAGCATGCAATGGTTACATCAAGCTTGTGACTCCACAAACTTGTTGGGTGCATTTACTGTTTGTTTTGGTTGTGTTTAATATTATTTTGTGCCCAATAGCAATTAATGGTAAACAATGTTTTGTCATTTTAGAGTCACTTTTATTGTAAATAAGAATAGAATGTTTCTAAACACGTCTACATTRATGTGGATTCTACATGATTATGGAAAGTCCTGAATGAGTCCTGAATAATGATGAGTGAYAAAGTTAGACACAATACAATACGCCCAAGACATGCTGACCTCTCACCATTACAATAACAGAGGAGTTTAACATTTTGGGGGGGTATGATATTTACAGTTGAAGTCAGAAGTTTACATACACTTAGGTTGGAGTCATTAAAACTTGTTTTTCAACCACTCCACAAATTTCTTGTTAACAAACTATAGTTTGCAAGTCGGTTAGGACATCTACTTTGTACATGATACAAGTCATTTTTCCAACAATTGTTTACAGACAGATTATTTCACTTACAATTCATTGTATCACAATTCCAGTGTGTCAGAAGTTTACATACAGAAGTTGACTGTGCCTTTAAACAGCTTGGAAAATTCCAGAAAATGATGTCCATGACTTTAGAAGCTTCTGATAGGCTAATTTACACAATTTGAGTCAATTGGAGGTGTACCTGTGGATGTATTTCAAGGCCTACCTTCAAACTCAGTGCCTCTTTGCTTGACATCATGGGAAAATATAAAAAKATCTGCCAAAACATCAGAAAAMAATTGGTCTGGTTCATCCTTGGGACCAATTTCCAAACGCCTGAAGGTACCACGTTCAATTGTACAAACAATAGTTACGCAAGTATAAACACCATGGGACCACACAGCCATCATACCGCTCGGGAAGGAGACGCGTTCTATCTACTAGAGATGAACGTACTTTGGTGCGAAAAGTGCAAATCAATCTCAGAACAACAGCAAAGGACCTTGTCAAGATGATGGAGGAAACAGGTACAAAAGTATCTATATCCACAGTGAAACGAGTCCTATATCGACGTAACCTGAAAGTCCGCTCAGCAAGGAAGAAGCCACTGTCTCAAAACCCCCATAAAAAAGCCGGACTACGGTTTGCAACTGCACATTGGGACAAAGATCGTACTTTTTGGAGAAATGTCCTCTGGTCTGATGAAAAAAGAATAGAACTGTTTGGCCATAATGACCATCATTATTTTGTGMGGGTGCTTTGCTGCAGGAGGGACTMGTGCACTTCACTAAATAGATGACATCATGAGGCAGAAAAATTATGTTGATATATTGATGCAACATCTCAAGACATTAGTCAGGAATTTAAAGCTTTGTCGCAAATGGGTCTTCCAAAAGGACATTGACCCAAAGCATACTTCCAAWGTTGTGGCAAAATGGCTTAAGGACAACAAAGTCATGGTATTGGAGTGGCCATCACAAAGCCATGACCTCAGTCCCATAGAACATTTGTGGGCAAAACTGAAAAAGCGTGTGCGAGCAAGGAGGCCTACAAACCTGACTCAGTTATACCAGCTCTGTCAGGAGGAATGGGCCAAAATCCACCCAACTTATTGTGGGAAGCTTGTGGAAGGCTACCCAAAACGTTTGACTCAAGTTAAACAATTTAAAGGCAATGCTACCAAATACTAGACAGTAGCCGGCGCCGACAGAGATGGCCGCCTCGCTTCGCGTTCCTAGGAAACTATGCATTTTTTTTTTTTACGTGTTATTTCTTACATTGGTACCCCAGGTAATCTTAGGTTTTATTACATACAGTCGGGAGGAACTACTGGATATAAGAGCAACGTCAACTCACCATCATTACGACCAGGAATACGACTTTCCCGAAGCGGATCCTCTGTTTTGCCCACCACCCAGGACAATGGATCGGATCCCAGCCGGCGAACCAAAACAACGTCGCCGTAAAAGGGGCAGACGAAGCGGTCTTCTGGTCAGGCTCCGGAGACGGGCACATCGCGCACCGCTCCCGAGCATACAACTCGCCAATATTCAGTCTCTTGACAACAAGGTTGATGAAATCCGAGCAAGGGTAGCATTCCAGAGAGACATAAGAGACTGTAACGTTCTTTGCTTTACGGAAACATGGCTCACTCGAGACACGCTATCGGAGTCGGTACAGCCAGCTGGTTTCTTCACGCATCGCGCTGACAGAAACAAGCATCTTTCTGGTAAAAAGAGGGGCGGGGGGGTATGCCTTACAATAACGAGACGTGGTGTGATCATAACAACATACAGGAACTCAAGTCCTTCTGTTCACCTGACTTAGAATTCCTCACAAMAAAATGTCGACCGCATTATCTACTAAGAGAATTCTCTTCGATTATAATCACAGCCACATATTCCCCCCCAAGCAGACACATCGACGGCCCTGAACGAACTTTATTTGACTCTATGTAAACTGGAAACCACATATCCTGAGGCTGCATTCATTGTAGCTGGGGATTTTAACAAGGCTAATCTGAAAACAAGACTCCCTAAATTCTATCAGGATATCGATTGTGCTACCAGGGCTGGTAAAACCCTAGATCATTGTTATTCTAACTTCCGTGATGCATTTAAGGCCCTCCCCCGCCCTCCTTTTGGAAAAGCTYACCCCGACTCCATTTTGTTGCTCCCAGCCTATAGACAGAGACTAAAACAGGAAGCTCCCGCGCTCAGGTCTGTTCAACGCTGGTCCGACCAATCTGATTCCACGCTTCAAGATTGCTTCGATCACGTGGATTGGGATATGTTCCGCACTGCATCAAACAACAACATTGACAAATACGCGGATTCGGTGAGCGAGTTTATTAGCAAGTGCATCGGCGATGTCGTACCCACAGCAACTATACCAGATACCGTGGATTGATGGCAGCATTCGTGCGAAACTGAAAGCGCAAACCACTGCTTTTCACCAGGGCAAGGTGACCGGAAACATGATACAAATAYTGTAGCTATTCCCTCCGCAAGGCAATCAAACAAGCTAAGCGTCAGTATAGAGACAAAGTAGAGTCGCAAATCAACGGCTCAGACACAAGAGGTATGTGGCAGGGTCTACAGTCAATCACGGATTACAAAAAGAAAACCAGCCCCGTCGCGGACCAGGATGTCTTGCTCCCAGACAGACTAAACAACTTCTTTGCTCGCTTTGAGGACAATACAGTGCCACTGACACGGCCCGCAACCAAAACCTGTGGACTCTCCTTCATTGCAGCCGACGTGAGTAAAACATTTAAACGTGTTAACCCTCGCAAGGCTGCAGGCCCAGACGGCATCCCCAGCCGCGTCCTCAGAGCATGCGCAGACCAGCTGGCTGGTGTGTTTACGGACATATTCAATCAATCCTTATCCCAGTCTGCTGTTCCCACATTCTTCAAGAGGGCCACCATTGTTCCTGTTCCCAAGAAAGCTAAGGTAACTGAGCTAAACGACTACTTCCCCGTAGCACTCACTTGCTTTGAGAGACTAGTCAAGGACCATATCACTTCCACCCTACCTGACACCCTAGACCCACTCCAATTTGCTTACCGCCCCAATAGGTCCACAGACGATGCAATCGCATCCACACTGCACACTGCCRTAACCCATCTGGACAAGAGGAATACCTATGTGAGAATGCTGTTCATCGACTACAGCTCAGCATTTAACACCATAGTACCCTCCAAACTTGCCATCAAGCTCGAGATCCTGGGTCTCGACCCCGCCCTGTGCAACTGGGTACTGGACTTCCTGACGGGCCGCACCCAGGTGGTGAGGGTAGGTAACAACATCTCCACCCCGCTGATCCTCAACACTGGGGCCCCACAAMGGTGCGTTCTSAGCCCTCTCCTGTACTCRCTGTTCACCCACGACTGCGTGGCCATGCACGCCTSCAACTCAATCATCAAGTTTGCAGACGACACTACAGTGGTAGGCTTGATTACCAACAATGACGAGACGGCCTACAGGGAYGAGGTGAGGGCCCTCGGAGTGTGGTGTCAGGAAAATAACCTCACACTCAACGTCAACAAAACAAAGGAGATGATCGTGGACTTCAGGAAACAGCAGAGGGAGCACCTCCCTATCCACATTGACGGGACAGTAGTGGAGAGGGTAGTACGTTTTAAGTTCCTCGGCGTGCACATCACGGACAAACTGAATTGGTCCACCCACACAGACAGCGTGGTGAAGAAGGCGCAGCCAATATATCACGGCTAAGGGCTGTATCCAGGGACTCCGAGTTGCATCGTGCTTAAGAATATCCCTTAGCCGTGGTATATTGGCAATATACCACACCCCCTCGTGCCTTATTGCTTAATTATACAAGTGTTTGTGACTGAGTTGTGTGTGCCCATGTATGTGTGTGTCTCACTGTCTTTTATATGCATTGTACTGTATATTTTGATAAACATGCTCTGCCATAGCCATATAAACAGTGAGCTGCAAAAGTGTGTATGTGTGTGTGTGTGTGTGTGTCTAGTTGGTGATGGTCTTGATGGTAGTTGGTGATAGTGTTGATGGTGTTTGGGGATGGTGTTGATGTTGAGGAGTGACGGATTCCATCCTAGCTGGAGGGGTGCTCTCATCTTATCTATGAACATAGACAGGGCTCTAACTCCTCTCGCTCCACAATGAGATCCAGGTCAGGCAGCAGGCTGTTAGCCAGCCTGCCAGCTTAGTGGAGTCTGTCACCAGCACAGTCAGTGTAGTCAGCTCAGCTATCCCCATTGAGACCGTGTCTGTGCCTTGATCTAGGTTGGACAAAACTGAACATGGCGGTGTTCGCCTTAGCAATCTCACTAGAATAAAGARCTCCTCCATTCCTGTCATTATTGAAAGAGATTGTGATACCTCACATCTCAAAATAGGGCTACTTAATGTTAGATCCCTCACCTCCAAGGCAGTTAAAGTCAATGAACTAATCACTGATCATAATCTTGATGTGATTGGCCTGACTGAAACATGGCTTAAGCCTGATGAATTTACTGTGTTAAATTAGGCCTTTCCTCCTGGTTACGCTAGTGACCATATTCCCCGCGCATCCCGCAAGGGCGGAGATTTTGATGACATTCACGATAGTAAATTTCTATTTACCAAAAAAGATTACTGCGTTTTCGTAATTTGAGCTTCTAGTGATGAAATCTATGCAGCCTATTCAGTCACTTTTAATAGCTACTGTTTACAGGCCTCCTGGGCCATATACAGCGTTCCTCTTCCTCAAATTTTGAGTGACTTTAATATTCACATGGAAAAGTCCATAGACCCACTCCAAAAGGCTTTCGAAGCCATCATCGACTCAGTGGGTTTTGTCCAACATGTCTCCGGACCTACTCACTGCCACAGTCAGACTCTGGACCTAGTTTTGTCCCGTGGAATAAATYTTGTGGATCTTAATYTTTTTCCTCATAATCCTGGACTATCGGACCACCATTTTATTATGTTTGCAATCGCAACAAATAATCTGCTCAGACCCCAACCAAGGACCATCAAAAGCTGTGCTATAAATTATTTGACAACCCAAAGATTCCTAGATGCCCTTCCAGACTCCCTCCACCTACCCAAGGGCGTCAGAGTACAAAAATCGTTTAGCCACCTAACTGAGGAACTAAATTTAACCTTGCGTAATACCCTAGATGCAGTTGCACCCCTAAAAACAAAAAAACATTTGTCATAAAAAACTAGCTCTCTGGTATTCAGAAAATCAGACCAAGGCMCTGTCCTCGTGCTCCTAGACCTTAGTGCTGCTTTGATACCATCGATCACCACATTCTTTTGGAGAGATTGGAAACCCAAATTGGTCTACACGGACAAGTTCTGGCCTGGATTAGATCTTATCTGTCGAAAAGATATCAGTTGTCTTTGTGGATGGTTTGTCCTCTGACAAATCACATTTTGGTGTTCCTCAAGGTTCCGTTTTAGGACCACTATTGCTTTCACTAAATATTTTACCTCCTGGTGCTAAAATTCTGAAACATAATGTTAACTTTCACTGCTATGCAGACGATACACAGCTGTACATTTCGATGAAACATGGGGAAGTCCCAAAATTGCCCTCCCTGGAAGCCAGTGTTTCAGACATAAGGAAGTGGATGGCGGCAAATATTTTACTTTTAAACTCGGACAAAACAGAAATGCTAGTTCTAGGTCCCAAGAAACAAAGAGATCTTCTGTTGGATCTGACAATTCATCTTGATGGTTGTACAGTCGTCTGAAATAAAACTGTGAAGGACCTCGGCGTTACGCTGGACCCTGATCTCTCTTTTGACMAACATATTAAGACTGTTTCAAGGACACCTTTTTTAAATCTACGTAACATTACAAAAATCTGAAACCTTCTGTCCAAAAATGATGCAAAAAAATGTATCCATGCTTTTGTCACTTCTAGATTAGACTACTGCAATGCTCTACTTTCCGGCTTCCCAGYACAGCACAAAAAAAACTTCAGTTAGTGCTAAACATGGCTGCTAGAATCTTGACTAGAACCAAAAAGTGTGATCATATTACTCCAGTGCTAGCCTCTCTACACTGGCTTCTCTGTTGTCTCTGCCTGTCCGGTTCCCCTCTCTCCACTGTGATTCTCTGCCTCTAACCCTATTACARGGGCTGAGTCACTGGCTTACTGGTGCTCTTCCATGCCGTCCCTAGGAGGGGTGCATCACTTGAGTGGGTTGAGTCACTAACGTGATCTTCCTGCCCYGGTTGGCGCCCCCCTTGGGTTCGTGCCGTGGGGGAGATCTTTGTGGGCTATACTCGGCCTTGTCTCAGGGTAGTACGTTGGTGGTTTGAAGATATCCCTCTAGTGGTGAGGGGGCTGTTGCACCCTCTACAACCACTGTGATTATTATTATTTGACCCTGTTGATTATCTATGAACGTTTAAACGTCTTAGCCATGTACTGTTATAATCTCCACCCAGCACAGCCAGAAGAGGACTMGCCACCCCTCAGAGCCTGGTTCCTCTCAAGGTTTCTTCCTAGGTTCCTGCCTTTTTGGGGAGTTTTTCCTAGCCACCGTGCTTCTACATCTGCATTGCTTTCTGTTTGGGGTTTTAGGCTGGGTTTCTGTATAGCACTTTGTGACATCGGCTMATGTAAAAAGGGCTTAATAAATACATTTGATTTGATGGTGGTTGGGGATGGTGGTGTTGATGGTACTGGTGATGGTGTTTATGGCAGTTGGTGGTGATGGTGGTTGATGATGGTGTTGATGGTAGTTGGTGATGATGGTTGATGATGGTATTGATGGTAGTTGGTGATGGTATTGATGGTGGTGTTGTTGATGSTAGTTGGTGATGGTGTTGATGGTTGTTGATGATGGTGTTGATGTTACTGGTGATGGTATTGATGGTCGTTGGTGATGGTGGTTGGTGATGGTGTTGATGGTAGTGGTGATGGTGTTGATGGTAGTGGTGATGGTGTTGATAGGTATTGGTGATGGTTTGTGATGGTGGTTGTGGATGGTGGTTGTGGATGGTGGTTGTGGATGGTGGTTGGTGATGGTGTGTGTGTGCACCAGCTAAAGGCACAGACATGCAGTAAACTGCACAGTAAAGACACACCCACCATCCCCAACCACTATCACCACTACCATCAAAACACCATCACCAACCACCGGACCACCAATCACCAACCACGCGACCACATCACCAACTACCATCAACACCAATCAACCACCATCATCTACCATCGACCAACCACCATCACCAACCACCATTCAACACCATCATAAACCACCATCACCAAGCCACCATCACCAACTACCATCACCAACTACATCAACACCATCACCAACACGGACCACCATCACCAACCACCATCAACCATCGATCACCAGCTTACCATCACCACCATTCACCCAACCACGGACCACCATCACCAAATACCATCAACCATCATCAACCAAACTACCATCAACACCATCACCAACCACGGACCACCATCACCAACCACCATCAACCATCATCAACCAACTACCATCAACACCATCATCAACCAGCCATCATCTACCATCACCAACCCACCATCACAACCACCATCAACACCAATTCATAAACCACCATCACCAACCACCATCACCAACTTACCATCACCAAACTATCATTGACACCATCACCAACCACCAACAGCACCATCACCAAACACCATCACCAACCACCAATCACCAACTACCATCACCAACACCATCAACCAACACATCACCAACAAACCATCACCAACCACCACGACACCATCACCAAACCAACCAACACCATCATCACCAACACCATTCACCAACACATCACCAACCACCATCAACACCATCACAACCACCATCCACCAACTTACCGATCAATACCATCACGCACCACCACACCAATACACATGCATCACCATCACCGATCACAAACCACCATCAACACGCATCACACTACCATCAACACCATTCATCAACCCTACATCACAACATCACCAATACAGCACAACACACACACAAGCACACACAGAAACAAAACCATCAGCGCCCGAAACACCATCACAACTACCATCGACACATCATCAACCCCCAACCACACCAACCACACAACAATCCCACCAAACCACCATACACTAACCAATCGACACCATCACCAACACACACACATCACCACACCTACACCATCAACCACAATTCACCAACGCTACCATCAACACCCACATCCAACCATCACACAACACATCACCATCACCACACCACCACATCACCAACCTCCCTCAGCGCGATACCTACCATCAAACTCACCATCCATCAACCACCATCATCAACCGACATACAACACCGATCACCAATCAAACACCATCATCCACCACCATCCCACCACCCATCAAAACCACACCAACACCATCACCACACTACCATGCAACACCATCATCAACCACCATCAATACCATCACCAATAAACATCATCACCATCACCATCACAAACCACCATCAACACCATCACCAACTACCATCAACACCATCATCAACCACCATCAATACCATCACCAATAAACATCATCACCATCACCATCACCAATCACCAACCACCATCACAAACTACCATCAACACCATCACCAACTACCATCAAAACCATCAACAACTACACACACACACACACAAGCACACACAGACAAACCATCAGCCCCATCACCATCACCACCACCATCAGTCACCATCAACAAATCACAGGTCAACTCTATGTACTGTAAATGGACATGTGACTAGAATGACCATATCAAAGGGCAAATTATATCACATGTTTTCCCTACATGATCTGTTAGAAACATTTGGGAAGACAATGACCAACTCAGAGGAGAAGAGGCGGTCTGAGGCAAAAGGCAAAAAAWAWATATATATTTTAAGGAAAACGGCCTGTATGGTGCAAATACAGCAAATACTGTCCATTATTGATTAAGCCAAGTAAACCTAATGATCAGTAAACCTATTGATCAGTAAACCTATTGATCAGTAAATCTAATGATCAGTAAACCTATTGATCAGTAAACCTATTGATCAGTAAACCTAATGATCAGTAAACCTATTGATCAGTAAACCTAATGATCAGTAAACCTATTGATCAGTAAACCTATTGATCAYTAAATATATGTCCTCTGAGGTCTCACTTGCTAATCAAACTTTCCTTTTGTAGATGACAGCTTTGTCTTGTGTATCTAATCCCTGTGAATATGACATGGTCTGCTGGGTCCAGTCTGGTTCCAGTCTGGCACGGGAGCGCCTCAGACATACAGAATGGCACAGTGCTGCAGTACTGTAGACAGCTATAGCCTTGCTGCTCCCCCCCCCCCCCCCCCCCCCAGCACAATTTTTATTTAAACGGTGCGCTCTTCATAAGCAAAGCCATCAAAGCCACTGCGCACGGAGACACGTCCAAAGACAAACGTAACAGTAATCATAGTATGTTAGGATACATAACAATCTGTACTCGACACTTGTTCAGACATTTATATGGCACTATCTTCAGGCACATATTCAAATCTCAATGTTAGTATTATATGTGGGTTGACAATTACTGTTGTCATGTCCGTGCTGACCTAATCCACATACCATGAAACAAACGTACCACAGAAT
>NC_036870.1:25791131-25804868 GCF_002910315.2 Salvelinus sp. IW2-2015
CCAACCACCAGCCACCCAACTTACCGATCAATACCATCAACGCACGCACCATCACCAATACACATGCATTCACCATCACCGGATTCACAAACCACAATCAACACCATCACAACTACCATCAACACATTCATCAACCACATCACAACATCACCAACTACAACAACACACCACACAAGCACAACACAGGAACAAAACCATCAGCCCCGAAACACCATCACAACTACCATCGACACCATCATCCAACGCACCAACAACACCATCACCAACCACCATCACCAATCACCATCACAAACCACCATCACCAACTACCAATTCGACACCATCACCAACCAC
Organism: Salvelinus sp. IW2-2015; assembly: GCF_002910315.2. Classification (NCBI taxonomy): domain Eukaryota; kingdom Metazoa; phylum Chordata; class Actinopteri; order Salmoniformes; family Salmonidae; genus Salvelinus; species Salvelinus sp. IW2-2015. The sequence goes on from NC_036870.1 coordinate 25,791,465, forward strand.
CAAACACAATCATCACGCAACTCACCATCACCAACCCACCCATCACCAACCACCATCACCAACTACCATTCAACACCCTATCCATCCAACCACCATCACCAATAACATCATCACCATCACCAACCACCAACACTCATCAATCACCAACCTAAACACCTCACGCACCACCATCAACACCTCACCAACTACCATCAACACCATCATCAACCGGACCCATACAACGATCACCAATAAACATCATCACCACCATCACCATCACAAACCACATCAAACACCATCACCAACTACCATCAACACCATCATCAACACCATCAATACCATCACCATAAAACTATCACCATCACCATCACCAATCCACAAACCACCATCACAAAGCACCATCAAAACACACTCACCAAACTACCATCAAAACCATCAACAACTAACACACACACACAAGCACACACAGACAAACCATCAGCCCATCACCATCACACCACCATCAGTCACCATCAACAAATCACAGGTCAACCTCATGTACTGTAAATGGACATGTGACAGAATGACCATATCTAAGGCAAATATTCACATGTTTCCCTACATGATCTGTTAGAAACATTGGGAAGACAATGACCAACTCAGAGAGAGAAGAGGCGGTCTGAGGAGAAAAGGCAACAAAAAAATATATAATTTTAAGGAAAACGGGCCTGTATGGGTGGCAAATAGCAGCAAATACTGTCCATTATTGATCTCAAATAGCACAAAGTATACCTATAGATCAGTAATACTATTGATCAGTAAACCTATTGATCAGCTAATCTAATGATCAGTTAAACTAATATCAGTAAACCTATGGATCAAAACCAAATGATCTGTAAACTGACAGCCTAATTGATCGTAAACCTATGGTATGAGGATAACGAAACGAATACAATATATGTACTGCTGAGGTCTCACCTTGCTAATCAAATCTGCCTCTGCTCAGCATGACAGCCATTCGTCTGTGTATCTAATCGCCTGTGAATATGACAATCGTTCTGAGCGAGGTCCAGTCTGTCCAGCTCTGGCACGGAGAGCGCCTCAGATCATTACAAATGGCACAGTGCTGCATAGCTACTGTAGACGCGATAGCTGCTGCTCCCCCCCCCCCCCCCCCCCCCCCCAGCACAATTTTTTATTTCACTAACGGTGCGCCTTCAATAAGCAAAGACCCATCAAAACTCAAGCTGCGCACGGAGCACACAGTCCAAAAGATCAAAAGTGTAACCAGTAATCATAGAATGTATAGATACATAACATCTGTACTCGACTACTTCTTCAGACATTTACTGTGACACTATGTCCAGGGCCACATATTCACAAATCTTCAGATGGATAGTAATTATATGGTGTGTGTACGATACTGTATCTCCATTGTCCGTCTGACCAATCCACACATTGGATACAAACTACCCACGAGAAATTCTGGATAGGAAACCTGTACTAACTGAACAAAAATGGCTTGTTACAGCATACACTCATCATAAACACTGAGGTCATAGCAAAGCGAAGTTCCAACCTAGATTCGCTAAACATACAATTATTTCGTAACACTTACCGTCCAAAACATACTCGCAAACCTAATCCACAGAGCCAAGCTGTAAATATTTGTGCCAGAAACAATAGATTATGCCTGAAACCTGCACACTGCCGTGGTATCTAGGCACATGAACGAGAGACAGAGGCAATCAGAGTGGACGTTAGAAAAGAGTTACTCGCAACAGGCGGAATGAGTTCAATAAAGGTATCTTTACCTTCCTACGTGTTGTTCTGGGACAAATCTCTCTCCCTCTTGTTGCTTTGATATCCAATGGAACAAACTATACACAGCCCTGTGACAAGCTTGAAATTCTCTCCTGCTGCTCTCTCCTTCTCAGTACACTCACTTCACCAGACGTACGAGAAACTGTCCCTCTTTTCTCTACAACTCACTCCTCGCTCTCGCTCTCTTTCTCACATAAAAGCGTAGAAGCCACTAACATAGTCAGCCTTGAGCCACAGATTGCTAATATACTAGCCCACTATGACAACGAAGCCAGTCTCTCCTCCCTCTCCTTCATCCTCTCCCCTCTCCTCTCCACCCCACCCCTTCACCTCTCTTCTCTCTGCTCTCTCGATCTCTCTCTCTCTCTCTCCCTCTGCCATCTCTCTTCTCTCTGCCTCTCTCCTCTTCTCCGCTGTGCTCAGAGAGCCTAGACAAGTCTCGGTCTGTGTCTTGCCTGTTCTGTTTTCTGTCCCCGTCTTGCCTCGGCAAGTCGTGTGTCCGTCCTATCCTGGTCTGTCATGCCTGGTCTTCTGCAGTATGTTACTTAAATGTTGTTATTTCAGTTCAGTTCACTGAATATAATCTAAGAAATGTGTCCTCTTTACAGTGTCACTTCTGCCTAACCTGATAATATATCTTGCTCAACAAACGAAATGTAGCCATTAATAAATGCACTTTCTTATAGCCTCAATATCGATCTGTCTCTCTCCTACCATAGACGTCTCGTGAGACAATTACCACAATGCCTGCACACGGCCTGGCATCCCATGGGTGAGAGATACACGATCGATTCGCCCCTACCCCAGTTAAACACACTTGTCCAGCTGTCTCAGTGGAGAGGTTATATTACACCACAGTGAACTAGTGTTGTTAGTTCTAGAGACCACCTTAAAGCATGAGCAAACCTGATTCTAAGAACATTTGAGACGCGGACGCCAAATTCTGAAGTCTTAAATGATATGACCAAGAGCGTGGAAACGGAAGTCAAGAGCCGGAGACCAGGAGAAAAATTGCTCAGTCCAATCTTCACTAGAGCCATTGACCTCGTAAATATTTGTCCAGTCAGACCACCTATTAGTAAGAGATCAAAAATGTCCAAGTATTTCTTGTTCATATTTACAGAACAGACTATAGCATTCTATTAGAACATTCAGTAAAAGGGAAATGCGTATTGCTGACATGAGTAGAAAAATAGAGCCACGACAAATTATTACTACCCATACACAGTGGCGGAACGAGTGGGCCCTTACTACGCCAGAGAAAGTGCTAAGGATTTCATAACATATTGTTATTGTACGCCACAATAACTCCCAGCTACAATATTAGTTGGGAATGCAGAGCACACCACTTATATTTTAATAGAGAGAATGATCGTCAAAATGTCAAGCAAATAAACAGTAGAGAGAGATTGATTGGTATGTCTATACGTTTAATGAACCCAGTGGGTCAGACACGTGTAATCGATAACACCTTAGACGCATAGAATTGACTATCTCTAACTCAGTTCTTTCACAAGAGTCCTCAGGGAACATTATTAATAGCGCTATTACGAAACAGTTCTCTCTTGTTTTAGGTCAGATTCGAATCGAACACTTACTATCCTTAAAGATAATAAGTGGTGTATGCTAAATAGCAACGAAAATATTAATTCAAGAAAACAGAGAGATTAGGAATAGTAACATAATACATGAATCTACTCTAAGTGTTTTTCTGTGCAGTGCGTCTAAAACATTGTTGATTTTACACTGAAGTGTGTGAGAAGAGAAACACTGTTGTGTTCAATGCACTGAGTTATATCTAAGTAACACGGGATAAGAACGATCTCGAAACACACAAGAAATTGAGATCTCTCAGATCTGCTTGTCCTAACAAGTTCATATAAAACACTACTATGCGTTCATATGCCCCTTCGAAACAAGGTTGCACAACACCACATGTACCAATATCTAAGTGGCACGTTTCACAGTGAGATATTAGAGATAAGAATTAATGTCATTTACTACTTCTATTTTGAGCTGACTGATTGAACCATGTTTTTAAAAATAAGAAGACAACAAGGAAAAGAATTTAAAAATAAAGTTATCTATATAGGTATTTGCAGACGTCTGGCTTACTTATATATTCACTAGAGTTCCACAGTATCACCACAAGAAGCTGGTGTACGAGATATTTAAAACTAAAGTGTAGTCACAATTATTTCAAAATATTGTGGTATGGTCATTGACCTGGGGTGAAATGTTCAACTGATTTCATGATAAGTCTCTCCCCTACTAAGCATAGAGGTGTAGACAGTTATAGAAATGAGACCCTTCGAACTCTTGGTTTATTATACATTGTTGAGGAAGGTTGTAATAGTGCACTCAGTTACTTCTTTAGCGCTCAAAAACAGCTGCTTAGCCCACCTCAGCACAAGTCTTCGTGTACAACCTGCTTACCTCTCTTGGTATTGAGAGAGCGAGTGCTTCCTGACGAGTAAAAACGACATCCTACCTGGAGTAGATACAGTCTTCCTGGAGTAAAACAGTCCTCCTGGAGTAACGTCCTCCTGAGTAAACAGTCTCCGGCAGTAAACTCCTCCTGGAGTAAACAGTCTTCTGGAGTGAAACAGTCCTTCCTGGAGTAAACAGTCTCCTGGAGTAAAACAGTCCTCCTGGAGTAACTGGAAAAGTCCTCCTGAGTAAGTCACTCTGAGTTAAACATTCCTCCTGGAGTAAACAGTCCTCCTGGAGTAAACAGTCTCCTGGAGTAACGTTCCTGGAGTAAAACAGTCGTCCTCCTGGAGTAAACAGTCTTCCTGGAGTAAACAGTCCTCCTGGAGTAAACAGTCTTCCTGGAGTAAACAGTCCTCCAGCTGTTACATTGATCACATGGTGACCAATTCAGACTTGAGCTAAGTAGACTAAACAGTAACTCAATTAAAAAATTGACCACTTTAAATCAACGTATTTAACTCAAGTGTGAATAGAGCCAAGGATAAGTTTTTTTGTGAAATTCCACCTTTATTTGTTCATACCTTCATATCAGAAAACAAATGTTTAGATTAGAAGCAAAATATGAACTTGAAACATTCTGATTCTGTAGTGTTCAGCATTCCCCCAGTCTGAGGCATGGAGGTGGAGGGAGGGCKTTCGTGGGCTGGTGTGCCCTCTAGCAAATCTACTGTCAAGTATAAAAACATGCAAGTTTGCAGGCACCTCCCCAGTATTCGGGTCTTTCACGAACTCAGAGAGGTGAGAGCACGCCAATTTCTCAGATGATACTCAAAACAAATCAAGAAAGTATGCATCAATGAAAACGCATGTACACAATTTTATCACATTTAAGAAGGAAACAGAAGAGGAATTCACTCAATAAGAACATTTGTTTTGTGTAGCATTTTGGCCACTAATGCGAATAGTCCAAGTAAAACAGKCATTTTGATTAATTGATCAGTTTTCTTGATGCTACATGTAGCTGGTAATTGACACATAATTGTTTGCAACTTTCACACTTGTTTGTGCAAATTAAGGCCTGCTTTTCAATTAATACTGCTGGCTTGTTTGCCTACTAGCTTCATGAGTTCTATCTACTGTTTGATGTGTAGCCCACATGCTATATGCTACACTACAGRGCATTCGGAAACTATTCAGACCCCTTGACTTTTTCCATATTTTGCTACGTTACAGCCTTATTCTAAAATGGATTAAATAAAAAAATCCTTATCTATCTACACACAATATACCATAATGACAAAGCGAAAGCAGGTTTTTAGAAATGTTTGCAAATGTATAAAACACTTAAATCAGAAATACCTTATTTACATAAGTATTCAGACCCTTTGCTATGACACTCAAAATTGAGCTCAGGTGCATCCTGTTTCCATTGATCATCCCTGAGATGTTTCTACAACTTAATTGTAGTCCAGCTGTGGTAAATTCAACTGATTGGACATGACTTGGAAAGGCACACACCTGTCTATATAAGGTCCCACAGTTGACAATGCATGGTCAAAGGATTTGTCCGTAGAGCTCCGAGACAGGATTGTGTTGAGGCACAGATCTGGGGAAGGGTACCAAATTATTTCTGCAGCATTGAAGGTCCCAAAGAACACAGTGGCCTCCATCATTCTTAAATGGAAGAAGTTTGTAACCACCAAGACTCTTCCTATAGCTGGCTACCCGGGGGAGAAGGGCCTTTGTCAGGGAGGTGACCGAGAACCCGATGGTCACTCTGACAAAGCTCTAGAGTTCCTCTGTGGAGATGAGAGAACCTTCCAGAAGGACAACCATCTCTGCTGCACTCCACCAATCAGGCCTTTATGGTGGAGTGGCCAGATGGAAGCCACTCTGTGAAAAGGCACATGACAGCCCGCTTGGAGTTTGCAAAAGGCACCTAAAGACTCTCAGACCATGAGAAACAAGATTCTCTGGTCTGATGAAACCAAGATTGAACTCTTTGGCCTGAATGCCAAGCGTCACATCTGGAGGAATCCTGGCAGCCATTCGCCTACGGTAAAGCACGGTGGTGGCAGCCTCAGGCAGTGGGATTCTTTTTTTTACAGAAAGATATGTGATGAAACCTGCTCCAGAGAGCTCAGGACCCTCAGACTGGGGCGAAGGTTAACGCTACCAACAGGACAATGACCCTAAGCACACAGCCAAGACAACGCAGGAGGGCCTCGGGCAAGTCTCTGAATGTCCTTCAGTGGCCCAGCCAGAGCCAGACGTGAACTCGATCGAACATCTCTGGAGAGACTGAAAATAGCTGTGCAGCAACGCTCCCCATCTAACCGACAGAGCTTGAGAGGATCTGCAGAGAAGAATGGGAGAAACTCCCCAAATACAGGTGTGCCAAGCTTGTAGCGTCATACCCAAGAAGACTCAAGACTGTAATCACTGCCAAAGGTGATTCAACAAAGTACTGAGTAAAGGGTCTGAATACTTATGTAAAWGTTTTTTTTTATTATATATATWTWTTTTTTACATTTCTAAAAACCAGTTTTTGCTTTGTCATTGTGGGGTATTGTATGTAGATTGATTAGGAAATTAGGAAAACATTTTAACCAATTTTTGAAAAAGACTAACCTAACAAAGGGAAAAGTGAAGGGGTCTGAATACTTCCCGAACGAAGAGCAGGGAATAAACAATAAGAGGAGAGACTCCGATTTACAGTATTRGGAAACTCCAGAATAAGGGATCTAATTCTGCACTAGAAAGSACTCAAAACACCATCATAGTGTTTTAAAACTTTTAAGGCTGCTAGTCTCTGGCAAGGTGTTGAACATCTTGATTATGTGGTGTTACAACACACCATGTCATGTTTCAGAACACCTCTGTGTGAGTGTTTAAGAACACCTCTGTGTGAGTGTTTAAGAACATCTCCATGTGAATGTTTCAGAACATCTTAAATCTGTCCTAACACCCTCACAACCATGTGTTTCAATACACCAACAGAGTCAAGGTTTCGTCTCCTTTAAGTTGGTGGCAGCTCAGTTGCCACTAGTTTTAGTGTCACAAAGCATTTCATTTTTTCCAGTGTGTCTATGTACAGCGTTGTAGCAACGTGCAAATAGTTGAAGTATGAAAGGGAAAATAAATACACAGATAAATATAGTTTGTATTTACAATGGTGTTTGTGCTTCACTGGTTTCTCTCTCTCTCTCTCTCTCTCTCTCTCTCTCTCTCTCTCTCTCTCTCTCTCTCTCCTACCTCAAGATTATCTCTTCTTCATATCTCCTATCAGATTTGAAGTTGAAGAAAAATGGAATGACGTTCCTACTCTAACACCTTCATGCCTCTCCTATGAGGCAGCTCCAAATCTAGTATTGAGTAAACCTAAACAAGTTCTTCTCAAAAACAACTGCTCTTTTTTCAAAAGCAAACTGCCATGGAGGTCTTCCTTTCTATTCTGTCCATGTGATTTAGCTTTCTTAGCTTGTGATGTAAGCAGTCATCCACTTGTTTCACGTTCGCAAAGTTATCACCTACCTACCCCCTAGTGGTAACTACTAGAACAACTTCACCAAGGGTGCTTTGAAAAGACTCACCTGTACTGTGGCTAGCAAAGCTAGTGAACAACTTATGATCGCACAAATGACAAAGAACGCACAATAAACAAACCTTTGCTACAATATGTCCACCATCTAAATCATTTTGTTTCGTTTTCTTCCCCATAGAATTTCCTAGACACCTTCAATCGTCGCCCTAAAACAACAGTGCTCCAAAATCTGGATGGAGCAGAGGTCTGTCAGTYAAGACGGGATATTGGAGGTGACAAAGGATTAGCCAGAGAGAGAGCYAGAGCGAGAGGGGGGYAGGTCTTCTCCACACACACATATGTGCCCTAGTAGCCCCCCAGTGTGACCAATCAATACTGTTAAAGACACAATCAATACAACACACTACATGGGGAGAGGGGACAGGGGGCTAGGAAGAGAGGGGGGGAGGGTGAGACGGGCGACAGAGGCGAGGGGGAAAGGGAGCAGGAGAGAGGGGGAGAGGGCAGAGGGGGAGGGGAGAGGGAGGGGGGGACAGGGATAGGGGCGAGGGGGAAGGAGCGGGAGCGGGGAGAGGGGGGAGAGGGCTAGGGGGGAGAAGGAGCACGGGGAGCGGGGGGAGAGGGGGAGAGGGACAGGGGTGAGGAGGAAAGGAGAGCGGGGGAGAGGGGGAGAGGGGATAGGGGCGAGGGGAAAGAGGAGCAGGTGGAGAGGGCTATCCCAAAATCACTCAAAGAGCCTTCACACATGCGATCACAGTGGGAAATAGCATTCATAGAAAGGTAAACTGATAAGAGATATCTCCTTTATGTTGAAACTGCAATTTCAACACAAGTTTTCAAACCCACTTATCTAAATAAACACACGCTACTAGATAGCATTTATGCACATCCTACACATACAGTACATACTTCACATACTTCAGGTTCATAAACGATTGATCATGGTCTTTGGAAGTCCACTGTCCAGTCAACTATGGCAAATGTTACATTTTCAACCTCTACACCAGGGCTTGTCAGAGGAAGGCCCAAAAATTGTCAAAGACCCAGCCACACAGTCATAGACGTTCTCTCTACTACCGCATGGCAAGCGGTACCGGAGTGCCAAGTCTAGGACAAAAAGGCTTCTCAACAGTTTTTACACCCCAAGCCATAAGACTCCTGAACAGGTAATCAAATGGCTACCCGGACTATTTGCAAAGCGTACCACCCCCCCCCCCCCCCCCCCCCCCCCCCCCCCCCCCTATGCATAGTCACTTTTACCATATCTGCATGTACATACTACCTCAATCAGCCGACTAACTGGTGTCTGTCTGTAGCCTCGCTACTTTTAAGCCTCGCTACTGTATATAGCCTGTCTTTTTACTGTTGTTTTATTTTCTTACTTACCTAATGTTCACCTAATACCTTTTTTGCACTAATGGTTAGAGTCTGTAAGTAAGCAATCACTGTAAAGCTACACCTGTTGTATACGGCGCACGTGACAAATAAACTTTGATTTTATTTTATTTGTTCAGTATGTCAGTCATCAGGGGTGTAGTTAATGATCCCCAATCAGGAGTTCCAGTAAACACTGATTCATGCACAGTCACATCTGACACATTTCTCTATAATATGAAGTTGCTGTGAGTCATCAGTGCAGTACAATACAGTAGTGACACTCCTTCAGCAGTACAGAGACAGGACAGTGATTGTAGCCACAATGCGTGTGTGGGGGCCCAGCGAAACCGAGGAAGCCTCTTTACGATAACCTCCCCCGAATTAGGCCCTGAATCAGAGATGAAGTCACGACTGGGTGTGTGATTTAAAAAAAAATACCGATCAGCGGAGGCGGCGGATGAATCACTGAATGCACACACAAGAGCAATGGTGAAGAGGAAGCTATATGTTTCGTAAGAGTTTCGTGTGTGTTGTGTGGTGTGGGTATGTGTGGTGTGTGTGTGTGTGGTGTGTGGTGGGTGTGTGTGTGTGTTGTGTGTGTGTGTGTGTGTGTGTGTGTGTGTGTGTGGTGTGGTTGTGTGTGTGTGTGTGTGTGTGTGGTGTGTGTGTGTGTGTGTGTGTGTGTGTGTGGGTGTGTGTGTGTGGTGTGTATGGTCCGCCAGGTCCTCCAGATGCTCAACACAATCCATTCTCCAGAAGTAAAGAGGAAACAGATGACCCTCTGCTCATGAGTCAGTTCGTGAAAGTAGGCATTACTGTGGGGGCCAGGGCTAGCGCACATGGCAACATTAGAGGGTCTATAAACACATTGGACCAACACACCAACACACACACACACACACACACACACACACACACACACACACACACACACACACACACACACACACACACCACACACACACACACACACACACAACACACACACACACACACACACAGATAGTGGCTGCTCCAATATTGATATGCTTGCAGCATACGGAACAGGCTGAGAGATCTGAGTTGACGGGAGCCAGCGTGAGCCGTAGTCACTTTGAGTCTGAACACAACACACATTCCTACAGCACAAGAACCATCCTGGTCTTTCACCCCCTGGGATGGGAACAGCGCTCCGCAAGGGGAATCCTTCCAGGCCTTGACACACCAATATCAGGAATTCCAGCTGGAGACTGGTGTGTCAGTCTGGAAGTATGTTCTTATCCCATCCCACAGAGGAGTAAGGACCCGATGAATCCCAAATGGCACCCTATTCCAAGGAAAATATCTAATGCCAGGATGATATCTAATGCCAGGATGATATCTAATGCCAGGATAATATCTAACGCCAGGATGATATCTAATGCCAGGATGATATCTAATGCCAGGATGATATCTAATGCCAGGATGATATCTAACGCCTGGAACATGGAGGAGAAGGACTGACGACAGTAAACAAGACAGAGCGTGCCAAGAGCAGAGCACGTGGATATTACGGGACGGGGTGCTTCGAGATATTCCTGCAGAAACCTTCAGAGGAATTAGCTGGTGTTTTTCCAGTGATGACAAGAATCCCAGTGGCTTCCAGTTTATTGTACTGTTTGTGCTCTGTCTTGCAGCTGGATAAACAACAGTGACCGTTTTGTTTTTGGGAACCCTGATTGTTGGTGGAAACCGATAACTTTGGGGAAGTGTACACCTAACACAAACAACATCACAATGTTGGACACACTGTCTATGAAACACAATAACCCTCTGCTCTCTCCCTRTTTCTCTCTCASTCTCTATTTCTCTCTAACTACACCTTGCTTTGAGAGCAGGCTGATGTTGCAGAGCCATTGAAAAACACCTGTATCACTCTGTCTCCCCGCAAAAGGCAGATAGTGAGGGTGTCAGAGATGGTAGGGTGTCAGAGATAGTAGGGTGTCAGAGATAGTGAGGATGTCAGAGATAGTAGGGGTGTCAGAGATAGTGAGGTTGTCAGAGGTAGTAGGGGTGTCATAGATAGCGAGGGTGTCAGAGATAGTAGGTGTATCAGAGATAGTGAGGGTGTGAGAGATAGTAGGGGTGTCAGAGATAGTGAGGGTGTCAGAGTAGTAGGGGTGCCAGAGATAGTAGGGTGTCAGAGATAGTAAGGGTGTCAGAGAGGCGAGGTTGTCAGAGATATTAGGAGTGTCAGAGACAGCGAGGTTGTCAGAGATAGTAGGGGTGTCAGAATAAGTGAGGGTGTCAGAGGTAGTGAGGGTGTTGTTATATGCTGTATGGGAAATAAGTGAGATATTTACTTCACTGTTCTCCTCTCATTCATCTTAAATGTCAGAAGATAGAGACAGAACTTGGGCTCGACTCAAAACCGCGTTATAGAGTAATTGAAATGTAAAGGTCATTTCTGATTTAGCCGACATATGCAGTGTGTACGTGAATGCAGTCTCCGCAAATGCGGGAACATTATCTGTAAATTTCAGTTGCGCTATAGCATGTAACTTCCGTGATATGGATTGAATCAACCCTCTGACCGTTTAAAACCAGTACTTCTACTGATTTTTTTACTTTGCCTACTGACAAGAGCAAAGACTCCTCAGAGAACTCAGAACACTCAGAGAACTGTCTCAGAACACTCAGAGAACTCTCTCAGAACTCTCAGAGAACTGTCTCAGAACACTCAGAGAACTCTCTCAGAACTCTCAGAGAACTCTCTCAGAACACTCATAGAACTGTCTCAGAACACTCAGAGAACTCTCAGAATAGTCAGAGAACTCTCTCAGAACTCTCATAGAACTCTCTCAGAACACTCAACTCAGGAACGAACTCTCTCAGACACTCAGAGAACTCTCTGAACACTCAGAACTCTCGACAGAGAATCTCTCCAGGACACTCATAGAACTCTCAGAACACTCAGAGAACTCTCAGAATACTCTCGAGAACCCTCTCAAAAACTCTCAGAGAAACTCTCTCAGAACACTCAGAGAACTCTCTCAGAACACTCAGAGAACTCTCTCGAACACAGAGAACTCTCTCAGAACAGTCCTCTGAGGTCTCTGTCTGTCACCTTTGCCTCTCTCACATGTCTCATATGTCTGGCAACTATTGCCGATGATTGAGGAACCACATACTATTGGTTTTTGCTGACAGAGGTGGCGGCAAAGTGTGAATCATCCTTTGCTTTGCTGAAGAGAAAATGTCCCCTCGGTCAGCTGTATCTATCTACATGAATCGTGATTCAATGTGACACCGTCCTGACAAATGTTTAAAGTACTTTCAAAAGATGACCTTGGGATGAAAATAATTACTGTATAACAACAAAGATGACAGTGATATGTCCCAACCTGTAATGGCAAACAGACCCAGGCACACATCCCTCAAGGTATGTTTGGGTCTGTCTGACTCTATTGTTCATCTAGTGTTCAGGGCTAAGACTCAGCTCTCTCTCTCTCATCTCTCTCCCGTCACTTGGAACGGGAATGGGGGATCCAAACACACACACACACACACACACACACACACACACACACACACACACACACACACACACACACACACACACACACACACACACACACACACACACACACACACACACACACACACACACACACACACACACACACACACACACACACACACACACACACACACACACACACAATGGGGATCACCACCTGCCCTGCTACACCAGCATGTCCCACCCTTACCAATCAGACCCATTCATGCAACACTCAATATAGCTCTAATGTGCCAGTGGTGTGTATTCATACTTTTACTTTGACTTTTGATACTTAAGTATATTTTAACAATTACATTTACTTTTAATACTTAAGTGTATTCAAAACCAAATACTTTTAGACTTTTACTCAAGTAGTATTTTACTGTGTGACCTTCACTTTTACTTGAGTCATTTTCTATTAAGGTATCTTTACTTTTACTCAAGTATGACAAAAAAACGTTTTACACCATGAATGAACCAAACAGACTGCTAACATAACAGCAGGGACCGACATGTTCAAATGTTTCAACCAGTGTGACTCTGACTGGAAGACAGGTCAACACTCATTTGTTGAGGTAGAATGTGACCACACTACATAACAGGTGTAGAGAGTGAGTGCAGAGGTAGGTGTCAGAGTAGTTGCAGGGTGTTGTCTAGTATATATGCTGTATGGGATATAGGTGAGATATGTACTTCACTGTTCTCCTCTCTATTCATCTTAAATGTCAGAAGATGGAGACAGAATTGG
>NC_036870.1:25804893-25829935 GCF_002910315.2 Salvelinus sp. IW2-2015
CAGAAATTATGCTCAGTGAAACCGATGTACACAATTTTATCACATTTAAGAAGAAACAAAAGATTCACTCAATAAGACATTTGTTTTGTGTAGCATTTTCAACTAATGCGAATAGTCCAAGTACAACGCCATTTTGATTAATGATCAGTTCTTCTGGTTGATGCTACATGGTAGCATGGTAATTGACACATAATTGTTGCAACTTTCACAACTTGTTTGTGCAATTTAAGGCCTGCTTTTCAATTAATACTGCTGGTTGTTTGCCTACTAGCTTCATGAGTTCCTATCTACTGTTTGATGTGTAGCCCACATGCTATATGCTACACTACAGCGCATCGGAAAACTATTCAGACCCCTGACTTTCCATATTTTGCTACGTACAGCCTTATTCTAAATGGATTAAATAAAAAAATTCCTTATCTATCTCACACAATCATTACCATAATGACAAGCGAAAGGCACTTTTTAGAAATGTTTGCAAATGTATGAAAACACATTAAATCAGAAATCCTCTATTTACATAAGTTATTCAGACCCTTTGCTATGACACTCAAAATTGAGCTCAGGTGCATCCTGTTTCCATTATCATCCCTGAGATGTTTCTACACTTAATTGTAGTCCAGCTGTGGTAAATTCAATGTTGGACATGACTTGGAAAGCACACCCTGTCTATATAAGGTCCCACATGGACAATGCCATGGTCAAGGTGATTTGTCCGTAGAGCTCCGAGGACAGGATTGTGTTGAGGCAACAGATCTGGGGAAGGGTTACCAAATTATTCTGCAGCATTGAAAGCGTCCCAAAGAACACAGTGGCCTCCATCATTCCTTAAATGGAAAGAAGTTTGTAACCACCAAGACTCCTGCTATAGCAGCTACCGGGGAGAAGTGTCCTTTTCGGGAGGTGACGAGAAACCCCGATGGTCACTCTGACAAGCTCTAGAGATTCCTTTTGGAGAATGAGAGACCTTCCAGAAGGACCAACCATCTCTGCTGACTCCACCATCAGGCCTTTATGTTTGGACGTGGCCAGATGGAAGCCTAGCTACTGTGTAAAGGCACATGACAAGCCCGCTTGGAGTTTTGCAAAGCCTAAGACTTCTCAGACCGTGAGAAACAGTTTCTCTGGTTCTGATGAAACCAAGATGAACGCTGTTGGCCTGAATGCCAAGCGTCACCATCTTGGAGGATCCTGGCACCATCCCTACGTGAAGCACGGTTGGTGGCAGCTCAGGCCAGGGAGATTGCTTTTTTTATACAGAAGATATGTGATTGAAACCCTGCTCAGAGGAGCTCAGGACCTCAGACTGGGGCGAAGGTTAACGCTACCAAACAGGACAATGACCCGAAGCCAACAGCCAAGGAGCAACGCAGGAGGGCCTCGGGCAAGTCTGGCTGAAATTCCTCAGTTGGCCCAGCCAGAGCCCGGAGTGACTCGATCGAACATTCTCTGGAGAGGAACTGAAAATGCTGTGCGCAACGCTCCCATCTAACCTGACAGAGCTTGAGAGGAATCTGAGAGAAGAATGGAGAACTCCCCAAATACAGGGGTGCCGAAGCGTGTAGCGCGTCATTACCAAGAAGACTCAAGACTGTAATCACATGCCCAAAGGTGATTCAACAAAGTACTGATAAAGGGTCGAATACTTATTGTAAATGTTTTTTTTATTATATATATTTTTGTTTTTACATTTCTAAAAACCAGTTTTGCTTTGTCATTGTTGGGTATTGGTATGCTAGATTGATAGAAATTAAGAAACATTTTAACCAATTTTTGAAAAAGACTAACCTAACAAAGGGAAAATGAAGGGGTCTGAATACTTCCCGAGAACGAAAGAGCCAGGGAATAAACAATAAGAGGAGAGACTCGATTTACAGTTATTTTGAAACTCCAGAATAAGGGATCTATTCTCATAAGAAAGGACTCAAAACACCATCAATAGGTTTTAAACTTTTAAAGCTGCTGAGCGTCTAGGACAAGGTGTTGAACATCTGATATGTGGTCTTACAACCACACCAGTCATGTTTCAGAAACACCTCTGGAGTGTTTAAGAACACCTCTGTGATGAGTGTTAAGAACATCTCCATTGTGAATGGTTTTCAGAACATCTTAACATCGTCCTAACACCCTCACAACCCATGTTTTCAATACACCAACAGATCAAGTTTCGTCTCTCTAAGTTGGTGGCAGCTCATTCCACTAGTTTTAGTGTCACAAAGCATTTCATTTTTCCAGAGTGTGTCTAGTACAGCGTGTAGCAACGGTGAAATAGGTGGAAGTAATGAAAGAAATAATACACAATAAAATAATAGTTGTATTATCAATGGGGTTTGTGCTCACTGGTTTTCGCTCTCCTCTCTCTCTCTCTCTCTCTCTCTCTCTCTCTCTCTTCTCTCTCTCTCTCTCTCTCTCTCTCTCCTACCTAAGATTATCTCTTCTTCATATCTCCTATCAGATTTGAGATGAAGGAAAATGGAATGACGTTTCCTACTCTACACCTTCATGCCTCTCCTATGAGGCAGCTCCAAATCTAGTATTGAGTAAAACCTAAACAAGTTCTTCTCAAAAAGCATGCTCTTTTTTCAAAACAAACTGCCATGGAGTCTTCCCATTTATTCTGTCCATGTGATTTAGCTTTCTAGCTTGTGATGTAAGCAGTCATCCACTTGTTTCACGTCGCCAAAGTGTCACCTACCTACCCCCTGTGGTCATACTAGAACAACTTCACCAAAGGGTGCTTGAAAAGACTCACCTGTACTGTGGCTAGCAAAGCTAGTGAACAACTTATGAATCGCACAAATGACAAAGAACGGACATAAACAAACTTGCCTACATATGTCCACCATCTAAATCATTTTGTTTCGTTTTCTTCCCCAAGACATTCCAGACACCTTCAATCGTCGCCTAAAAACAACAGTGCTCCAAAATCTGGATGGAGCAGAGGCTGTCAGTGAAGACGGGATATTGGAGGTGACAAAGGATTAGCCAGAAGAGAGGCAAGGAGCGAGAGGGGGAGGTCTTTCCACACACACATATTGCCCTAGTAGCCCCCAGTGTGACCAATCATACTG
This sequence comes from Salvelinus sp. IW2-2015, assembly GCF_002910315.2. Classification (NCBI taxonomy): domain Eukaryota; kingdom Metazoa; phylum Chordata; class Actinopteri; order Salmoniformes; family Salmonidae; genus Salvelinus; species Salvelinus sp. IW2-2015. Next base: position 25,807,965 of record NC_036870.1, read on the forward strand.
TTAAAACACAATCAATACAACCACTACATGGGGAGGGACAGGGGGCTAGGAAGAGAGGGGGGAGAGGTGAGAGGGGGACAGAGGCGGAGGGGAAAGGGAGCAGGAGAGAGGGGGGAGAGGGGGCAGAGGCGAGGGGAGAGGGAGGGGGGGACAGGGATATGGGCAGGGGGAAAGGGGAGCGGGGGAGGGGGGAGAGGGTAGGGAGAGAGGGAGCAGGGAGCGGGCGGGAGAGGGGGAGGGGACAGGGTAGGAGAAAGGAGAGCGGGGAGAGGGGGAAGGGAATAGGGCGAGGGGAAAGAGGAGCAGGTGGAGAGGGCTATCCCCAAAATCACTCAAAGAGCCTTCACAATGCGATCACAGTGGAAATAGCATTCATAGAAAGGTAAACTGATAGAGATTGATCTCCTTTTATGTTGAACTGCAATTTCAACACAAGTTTTCAAACCCACTTATCTAAATAAACACACGCTACAGATAGCATTTATGCACATCCTACACATACAGTACATACTTCAATACTTCAGGTTCATAAACGATTGATCATGGTCTTTGGAAGTCCACTGTCCAGTCAACTATGGCAAATGTTACATTTTAACCTCTACACCAGGCGTTGTCAGAGGAAGGCCCAAAAAATTGTCAAAGACCCCAGCCACACAGTCATAGACGGTTCTCTCTACTACCGCATGGCAAGCGTACCGGAGTGCCAAGTCTAGGACAAAAAGGCTTCTCACAGTTTTTACCCCCAAGCCATAAGACTCCTGAACAGGTAACAAATGGCTACCGGACATATTGCAAAGCGTTAACCACCCCCCCCCCCCCCCCCCCCTATGCATAGTCACTTTTACCATATCTGCATGTACATACTACCTCAATCAGCCGGACTAACTGGTGTCTGTCTGTAGCCTCGCTTATAGCTCGCTATTATATAGCCTGTCTTTTTACTGTTGTTTTATTCTTTACTTACCTAATGTTCACCAATACCTTTTTTGCACTATGGTTAGAGCTGTAAGTAAGCATTTCACTGTAAAGTCTACACCTGTTGTATACGGCGCACGTGACAAATAAACTTGATTTTATTTTATTTGTTCAGTATGTCAGTCATCAGGGGTGTAGTTAATGATCCCCATATCAGGAGTTCCAGTAAACACTGATTCATGCACAGTCACATCTGACACATTTCTCTATAATATGAAGTTGCTGGGAGTCATCAGTGCAGTACAATACAGTAGTGACACTCCTTCAGCGAGTACAGAGACAGGACAGTGATTGTAGCCACAATGCGTGTGTGTGGGGCCCAGCGGAACCCGAGAGCCTCTTTACGATAACCTCCCCCGAATTAGGCCCTGAATCAGAAGATGAAGTCACGACTGGTGTGTGTGATTTAAAAAAAAAATACCGATCAGCGGAGGGCAGGGATGAATCACTGAATGCACACACAAGAGCAATGGTGAAGGAAGCTATATTGTTTCGTAAGAGTTTCGTTTTTGTGTGGTGTGTGTGTGTGTGTGTGTGTGTGTGTGTGTGTGGTGTGTGTGTGTGTGTGTGTGTGTGTGTGTGTGTGTGTGTGTGTGTGTGTGTGTGTGGTGTGTGTGTGTGTGGTTGTGTGTGTGATGTGTGTGTGTGGTGTGTTGTGTGTTGTGTGTGTGTGTGTGTGTGTGTGTATGTCCGCCAGGTCCTCCAGATGCTCAACACATCCATTCTCCAGAAGTAAAGAGGAAACAGATGACCCTCTGCTCATGAGGTCAGTTCGTGAAAGTAGGCATTACGTGGGGGCCAGGGCTAGCGCACATGGCAACATTAGAGGGTCTATAAACACATTGGACCAACACACACCCACACACACACACAACACACACACACACAACACACACACACACACACACACACACCACAACACACACACACACACACACACACACACACACACACACACACACACACACACACACAAGATAGTGTGCTCCAATATTGATATGCCTCAGCATACGGAACAGGCTGAGATCTGAGTTGACGGAGCCAGCGTGAGCCGTAGTCACTTTGAGTCTGAACAAACACATTCCTACGCACAAGAACCATCCTGGTCTTTCACCCCCTGGGATGGGAACAGCGCTCCGCAAGGGGAATCCTCCAGGCCTTGACACACCAATATCAGGAATTCCAGCTGGAGACTGGTGTGTCAGTCTGGAAGTATGTTCTTATCCCATCCCACAGAGGAGTAAGGACCCGATGAATCCCAAAGGCACCCTATTCCAAGGAAATATCATCATGCCAGGATGATATCTAATGCCAGGATGATAATCTAATGCCAGGATAATATCTAACATGCCAGGATGATATCTAATGCCAGGATGTATATGCCATATAATGCCAGTGTATATGATATCTAATGCCAGGATTGATAATCTAACGCCTGGAACATGGAGGAGAAGGACTGACGATAGTAAACAAGACAGAGCGTGCCAAGAGCAGAGCACGTGGATATTACGGGACGGGGTGCTTCGAGATATTCCTGCAGAACCTTCAGAGGAATTAGCGTGGTGTTTTTCCAGTGATGACAAGAATCCCAGTGGCTTCCAGTTTATTGTACTGTTTGTGCTCTGTCTTGCAGCTGGATAAACAACAGTGACCGTTTTGTTTTTGGGAACCCTGATTGTTGGTGGAAACCGATAACTTTGGGGAAGTGTACACCTAACACAAACAACATCACAATGTTGGACACACTGTCTATGAAACACAATAACCTCTGCTCTCTCCCTTTTTCTCTCTCATCTCTTATTTCTCTCTAACTACACCTTGCTTTGAGAGCAGGCTGATGTTGCAGAGCCATTGAAAACACCTGTATCACTCTGTCTCCCCGCAAAAGGCAGATAGTGAGGGTGTCAGAGATGGTAGGGTGTCGAGAGGTAGGGTGTCAGAGATAGTGAGGGTGTCAGAGATAGTAGGGGTGTCAGAGATAGTGAGGTTGTCAGAGTAGTGGGGTGTCATAGATAGCGAGGGTGTCGAGATAGTAGGGTATCAAGATAGTGAGGGTGTCAGAGATAGTAGGGTGTCAGAGAAGTGAGGGTGTAGAGTGTAGAGGTGCAGGATAGTAGGGTGTCAGATATAGTAAGGGTGTCAGAGAGGCGAGGTTGTCAGAGATATTAGGAGTGTCAGAGACAGCGAGGTTGTCAGAGATGTAGGGTGTCAGAATAAGTGAGGGTGTCAGAGGTAGTGAGGGTGTTGTTATATGCTGTATGGAAATAGGTGAGATATTTACTTCACTGTTCTCCTCTCATTCATCTTAAATGTCAGAAGATAGAGACAGAACTTGGGCTCGACTCAAAACCGCGTTATAGAGTAATTGAAATGTAAAGGTCATTTCTGATTTAGCCGACATATGCAGTGTGTACGTGAATGCAGTCTCCGCAAATGCGCGGAACATTATCTGTAAATTTCAGTTGCGCTATAGCATGTAACTTCCGTGATATGGATTGAATCAACCCTCTGACCGTTTAAAACCAGTACTTCTACTGATCTTTTTTACTTTGCCTACTGACAAGAGCAAAGACTCCTCAGAGAACTCAGAACACTCAGAGAACTGTCTCAGAACACTCAGAGAACTCTCTTCAGAACACTCAGAGAACTCTCTCAAGAACTCTCAGAGAGAACTCTCTCTCAGAACACTCAGAGAACTCTTCAGAATACTCAGAGAACTCTCTCAGAACTCTCATGAGAACTCTCTCAGAACTCTCAGAGAACTCTCTCCAGAACTCTCAGAGACTCTCTTAGAACACTCAGAGAACTCTCAGAATACTCAGAGAACTCTCTCAGAACTCTCAGAGAACTCTCTCAGAACACTCAGAGAACTCTCTCAGAACACTCAGAGAACTCTCACTCAGAACTCTCAGAGAACTCTCTCAGAACACTCATAGAACTCTCAGAACACTCAGAGAACTCTCAGAACTACTCAGAGAACCTCTCAAAAAACTCAGAAACTCTCTCAGAACACTCAAGAAACTCTCAGAAACTAGAGAACTCTCTCAGAACACAGAGAACTCTCTCAGAACAGTCCTCTGAGGTCTCTGTCTGTCACCTTTGCCTCTCTCACATGTCTCATATGTCTGGCACACTATTGCCGATGATTGAGGAACACACATACTATTGGTTTCTTGCTGACAGAGGTGGCGGCAAAGTGTGAATCATCCTCTGCTTTGCTGAAGAGAAAATGTCCCCTCGGTCAGCTGTATCTATCTACATGAATCGTGATTCAATGTGACACCGTCCTGACAAATGTTTAAAGTACTTTCAAAAGATGACCTGTGGATGAAATAATAATTACTGTGATAAACAACAAAGATGACAGTGATATTGTCCCAACCTGTAATGGCAAACAGACCCAGTGCACACATTCCCTCAAGGTATGTTTGGGTCTGTCTGACTCTATTGTTCATCTCAGTGTTCAGGGCTAAGACTCATGCTCTCCTCTCTCATCTCTCTCCCGTCACTTGGAACGGAAGGGGAACTCCACACACACACACACACACACACACACACACACACACACACACACACACACACACACACACACACACACACACACACACACACACACACACACACACACACACACACACACACACACACACACACACACACACACACACACATACACACACACACACACACACACACACACACACACACACACAATGGGGATCACCACCTGCCCTGCTACACCAGCATGTCCCACCCTTACCAATCAGACCCATTCATGCAACACTCAATATAGCTCTAATGTGCACAGTGGTGTGTATTCATACTTTTACTTTGACTTTTGATACTTAAGTATATTTTAACAATTACATTTACTTTTAATACTTAAGTGTATTCAAAACCAAATACTTTTAGACTTTTACTCAAGTAGTATTTTACTGTGTGACCTTCACTTTTACTTGAGTCATTTTCTATTAAGGTATCTTTACTTTTACTCAAGTATGACAAAAAAACGTTTTACACCACTGAATGAACCAAACAAGACTCTACAATAACAGCAGGGACCGACATGTTAAAATGTTTCAACCAGTGTGACTCTGACTGGAAGACAGGTCAACACTCATTTGTTGAAGGTAGAATGTGACCACACTACATAACAGGAGTGTCAGAGGTAGTGAGGGTGTCAGAGATAGTAGGGGTGTCAGAGGTAGTGAGGGTGTCAGAGGTAGTGAGGGTGTCAGAGGTAGTGAGGGTGTTGTTATATGCTGTATGGGATATAGGTGAGATATGTACTTCACTGTTCTCCTCTCATTCATCTTAAATGTCAGAAGATGGAGACAGAACTTGGGCTCGACTCAAAACCGTGTCAATTCACTGTCCATTACATGAGAGTTAATGGCTAGGTGCCAGAGATTTACCTCTGATTCTTTGTGTGATTACAGTTTTTTTTTTTTATCGCTTCGGTACTATTTTCGCATGTGGTACATTTTCACAACTCTTAGTACAAAATGCAAACTGGTAACGTCTTTCATTCAAAACCTGTCATTGTGCATTCATTTGGATTATAAACATCTCTCACCACACAACCATTGATTCACAATCTAAGTTTATAGTGAAATGTACTGAGAACATTGGTTTAATAACCAAAACAACATAATGATATCTTTTCTATTTATTTTTCAGATATAATTGCAACATAGATGTACTGCCTGTAATCAAATGTAAGAAATTAAATTAAACAAATTAAATTAATAAAAATAATGTTTAGCACACATTCATTTGCGTCAAGCAGGTCTTGAGCATTTGGTCATGAATTCACAGTGAATGTCTTCATTATTCATGCACCACGGGAAAAACKTTTTGGCATGGCGAATCCAAGCTTGCGTCATCCATGGCCAGAAGGAGGGTGGCACGCTCATGGGGATTTTGATCGTACACCTTCCACATCCATGCTGGAAAAAAACCTCGATGGGTTGAGGAAAGGAGAGTTTGGGGGCAGGTATGGGGTCACGATTCGGGGATGGGCCCGAAACCATTCCTGAACCACCTCTGCATGGTGGAACCTGACATTATCCCTCACAATTACATACTGTAGSTGACCCCTTCACCTTGACAGGCCTGCCCAATTTAATTCAGAAACACAATGGGGTGTGCAGCATTGTAGGATCCAAGGAATGGCCTAGGTCCTACCACAGAGATAGCTGAGCACATGGAGATGTTTCCCCCACATTGTCCAGGCACTTGGATGGCTGCATGTCGGCTGATGAGATTCCCCCCACGGGGCAGAGTTTTTGCCAGGTTGAAGCCTGCTTCATAAACAAAGATATACAGTGGGGCAAAAAAGTATTTAGTCAGCCACCAATTGTGCAAGTTCTCCCACTTAAAAAGATGAGAGAGGCCTGTAATTTTATCAAGTGACACTTCAACTATGACAGACAAAATGAGAAAAAAAATCCAGAAAATCACATTGTAGGATTTTTAATGAATTTATTTGCAAATTATGGTGGAAAATAAGTATTTGGTCAATAACAAAAGTTTATCTCAATACTTTGTTATATACCCTTTGTTGGCAATGACAGAGGTCAAACGTTTTCTGTAAGTCTTCACAAGGTTTTCACACACTGTTGCTTGTATTTTGGCCCATTCCTCCATGCAGATCTCCTCTAGAGCAGTGATGTTTTGGGGCTGTTGCTGGGCAACACAAACTTTCAACTCCCTCCAAAGATTTTCTATGGGGTTGAGATCTGGAGACTGGCTAGGCCCACTCCAGGATCTTGAAATGCTTCTTAGAAGCCACTCCTTCGTTGCCCGGGCGTGTGTTTGGGATCATTGTCATGTGAAAGACCCAGCCACGTTTCATTTCAATGCCTTGCTGATGGTAGGCTTTGTTACTTTGGTCCCAGCTCTCTGTAGGACATTCACTAGGTCCCCCCGTTGGTTCTGGGATTTTTGCTCACCGTTCTTGTGATCATTTTGACCCCACGGGGTGAGATCTTGCGTGGAGCCCCAGATCGAGGGAGATTATCAGTGGTCTTGTATGTCTTCCATTTCCTAATAATTGCTCCCACAGTTGATTTCTTCAAACCAAGCTGCTTACCTATTGCAGATTCAGTCTTCCCAGCCTGGTGCAGGTCTACAATTTTGTTTCTGGTGTCCTTTGACAGCTCTTTGTGTCTTGGCCATAGTGGAGTTTGGAGTGTGACTGTTTGAGGTTGTCTTTTATACTTATAACAAGTTCAAACAGGTGCCATTAATACAGGGAACGAGTGGAGGACAGAGGAGCCTCTTAAAGAAGAAGTTACAGGTCTGTGAGAGCCAGAAATCTTGCTTGTTTGTAGGTGACCAAATACTTATTTTCCACCATAATTTGCAAATAAATTCATTAAAAATCCTACAATGTGGTTTTCTGGATTTTTCTTTCTCATTTTGTCTGTCATAGTTGAAGTGTACCATATGATGAAAATTACAGGCCTCTCTCATCTTTTTAAGGGGAGAACTTGCACCATTGGTGGCTGACTAAATATTTTTTTTTTGCCCCACTGTACTTGTGATGGTTCACAGCAGCATCCAGCACCATCACCTTCTAAAAATGGTATTTTGGTTAGTTTATTTTTACAGTATAGTTCCAGCATGATATTGTGAAGTAGCATGTGCATTAATAGTACAGTAACTACAGTATAAGTGCTGTACCTGAACATACTCGGCCCACAGTTGTTTTCACCGGTCGTGTGTTTCTCTCAAAAGCACCAGGTAAGTGTGTTTTCATAGATACCTAGTGTCTCGGGTGATTGTTGGTAGGTTGATGGATGCCAACTTGGTAAAAGTATCATCGTTCTCCTCAATGGCCTGCTTATCAGGACAGCCATATGTCTTCCTGGCCCTCACCATTTCCATTTCTCATGACCGTTTGACGGGCCCATGACACTCTCTGACATCTTGACGGCCCATGACACTTCTACGTCTTGACGAGCCGATGACCACTTCTCTGACTCTTTTGATGGCACATGCCACCCTCTGACCTCTTATGGGGCACATGCCCACTCTCTGACCTCTTTGATGGGGCACATGCCCACCTCTCTGACCTCTTTACGGGGCCATGACACACTCTCTGACGTCTTTGACGGGCAATGACACCTCTCTGACCTCTTTGATGGGCCATGCCACCTTCTGACCTCTTTGACGGGCCCATGACCACCTCTCTGACGTCTTTGACGGGGCCATGACCACATCTCTGACGTCTTTGACGGAGCCATGACCACCTCTCTGACGTCTTTACGGGCACATGCCACCTCTTGACGTCTTTGACGGGGCCATGACCACCTCTCTGACCTCTTTGACGGGGCCATGGACACCTCTCTGAGCCTCTTTGACGGAATTGCCCACCTTCTCACCTCTTTGAGGGGCGCCATTCCCGACCCTCTCTGACCTCTTTGAGGAGCCCATGACCACCTCTCTGCCTCTTTGACGGGCCAATGACCACTCTCGACCTCTTGACTGGGACATGCCCACCCTCGACCTCTTTGACGGCGGGCCATGACCACCTCTCTGACCTCTTTGACGAGGCACCGAATGGAGCCTGCCACCTCTCTGACTCTTTGACGGGCCCATTCCACCTCTCTGACCTCTCTGCTACGGGGCCATGACCACCTCTCGACCTCTTTGAGGCGCCCATGACCACCTCTCTGACGTCTCTTGACGGGGCCCATGACCACCTCTCGTAGCTCTTTGACGGGCGCCCATGAGCCGCACCTCTCTGACCTCTTTGACGGGGCCAATGACCACCTCTCTGACTTCTTGCGGGGGCCAATGACCAGCCTCTCTGACCTCTCTTGATGGAGCCCCGTCATGAACCTTATCCCTCTCTACTTCTTGACGGGGGCCATGACCCTTCTGACCTCGTTAGACGGGAGCCCATGACCACCTCTCTGACCTCTTTGACGGGCCCATGACCACCTCTCTGACGTCTTTGACGGGGCCCATGACCCCTCTTCTGACGTCTTTGCGGGCCCATGACCCACCTTCTCTACGTCTGTGACGGGGGCCCATGACCACCTCTCTGACATCTTATGACGGAGCCACATGACCACCTCTCTGACGGGGCCAATGACCACCTCTCTGACCTCTCTGACGGGCCCCTTGTCCACGAGCTCTTTGATTTCTTCCTCTTTCTTGCTGTCCATCCTGCTCCATGTTGAAAGAAATTGCAAGTGTTCACACTCCCCCTTTTATATGATGACCAATTGTAGTTACCACTATGTAAAGTCAATTAGCAATAACCAGTAGTCATTATGTATGGTTATCATGTATCATACATGTCATTTAGATGTTTATACTTTACAAACACACATTCTATTTCTGTTGTTCTCAAAATCCATATATAGTAGACAAACCAGTTTAAAATCTATAGGTTAACCAAACGGTTAAGTGATTAACAATTAGGCACAGTTGTATTAAGTGATGGTCAAATGTATTTAAAGAAATGAGAAGATAATCATATGAAAAGTATTGTGAGTATTGCATTGTGAAAGGCAATTACTTTATATGAAAGGTATTTCTTGATGAAACACTGATTAGGTTTAGTGAAAAAGTTAATGTGTGATTTTGTGTGTTGTACTTAGTTAATTGAAAACGAGCTTGAAGTAAAAAATAAAAATACACTTTTTGATGATCTGTTTTAAGTTTTGTACTAAGAGTTGCGAAATCTTAGCACATACTTATAAAATAGTACCAAAACACTTCTATGTTTTGTGTAAGCAGTACAATACAGACTTATAGTACCAGGAAATATATAGTCTGGCGTGTAGAGACCTGCTGCTCGGTTGGCAATTCATTTACGTTAGATCACAGCACTCAGGCTTCAAGTCTCTGATTACACGCAGTCTCTCTGGCATGCAGGTCCTTCACTTTGTTGTTGCTACGCGTGCACGTGTGAGTTTGTTTGTTTTTATGTGTATGTGTGTGTGCTTGCGTGCGTGCGTGCGTGCGTGCGTGCGTGCGTGCGTGCGTGTGTTGTAATGTTCATGCTGTGTGTGGGAGAGCACTCCTTATTGCCTTGGGTTTGGCTGTGTTGCAATCACACAACAACTAATGGTCAGCCACAATAACCAAAGTGAATACAAACTACACTGTCTACATCTTCTGTGGGGAGTGGCTACTCTAATGTATAGTGCTTTGAATGTGGGAAAAGCTCTACATAAATCCAATTTATTAAATACACGACATTGAGTCTTGAAGACAGATGGTTGGTTCCCCTTGGGGAGAGAAGGGATSTTTTAACTTAGAMGGACAAAAAGGAAACTCCTATGATGACAGAACAGGAGAGGCCAGATACACGTATGTGCTGTTGATTCAGTGTGTCTACAGGGAAGGAAGAGGCCATGTCTCCTCACCGCTCCTCCCCCTCCTCATTCCCCTGTCCCCTGATGATGTCATTCTATCATCTTTGGGTGAGAGTTGAGAGAGGGGGTCTCAGGTGGCTCACCCTTCTCCTCCCTCCATCCATCCCTCCCTCCACTCTTTCACTCCTTCCATCTCCATAGGGACTGAACCAGCCTTGGTGGTCTATCACACCATCGCTCAATACCTGTCATCTACTCATCCACCCATCCTCCCCTCACTGTAGCCCAAAACACCCCCCAGCCACTCCACTAYACTCCTGAGAGCATCCCCATGTTATCCCCATGTCATGCCCCAGCCACTCCACTAGACTCCTGAGAGCATCCCCATGTCATCCCCATGTCATGCCCCAGCCACTCCACTAGACTCCTGAGAGCATCCCCATGTCATCCCCATGTCATGCCCCAGCCACTCAACTAGACTCCTGACAGCATCCCCATGTCATCCCCATGTCATCCCCATGTCACCCCCCAGCCACTTCACTAGACTCTCTGACAGCATACCCATGTCAATCCCTATGTCACCCCCAGCCACTTCACTAGACTCCTGACAGCATCCCATGTATTCCCATGTCACCCCCCAGCCACTTCACAGACTCCTCACAGCACATCCCCATGTTCATCCCCAGCCACTCCACAGACTCCTGACGCATCCCCTGTTCATCCCCATGTCATCCCCCAGCCACCTTGACAAGACTCCTGACAGATCCCCATGTCATCGCCATGTCACCCCCAGCCACTCAACTAGACTCCTGAGAGCATCCCCATTAACCCCCAGCCACTCACCTAGACTCCTGAGAGCATCCCCATGTCACCCCCAGCACTCACTCGACCTGAGAGCTCACCCATGTCACCCCCGCAGCCACTAACTGAGATCCTGACAGCATCTCCCATGTTATCCCCATGTCATCCCCCAGTATTAAATGTAGTTGATTTGCGATGATGACACAAACATTATATTAAGCTGGACAGGCTTTTTTTACTGCCGTTCTAAAAACTACCCGTGTTCTGCCGCAAACTTGCGAGCATCACCCTCGTGTGGCAATGTTTTGCAAACAACAGAAAGGTTCTACATATTATAAGTAACATCCGAAAGCCAAGTCAAGCAATTAACTTTCATCAAAATGTAACCAGAACGTCTCTAATATGATGGCTGAGGCTGCTGACTGTGTACTTGTCATTACATTTCACAAAAGACTGGATAATAACTTATTATAGTATTTGTGGTAAGTCACTTTCACATAAAGTTGTGCTTTTGGTCTAGTAACTATGTGACCAGGCGGATGTTTTCATCCGTGTCTCAAATGTCACCCATTCCCTATATATTTTTGACGTGTCCCATAGGGCTCTGGTCAGAAGTAGTGCACTAGTATACGGAAATAGGGTGCCATTTGGGACAGCCTTTGTTTTTCTATTGCCCAAAATGTTAAGAGCCAGGTAGTGAAATGTAAGAGGGCCATGTAGTGAAATGTTAAGAGGGCCATGTAGTGATATTAAGCGGGCCATGTAGTGAAATAGTTAAGCGGGCATGTGTTGATTAGAGGCCATGTTTGTGAAATGTTAAGAGGGCCATGTTGGTGAAATATTAAGCGGGCCATGTAGTGATATTAGAGGGCATGTAGTGAATATTAAGCGGGCCATGTAGTAAATATTAAGCGGGCCATGTAGTGAAATCGTTAAGAGGGCCATGTATGAAATGTTAAGAGGGCATGTAGTGAAATGTTAAGAGGGCCATGTAGTGAAATTTAAAGCGGCCATGTAGTGAAATGTTAAGAGGCCAAGTTAAGTGAAATGTTAGAGGGCCATGTTTGTGAAATATTAAGAGGCCATGTTGTTGAAATATTAAGCGGGCCATGTAGTGAAATGTTAAGAGGGCCATGTTGTTGAATGTTAAGAGGCCAGGTTATGAAATATTAAAGGCGGGCCATTGTAGTGAAATGTTAAAGAGGGCCATGTAGTGAAATGTTAAGAGGGCCATGTGGTGAAATGTTAAGAGGCCATGTAGTGAAATGTTAAGCGGGCCATGTTAGTAATGTTAAAGAGGGCCATGTAGTGAAATGTTAAGAGGCCATGAGTGAAAATATTAAGGGCCATGTAGTAAAATGTTAGCAGCCATGTATAAATGTTAGAGGGCATGTATGACATATTAAGACAGGCCATGTAGTGAATATTAAGAGGCATTGTGAATATAGAGGGCCATGTAGTGAATATTTAAGAGGGCCATGTAGTGAAATGATTAAGAGAGGGCCATGTAATGAAATGATTTAAGAGGGCCATGTAGTTGAAATTGTATAAGAGGGCCATGTACGTGAAACTCTGGGAGGTAGGGCAGCCAGCAAACAACAGCATCCCTCAGGCACGGGCTTTCCATACTTACTCTGACTCTAACTTCTGATACAATCTAACTTCTGATACAAACAACTGACTCTTAAATTAGGTCTACAATAAACAAGGGATAGGAGGATATTTCCTTCAAAAGTATTGGGACAGTGACACATCTTTGGTTGTTTTGCTCTGTACTCCAGCATTTTGGATTTGAAATGATGCAATGACTATGAGGTTAAAGTGCAGACTGTCAGCTTTAATTTGAGGGTGTTTTCATCCATGTATGTGATGGCCCGTTAGTTGTCTCATGTATTATTAGTCTATGAAGAGTAGTTATTCTGTCAGTCATGATTACTTAAGGCATACATCCTCATCCCTGGTAACTTTATCTCTCTTTTTGCCTTTTTCTCCCCCTCTTTTTCTCTCTTTTTCACCCACTCACTCTTTCTCCCTCCAAAAAGTTGTTGACCCACCACTTTACTAGTCTCTAGTGTTTGTGTTACTAAGCAGCGGGATACTTGAGGATCTCTGGCCAACAGGATGTCCCCCCCCGCCCCATATTAGGCCCCTTGGTTCAGTCCAGGAGCGGTGTTTCCCCTCCAGACCCCTTGGTTGGGTTCAAGAGTGGGCTGCTGGAGTTGTTGTGCTCTGTAGACTACATTCCTTGATCTCTGGCCAGCAGTGTCACAGGAGCCGAATTGTCACAGCCAGAGGATCTGGAACTCTGGCAGGCTGGGGTTGAATATTTTTGGACACATGTGGAACATCCACTATCATGTTCCATGTCAGGTCTCCATGGTGACTAGCAAAGACACGCTACAAACAGAAGCTTCCTGAAGAGAATGAGTTTTAGATGGGGCTGRACGGGCTTCAAAAACCACTGAGAAAAAGTTGTAAGCATTCTTTTGTAGTTTTCACCTAAGGAAGCCCGATAGGAACTAGAGGCACTAACACAAGCTTAGAATTAAATATTTTCTAACAGTCTATAATCAGTCTCTTTGAAATATTCAGTCTCTGAAATAAATGTAAAATGTATTAAATTAATTAATGTCTCAATCAAGAGGCTTACCTTGAACACAAGTCTTCAAAAAAGCMGATTCATYATTTTAGTCTAAACCCATGACTCTTTTGTRTCGGTCTCAGCCTCCCACCTGTTTAGATGAGAACTGCTGCCTAAGTTATGTAAGCCAACTGGGACTTGAAACAGCATGTCCTTCCTCTTCCTCCACACATCTGACAGAGAGATTCAACTGTGCAGGATCCCGGCTCCGGTTAGCTCCGGCTCAACCACTAGTCCACAACTAGAGGCAGTGGTTGAGCCGGAGCTAACCAGAGCCGGGATCCTGCACCTTGGGTCAAAGGAAGAGCCAGGTGGAGCCGATCTCCAGAACCTTACAGGTCCAAAGAGAAAAGTATGATAGAAGTATGATAAACCGAGGTTAGGGTTATAGTTGAGCTAGGGGTAGACCATACGGCTAGAGTCAGCCAGCCATAGCCCAACCCAGCCCGAACCTTACCTTGACCATAGCTTCATGTTCACATCCTGGCTCAACAATAATCCTACCCCTAATGGATTTTTTCTAATCACAATTGCTTAAGTTCCATTGAATTTGTCAACCAACCACTGAACTAATGGTTACAAAATGCTTAGGCAACATACTTCATTAAATAACTTATAAGGTTGAAGGTTAGAGATGTTACTGTCATGGTGGTCAGGGATAGAAGAGATTATAATCACCAAGGTTTCTTTTTAGACATGATTTGTGTTTACCTAAATATTTGTTTTAACTTGCTGGGACAACTCAACAAATGACAGAGCACACCTTTCATCTTAGTATGTGGAGTATGGCTATACAACAGACTATTTATAACGACACAGGGCGAGACACAGATGCAGACACAGGAGGTAGATGGTTTGACTCTCTGATATTTATTAGAATACAAGAGGCAGGCAATAGGCAGGTCGAGGACAGGCAGAAGTTCATTAACCAGGTCAGAGTCCGAAAGGTACAGGGGGCAGGCAGGCGAGGTCAGGCTGAATGGTCAGGCAGGCGGGCTCAGTGTCAGGTCAGACAGAACAGGTCGGAACCGGGAGCACTAGAAAACAGAGACTAGGACAAACAGGAGCATGGAAAAACACGTTGGTAGGCTTGACAAGACAAGACGAACTGGCAACAGACAAACAGAGAACACAGGTATAAGTACACTGGGGATAATGGGGAAGATGGGCGACACCTGAAGGGGGGGTGGAGACAAGCACAAAGACAGGTGAAACAGATCAGGGTGTGACACTACTACATATTACAGATGGTAACGATCAAACCAATAAGCTACCAGATTTGGATCTCTTGGACTCCCTAAAACAAATTTGTAGTTCTGCTATTTGCAACATTTTCATTTCAATGATGAGTCAGTCTAGTTAAATCAGATCTGATGGCATAATTTTTCTCAATGTTCCTTTATCAGCCTGCGAACATTCTATTGCGTAGACTCCCATACAACAAGATATATAAAGGTGTGAAAAACACAGAAAGCTATTCTTTTGGAGAGGTTATCATATATCAATTTGATCAGGGGCTTGTGGTGAACAATTTAATACCATCAGACTTTTTCCACCKCAAAGTAGACACATTTTCTTCGTCGGCCCATGGACTAACTGTGACAAAGGAGACAACAGGAGTGGGGTGGACCACCAATCATCTCTACCCCTGAGGCTCCCTTAAAAGGCCCTCCCTGTTAATATCATTGATCCCTGCTGAGGCAATCAATACTCAGTGACAGCACGTGCTTTCTTCCCATCGATAGGTTTTAACATGTTTAGCCTTTGAAAGCATTAGGTTAAAGGGAAGAATCAATTGGCAGAAAACTAAGTACCATTGTGGTCTCATCTGAGATTGGGATGTCTCAATACTATTAGGTTACGTCCCAAATGGCACCCTATTCCCCAAAAAGTGCAATAATTTTGACCAGAGCCATAAATATATGTAGTGCACTAAATAGGGAATAGGGTGCCATTTGGGAAGTGACCCGGGTCTTTTGTGACTGCCTTAACCTTAAAACCAAGTTGCTGATTTATTCCCCAATGATGAAAGTCCCACCTCTTTCCTTCCCCAGTCCTTTTCCTACCCAGGCTTGTTCCTGCACGGTCTCTGCGTCTAGAATTCCCGGGATTCTTTAGATACGCTATCTCAAGGAGCGAGGTTACATGAAAAAGGAGAGAGAACCAAGAGAAAGACATAACAACGACCCTCCCGATGTTCCCTAGTAGTGGTGGCATTGGTGGGTTTTAATCTTTACAGTAGAAACTGTACTGAGGAATTGTTAGCATACACACAAACACATGCATAAACGCACACACAAAAATATACACAAATACATTCACAAAATAAACACATCTGGGGGTTTGTTTCTGGATCCGGTTAAATCATCTTGAAACACAAAACCATCTGTTAATTCAAACATTTTTACAACCCCTCTGACATTCTCAGCTTCTATAGTTCATTTAAGGTGAGCTGGTTACAGTAAAAGGTCCCTCATGGTGAGCCAATGATATAGCCCAACCCCAGGTATTTCACCAACTACAGCAATTGTCTTTATCCAAGGCTTGATGATAAGTTGATTAGTTTACTCTGGTGTATTAGTGCTGGGTTGAAACAAAAACCTGCACATGTGTCCCCAGGACCAGGATTCAGGAACACTTCTCTACAACTGTGCCCCTCAGAGGGCCTACAAGGCATCTAGGAGCGGTGTGCCCCTCAGAGGGCCTACAAGGCATCTAGGAGCGGTGTGCCCCTCAGAGAGCCTACAAGGCATCTAGGAGCAGTGTGCCCCTCAGAGGGCCTACAAGGCATCTAGGAGCAGTGTGCCCCTCAGAGGGCCTACAAGGCATCTAGGAGCAGTGTGCCCCTCAGAGGGCCTACAAGGCATCTAGGAGCAGTGTGCCCCTCAGAGGGCCTACAAGGCATCTAGGAGCGGAGTTGTTAAAAGCTGTGTTGTTAAAAAAACAGGAGCCAAGTGAGGCATATCCAAAGAGGTGATTGGCAGTTAGGAATTGGGAACAAATTCAAGAAAACATGCAGTATTATATAGAGGCATATTTGGACGGAACTCACTTCCATCTCAGATTACTCCAGTTAACAGCAAACCTGGTTTAAAAAAACAGATAAAGCAACACCTCACAACGCCTCTCCTCTATTTGACCAAGATATTTTGTGTGTATGTACTGAAATGTAGGCTATGTGTGAAGTTTTATATTTATGTACTTCTGTCCTTGAGCTGTTCTTGTCTATTAATGTTCTGTATTATGTAATGTTTCATGTTTTGTGTGGACCCCAGGAAGAGTAGCTGCTGCTATCACAACAGCTAATGGGGATCCTAATAAAATACCAATACACTGACAGTATCGACACTGCACAGTAGCAAGTAATGTAATTCAGGATGAGAGACGCAATCAATAGCTGCCTTCAAAAGCTTCCCCCTTGGCTGGTACCTTTCAGACAATAACAGTCATTTAAACACAACCAGGCCTACACACCCAATCCCATTCATAGAGCCTGACTTACAGAACATTACAGCTACCATTCATTTGACTCAAAGCTCTCCTACACAACACATCCATTGACTCATCAGTCTAGCTCAACCCAGGCATCAAAGGTGAACGCAGAAGCACCCCACTAGTCACACACTGGTTGAATCAATGTTGTTTCCATATCATTTCAATTAAATTATGTTGAACCAACGTGGAATAGACGTTTAGTTGATGTCTGTGCCCAGTGGGACCATGTTCAGTTCAAAACTAAACACGTTACCTCATCTATGTGCATACCTGCCTTATCTGCCCTCACATACAAACCCCGAGGCCACCACAGGGTAGTGTGGCTGACCATCTGGTAAATAAAACACCATGTCGCCATCACCAATCATGTCTCTACCCCTCATATCAGAACGCCCCGGATTCTGGAATCTACGGAATGGTGCTGAGGGCTCAGAGAAAGATGTTTAAGCACCAGACACTAGCTTTGCTGACACCAGGAAACGTCTGCGTAAGGAATTCAGAGTAAGAATGGGGTCGACTGTCCTGCTTAGGCACCTGTGAGGGTGGGAATCAATGTGAGGGTGGGAATCAATGTGAGGGTGGGAATCAATGTGAGGGTGGGAATCAATGTGAGGGTGGGAATCAATGTGAGGGTGGGAATCAATGTGAGGGTGGGAATCAATTCAAATGTGGAGTAGTGGAACAATAGTTTTCTATAGGGGGGAATGTTTCTGGGGTTTCTCTGCCTGCCTGGTGACGTTCATTCTATGCTTTCTGTAATTCCCTTATCCAGCTTATCCTAAGAAATGGCTGTGGACTCCTATGGTACCATCCAGGGTTGAGACTTACCCCACCTGAGATTAGAAACGGAACAGATATTATTTGAATGTGTTCAATATGCACAAAAACATTGCACAACTATTGTGGTGTACATTGGTGAATGTTTTGAAAACATTTAGAAGTTGCCACTGAGCATCCCATTGCCATTGGCTCCATCTGCCAGTCACACACGGTTGGGGAAGACTGCCCTCTGGAGGACATTCAATGTTCATACAATATCATATTGTGCAGTCAGAGAGCGCAAGCGAGAGAGAGGGAAACACTGAACAGTGTTGTGTTAATGACCATCACCAGGCCTTGCCTTGTTGCGGGTTGCCACATAAAACAAAAGCTGATGTCACAATGTCATTAGCCTTAGAACATTCTGCATTCTGCAGCAATGACATCCTCTCACCTGCACCCGTTCCTGGCACCTTATCCACAATACGTAACAAGCAGGAATCAGGTTATCACGACATTACCTCAATCAACCAGACAATGAGAACAATATGAGAATTACACCTGTAGCTAAGCAACTACGTATTGTAGCTCTCCACTGTAACTAGAGACAGTCTGGTCTGGGCTCAAAGTGCAAAAACATCAATTTGGTGTAATTACCTTTAGGTTGTTATTATATGTCTTCCAAGAATGTGGGGGTATGGTTAATTGGACTTTAACGAGACCTTAATCAAACAAAAATAAATCAAATGAGACAGCTGGGCTGGGCTAAGAAGATGTGCTCTGTCCCCTGAAGATAAACCTTTTCGACACCACTAGAAACCTTTTTACTATTATTACAAATACACGTCTCATCACTCTTTAATGGTTCAGCATGAGGGAACACCAGGAGAGCCTGTCATTTAGAGTACTGGTATAATTTGGGAGCCAGGTGTATTTTCTTATCACATAACCTGTACTGTGGGCTATTGGTCTGCTGGGTAAAAGTGAAAGGAGCCTGACATCCTCAAACACTGTGCACATTGTGTTACCTTCGAACAGCAAGCCGTGAAACTTCAACCTTACAACTGTGTATCATCCCCCTCCATCTCTCACTCCCAGAGAAGGGAGCATCACAGCAGCCCAAAGCCTCCCTTCGGTGCCCCTTCTCTGGGGATTACCACAGCCTGGGGGTCCTGCTCTCAGGAATTTGGATCAAAAGCCTGTATCCCACATTCTACCCCTCCAGGAATGAAGGGAATTGAGAGAAGCGGAGAGAGGAGCCACTGGGCGGAGATAAGTGAAGACATATGGTCTGGACAACCTGCTGACAAATAGAGGATGGGCATGACATAAGGTGGGACTCAAATTGCACCCTAGGCTCTAGTCAAAAGTAGTGCACTATATAGGGAATATGGTGCCATTTGGTAGGCGGGCATTCTGTATCTGGACATACAGAGTTCCTGTGGAGAGATTGATGGACTTGTTATCTACATTACAGGCTGCACAGTCATAGGCCACGATTGACCTTCCTGAAGTTGAACACATCCACCCACACCCACACCTTTGTACCACACATTAGAATTATGAATGAACATCCTGCCATTCATGTAAATATATATATCATTTTTACCCAGGGAAAGGAAGTACCTGTAGACTTCTCTAGTCTTTGCATTGGGACTTGGGTATTTCAACAAGCTATGATGTTAACGTTGTTAAGTGGCTAGCAAGATTAGTAACTATGTTATTACCAGAGTGGAACGAGACGGGGTTTGATTTGATACAAAAAAAGGTACTCAGATCATTACTCATCATCAGTAGACAAAGCAGAGGAGAAATAACAATGGGTCACTCAAATGAGAGACTGGCAACATAACATTCAATTAAATAACTTTATTGAAACAAATAAATTAATAAGTTAGTCAAATTAGTTCTTAACAAGTAGTAGGCTTTTTATCGTTTCACTTTTAGAAACCAAATCAGGTGTGAATTAGAAAATAAAAACTCTAAAAATCATTATTATTCCATTGGTAACTTCATCAATCATTGAAATTGCATGGAAGACATTTTGTTCGCATTATTGCTTCAACGTTGTGTTAATGTTCTCCTTATAACAATAGTTCCTTTCATTAGAGAAGTGAGGGAGGATGGATGGAATGTTGGAATGGCAGCAAGTCAGAGGACCCGTCCCAAATGGCATCCAATTCCTTATATAGTACACTACTTTTGAGCAGGGCCCATCAGGCTCTGGGTCAACAGTAGTGCACTATAAGGAATAGGGTGCCATTTGGGACGAAGGCAGAGTGAGTGGTGTGATGGAATCCATAAAGGTACAGAAAGAGAAGTACATGCAGTAGAAGACTTTAGATTTGATCATGCATAGCATTCGTGTCGATTAGACTATCAGAGAGGTGCAGATCTCAGTTCCTATAGATGCTAATGCCCCATTAGAGGTGGCCAGGGCTCTGAGGTAGTTGTGTGGAAGCCATATGATCTACGCGACATGCGTATGAAGGGAAGTCAGTGCGACGTCCCGGGACAGTAATGTCACTGTGTGACGCTCAAGGTCATGCCTTCTGTCACAGCTTAAAATGGGACAGAATTGAAATACATAAGAGTTGCAATGGTTATATTAAAAATAAAAATTAAATGCAATATACACGTTCATCCCAGTCAGTTTATTTTCTGTAATCAGAGTCTTGTGGAAAAAAATAACATGTTCAAGCTACTGTATATACATTTCCTCAAACCAGTAGTTATGTGATGTAATATGAAGCACATGGTTCTGTACTCTAGCCACTCAACACCATTGACAGGAAGACCCAGAGGGCACCATTCATGTCACTCAGAGACGAAAATATAAAGATATTCAACTCTAAAGACTAACACATTTCATGCGACACAACGGTTTAATATAGATTAGTGTGTACTGTGTACCTCAGAATGAACAATGAATTGGTTGGACTTTCAATCTGATGTAATTTGGGTTGTAGTTTAGGACAATAAGAAAAATCTATTTACCATCCAACAATACAGTGCCTTAATGAACGTGTTGTTGCCAATGTACTGTAACAAAAGCACCTGATTGTGCCATTGAGTTAACTCCCAAGAGTAAAGTGTTTCTCAGAATCTCCAGTCGCTTTGAATGGAACATTTATGCACCTGAATCAACTAAATGTTGGCTTGATTGAACCTAATTCATTAGTCCAAGCCTCTCATGGTGCCAGAGACTTGCTTGTACTGGCTGAAAACAGAGAACTGTGATTCTGAGAAAAAGAAAATGTCCTCCATTGTTAGGGCCGGATGCAATTATGGCTAACAACAGTCAAATCAATCGTTGAGCTCTGGGAATTGTTGTATAACGTGTGTGTGTGTGTGAGCTTTGTCCACTTTAGTCATATGTTTATGGTTACTGACCCTAAACAATGGTTTTGCTCATAGAGATACTGTATGGAATGGTTTTCTAAATGGACAAGAACTGGAGAACACTGTAGTGGACACTATGGCACCTGTAGAGGATCAGAATAAACCTAATCAGAAAAGTTGTTCCTATTTCTATGTTTTTTTGTTCTGCCATTTGTTTCAAGTTGTGTTGATTTGTTCATACCTCCACGTTTCTCCTCTTGAGAGCTAGAAGAACATGTCAAATTTCTATGATTGTGTTTTTTAATGCTTTTGATTGTTTAAAGCGAATGTATGATTTCAGTCACTTTTGTGTCCCATTGTTTGTGATATGATATCTTAAAAATGTCAAATAAATGTAGCCATTTTTGTCTAATCAAAGACACATGTGACTGTCCAGTTATGAGAATGTCACTCCTCTCTCTCTCTCTCTCTCTCTCATCACCAACACACACACACACACACACACACACACACACACACACACACACACACACACACACACACACACACACACACACACACACACACACACACCACACACACACACACACACACACACACACCCACACAACACACCCACAACA